>NW_024962252.1:87997297-88198545 GCF_019238085.1 Lagopus leucura | reverse complement strand
CCGCCCGCCCCCGCCTCCTCTCCCCCCGCCCCTCCGGCTCCGGTGTCCCTCCCGGTGCCGCGCACTGACCTGTGACACTGGCCTGGGCCACCCGCTGGACGATGGCCTTCATGGCGGCGCGGCGCGGGCCCGGCGCGGGGAGGTGGCAGCGCTAGGCGACGGCGGCCGCCCCCTGCTGGCCCGCGCAGCGCAGCGCCCCCTGGCGGATGGGAGGTACCGCCGCAGGGCTGGAGCGGCGGGCCTTCGCCGGTACGGGCGGTGCCTGTAGAGAGGCAGCCTCTATGGAAACGGGGCTGCGTACAGACCGAATTCGTACAGAATGGTGCAGAGGGGCTCCTTTCCTCTGAAGGTGGAGCCTTTCAATTTTTTTTTAAATGATTTTTTCAGCAGTACCTATAGAAAAAACAACTGGAGGTACCAGCGCACCCATACCATTCCCTTCCACAGGAATGAGGCGTCCAGAGGTACCATGGAAACTGGCAGCTTCCTTCTGAAGGGAGGCAGCGCCTGCAGGGACTGGGAGAAGCCCCTGAAAAGGAATTATGTCCACAAAGACTGGGGGAAACCGTATAGAAAGGAAAGCTACAGTCACAGCAGGGAGACGGCACCCTAGAAGGGGAGGCAGCATGTATTACAATCTTATAAAGCGACAGCAGCTCTAAGAGCAGCTACAGAAAGGAGATTTAGCAAACTGAGGGGAAGGGGGTATAAGGATAGTAGCCATACATCAGGGGACAAAGCTGTATACCCTGTCTGCTTCTTTTTGAAGGATGACAACAACTCTTACACCTCAAAGATTAAACTACATTCCTTGCCGCTTAATAATTCTTTAATGTTTTATTTTGGACCCAATGGGTTGAGAGAGCAGCTTATGCACAGCAGCCCCTATGCTGGGAAACCTTCACAAAGTGAAGGGCACCTGGCAGCCCCCTGAGCAGCACTCCAGCTCACCACCATCTCACAAGACTCCACAGAACCTAGTTTACATTTAATAATTTGAGTACACGTGCAAAGAACAGCATTGATGTGAAGAGACAAGAAAGCCTGCGAGTTTTGCAAAGGAATTTCGGACAGGGATTTCTGTTGTTTTGTTTCAACAATGTGACAGACCGACAGCATGGCGCCAGATGACAGGACCACATCCTCAGGCTCTCCTGCACAGCACAACGTTCCTCGTTCCGCGTCCCTGACGGCTCAGTTCTCAGAGGGGGGAGTACTACTGCTGGGAGTAAAATACGCTGTCATACGCCGGAGCAGCCGCGTGAGAGGAGGCAATTCCTTGTGGTACGTCATTACCGTGGTGACGTTTAACCCCATGGGTTTACTTGCAATCACCACATCTCTAGAGTACTCTTCGTTCGCCTTGTCATCACTTTCATCTTCTAACGAACGGGGAAAGAAAATGAAACGAAACGAAACAACTTCGCATTAAAACGCGCCATCCTTTCCTCGGGCCAATGCAGCAGCCACAGATACGATCAGACTCCCCGCCATCTTCTCCGCCCAGCGCGCCCGCCCACCTCAGCCAGGCCCCGCCCCCTGCCGGCCCCTCAGCCCACCTCTCCCCTCCCGCCCCAGCCCCGCCCCGCGGTGGCGATTTGAGGCGCCGTGCTCGGGCTCCGAAGGCCGCACCGGCCCCGTACCGTGCCCGCCGCCGCTGCTGTAGCTGTAGTGCAGCACGCCCCCCAGCACGGTCCAGCCGCCTATCGAGTACAGCAGCGCCGACCGCATGTTCCACAGCGCCGCCCGCATCGCCCCCAGTAACTCCCGTGCGCGGGGCAGCCGCTACGCGCATGCACCCTGGCTGGGGGGAGGAAAGGGAGGGGCCGAAAGATGACGGTGGTGTGCGCGCGCAGCCGCGCACGCGCTAAAGCTGAGGGGCGGGAGCGGAAGATGGCGGCGCGCGGAGACCTCGGCCTTACCGGGAACCAGAAGTTGCCCGCCGGCAGGGTGCTGCACGCCGACCTCCAGCCCCGCTGCTCTGCTTCAGAAGTGTTCCGCACTGTATTTTCTTCACGTCCCTCTTTGTTTCCACGTGAAACTTCAGATCCGCGACTGAAACCATGTGTTAGAGAGCAGCGAGTGGCATTATTTGTAGCAGTTGGTACCTCCCCTGGTGGTGTGTTTTCAAAAACGCACATACAGCTCAATGGGGGTCAGCACTCAGTATTAATGCTTTTCTTATCCAGTTTTATTTTCCATTAATTCAGCCCCTGGTTGCCTAAAGCCACCACTTCAGACCACAGATCATTACATATTAAGCTAAGGCTGCAAAGATCTACACCGGATAAAACATACTTTGGCTCCCGATACAGTATGAGAAAATAGCATAAACAATAGAGGTAAAAAGGAGTACAAATAAATTAATATCTAGAAGGGCAAAGTACTAAGCTCTCCCCACGTATTTATTTAATACTTAAAAACCTTAGTCTAAAAGGAAATGTAAATAAATCGTTCCGCTTCCATCGTCACCGTGATGTATGTCACTGCCGTTTTTGCTGCTGGGTTCAATCAAGTCACGCTGCACTGGAGACCGCCAGCTTCTTGAGGTGGTCCATGAACACCTGCAGACTGACATCATCCGTCAGGATTGGGGCTCCTGATTCCTGCAAAGAAATTAAGGAAATAGATAATGAGCGTGAAATAGCGCTGCTGGCCCTGGGGACTAAGCAAAAGCAAAGCAAATGTCAGCACTAAGCTAACTGCCTGCTAAACCTTTTCCCCTTGAAGGGTAGTCTGCTAGTTGACAATATCTTTGAATGCCACCTGCACTGTTGCAGAAAAGTCTCTTCCTTCTAACGCATTAGGAAGGTTTCTGCTCAAGGCTCTATGGAAACAAGGCAGAAGACATTAAAAACTATTATTGATAGAAAAATCAGATCTATACGTATCTGTATGCTAGTTACAGAAAACTAAATACACTAACTATGGACTAAGAGCTTTTACATCAGATTTGTAGCAGAAGGCAAATATAATTTCCACATCAGCTCATCTAAAACCTGTAAGAGTTTCTCTATCAGCTGCTTCCATCAGTAGCAGCCACAAAATACATTCTCCTTGTCTACCTGTGCACTACTTAGGTAACTTGGTTACAGGAAAGATGACAGAGACAAAAGCACTGCTGCTGGAAACCACTCATCTCCTGCTGTCATCAGGCTGCTGAGGTACTGGGCTGTTCTGCAGCACCTCTACTAGGACAGCCACCCTTTAGAAAAAGCAAAAAAAAACAAAAAACCATATCACAATATGCTGAAAACCTGGGGGAAATTCCATCCAAGAACAGAAGCAGACGTTTCATCATGTCCAGGCTTGAAAACTTTATTCTGAACATAGTGTAATCTAGTGCTCACCACCAGAACTCTTTATCTCGATAACCATGGACTTCAATTATCAGGATGAGTAAGAATTTAAGCTGCCTAAGACTTACAAACCTATCCACTCGGCTGTCTTTTAAAATGCTACAGCTATTACAATGTCATACAGTAATTTCATCACAGATCAACTGGTGCACAGAAATAACCTTGTTTCCTTGTATTCCAAAGCACTATTTCAAAGTTTTTCAAAGCCAACCATGTATGTCTTGCAAAAAGCTGTTAGAGCAGGACAAATACAACACACTCCCAGTCTGAGGCCAAATACTATGAGATAAAATGGGACACCAACTATGCAGACAATTATTTGAATGTACGTTTTACCGTATTCCCAAACACAAGTGGCTCTTCCATTGCTTACCTGTCCCCATGCATAGAGGTTATTGTGGGTCTGAGAAGGGTTCACTTTAGACAACAGGAATCGAGCCTATAAAGACAAAATGTGGGAAAAACATTTTTGCAGTATGATAGAAATGTCAGCTCCCCTAACACTTATCTCCTCAGACACATGACTGGTGATGTTTGCCTGCTTTTACAAGGAAAATACTTCTTTAACTGAAACAAGTTTCTGAGTTCAGAAAGAGCTTTGTTTCATAAACAATTTCACTGGACTTAAAAACAAGAATCTGCTTACTTTTAATGGCAATACTCTGAAAGGATAAATGTTTGGGAAAGATTTTACCACACAGCTGTGACTCCCATGGAACAGACAACAGTACTACTACAATGTGTTACAGTTTTACAAACTGTTTTGAAAGAAATAACGTTAAGGAACATCACATAGCAGAATGAGATTGAGGAAGAAACCTGGGAGGAGGAAAAGGAGGAATCAAGTTAAAAAAGTCAGGGTATGCTGCTGTTATCTCAAAAAGAGAGAGAGAATCTGAATGCATTCCTTTCCCTGCTGTTATTCTTGAGTTAGTTGGTGGTGGCAGATTTCTATGAGAAAACTCTCTGCCCTCCATTTCAAAACTGTACCATCACCTTTTAAGTTTCTCCAAGTGCTCTCCTATAGCAAGCAATGCTTGTCAAGCAGGGCAGCTCTAGTTTCATGCAACATGGACATGGCATCAGCAATTTCACTTTGATAGTAAACCCTTTTCCTTACATCAGAAAAGTGGTTAGTTGAGAATCAGGGCAACATGCTTACATTAATAGTTTAGTTTTGGAGCACCAATTCCTGCCTCTCCACTTCTACAAACAACAGGCTAGCAATAGACACACACTGAACTACTGTAATTCCAGGAAGTCAAAATAGAGACCATTTTATATTCTCACCTGGCATGTAAGAATGAAAGAGCAGATGTTCAAACATTCAGCATGACTGACTGCCCTTGCCAACTAACTGCACTCCCTGCCTCAGGAAGTTTAGGTACACAGCAAAACTATTCACTTCCCACCACTCAAGGAATATAAAGATATTTACACTGGCTTTTTTTTTCCCCTTCTCTTTCCATCCTCAGAAGTCAAAAACACATGCAAGGAGCAATTGGCCTATTAAAAGACATGGATACATTCAGAACTCATGGGAAAATATACAAACTCTTACTTTTAAGAGCTAAATAACCACTGTGTTTAACTTACAGAACTGTTTACTTAGTAAAGCAAGAAAAGACTGATATTTGCATTGTTCAACAGAGAAGGTTTTTGGATAAACCTCCTTACCTGGCTGCCCCCATGTTCAGTGTGGACATAACGTGGCATTGGGAATCTGGTCTGCAGGATTTCCTGGGCATCATCCAATGGAGCCTGCAGTAGGTGCTTGAAGTTTTCATATTCAGGCATGTCTTGGTAACCAGCTTTCTGCCACTGTGCAATAGTCTGTTCACAGGGACAGGGAGGAAATGAAGAGATTGCAGAGATGTCGACAGGCCTCCCCTTAACCAGCACATCTTAAGGTAGCAGAACATTACGTGCATTTCTGCTTACACAGAGCAGGACAAACACATGCTTTCACTATTCTGTCAATAGTATTGTTTAGTTTCTGTCTGTTCCTTAAGAACATGCACTAAACACAGAATTGGGTAGCAGGCTGTGCAGTACAAGAGCCGATTGTTCAAAGTGAACTTCAAGCCATTATGCTTCTGCTTACCTCAACTTAAAAGCGTAAAGTATTTATAAATCAGTGACATTCCAAACCTGATTTGGTCTTAAGTGGAACAGTCTTTGCCTGACATTCTTTTCAAGGTCCATACATAGTTTATAGTTTCACTTGCAGTTCATAATTTAACATTTCCACTGTCTAATTTTACCCAGTTGAGTCTCTTGCTTCCCAACAGTTGAGGTAGGTAGGCACTGCTTAAAGTAACCTGTGAAGGCTTATTGTCACTACTGACTCCACCATACAACTCCTGTTTGTGTGGACTGTGCATCACCGCAGGCCACCACGCCAAACTTTAAGCATTCTAGTAACAGTCATAAAAAGTCAGTAGCTCAGTTCAAAAATAAAGAGAAGAGTTAAAACACCTCTCCAAAAAAATCACTAACAGGAAGGTGAGACCATAAGCCAAGCTGAGCTTATTTAAATTTCAATTTGATGTCATGTTTAGGTAGAAAAAAATTGCATGAAAGGTACTCCCCAGACAAGACTGAAAAGAATCTGAGAGGGAAAAAAAGCATCAAATAAAAGGGATATTTCTAGAGAAGGAAGAGAGAAGCAAGTCAGCTTCACCCTCCTCTACATCACAACTTCTTTAGAGTGTGAGATGTTTCTATCATCCAGCTGCAGTAGCTTAGTGCTCCCTTACAAAACCGGTTGGATTCCAACACAGATCTACAGGTCTTCATACTGAAAAGGCACTGGAAAGCCAAGGCTTTAGATATTGATCTAAATATCTATGCACGGGCACAGCTGTAAAGAACAGCCAGTACTTAAAAAGCAGAAGCTTTTAGTTTCTTTTAACTTTTTCAGTTCGCAAGCTAACTCGATGGCTATTTCTCACAGCAGAACATATGCTTAACTACTCCAGTAGGATTTTTATCCATTACAAATGCATGGGAACAGGCATAACGATGCCATTATGCCAAGGGTAAGTTTTGCAAGTGGTTCATTGCATACTAACAGTAGCATTATTTGCATGCATGGCAGGAGGAGGAGAGTTCAGAGAATACATCTCACCGTACCTCACCAAGGTAGATAACTATCTGGAAGAAAGTGTCCATCAGTAGGATTCTGTCAGGAAGAATGCTGCTGCTGTCCAAAAGCACTGGCTATGGAAAATAAAGGTCAATCATTAAAACCTCAAAACTGTATTAACCTTACAGTTCAGCTGTAAGGAGGAATGTTGTGTCTGTCAAGAGCTGCTGTTCATGTGAATGTTTCAGAGAACCACCAGCCTCCTGTGGCATCACTGAATCAAGCAGCAAGTCCTCAGCTACTGTATGAAATACAGTATGTGAGAAAGCAATTTCTATGGCTTTCAAGTTTAATGATCTTGAGAAGCCAAGAAAAATAAGAAATTTAATACATACACTCAGGCAAATGCTGCCAGAAAGGTTTTATAGTGTTTCTGCAGCAGCTTCTGCGTTTCCTTCCTGCCAGATGCACTGCAGTCAACATAAATTAATAACGTCTGTATAGCAGTTGAATGTTGCTTCTTAAACAGCTGAAAACAAGCAGCTGGACTCATTCAATCTCTAGAGGCCCCTTCCAACCCCTACAATGCTGTGCTAATGACCTGGAAGGGCAGAGGCTTGCTGACTTATGTGGTGGAGATGGCAGCCACTGGCAGAGAAGCAGCAGCACTGCTGAACTGCCAAGATGCCAGATATGGCATTAGCTTTTTGGGGCTTCTTTTTTTAGGCATGTATGTGTTTTTTAAAAGCCCAGCTGAAAGTATAATGTACATGCTAAGAGTAAGTCTACTGAAAATATAACTTGTATTGTACAATGCACCATCTCACCCCTTAGTAATTACTTTAACTAAGAAAAACAAAGTAAGAAGCTTTTTAATGAACTACTGTTATCCCAACTGCATGCTCTTTACTTTGCATTGATTCACCTCTCTGTTAAACACAGACTTACCTCAGGAGGTCCGTGGAAAGAATAAGCATAAAGGATGGGCTGAATCATAATGAGAGACTGAGTGAGATCTTGCCTAGCAAAGTGGTGACGGTAATAAGAAGATTCATCTGGACTGTTATTGAAGACCTGCAGGAATGGGGAGCGTCGCAAATGGAACATGAACTGCATCAGAAAGATGAGAAGTGTGAGTTGCCAAAGCTTCTGCACCTTGCAAACAGCAAATCCCCTGAAAAAAGTCTCCCACTGAACTCCTCAGAGTTCTTAACTTATCAGCTTTTTCTAACACTGAACTACAGGACCACCCGACAAATTCAAAAAGCACCTGCTCCTTCCCTCACAAATCCCATTGATGGTACAAGGTGCTTTACCATCATTCACCCTTGCAAACTTTTCCCATAGCTGCAAGAAGGTTCTTACCTGGGGATACAAAGAAAATGATTCCGACAATCTGAAGGAGTTGGGATCATCTTTGTTGTATTGTCCAAATTTCTGACACTGTTGGAAGCAAAATGCAAACTTTGTTTATATCTCCCTGAGAATCAACTTTTTTTTTTGAATGAGTTTTGTATGTTTTCAAACAGAGCAAACAAATCATGAACGTGGCAGCAAGAACTTAACAGGTCAGTAGCTTCTGTATCTTACTGGAGTGACAATGACAATTCAATCATCTTATCATTTTAGGTAAATAAAAATCTTCTATTTTGAATCCAGATTCAAAGTTATTTAAGAATGAAATAGTGCTTCCAGTACCACCCATTTTTTTCCACTGGATCATCATCATACTTAATGTTCTTTGTACACTACGAAACACTTCTGTACCATCTCCTACTTCCTTCTAAAGCAACAGCACTAGATGCTTCACTGAAAGCAAGCAGTTGGTGAATGGTTTATGGGCTGTTTTGGCCTGGTTCCATGACCAGCAGGGTGATCTTTATCAATTTCCTTATAAATTTAAAAAATTTGTATCAACCACAAATGAGTCCACAAGCATTTCAGGATGCAGTATGTGTTTCAGTGCTCAAATTTTTATTTGATATTGTCTCTTTTTTTCCAGCATCTGATGTGCCTGTGTGTGATGTTATGCTCTGTATAGTTACCTAGCACATAACTGAAGAAACTGGAATTCTGACAGGATATAAAAAATAATTATAGTAAATCACAGTAACTGTGATCAAATGTTGGAACAGGCTACCAAGAAACAAGACAAATTCCATCCGTGGAGATCATACAAACTCACCTGAACAAGACCCACAGCATCTAACTGTAACATGAAACTAGCCCTGCTTACGCAGAGTGTTGAGACCTGCAGAGGTCCCTTCCCACCTGTGTGATCATTTTACTATTACGTCTTCAATCTCAAGGTTTAACTCTTTCACCATGATGGGATGCTTACCTATCCCATCACCAACTCACTGATCATACAGCCTTCATAGTTATCACATACTATGAGACCACAATCAGAGCACAAATGAAGTGAGTCAGACTGGAAAAAGAATGGTGTTTTCATCCCAAGAGATCGTTTTAACTGAAAATTAAATGATGCACTCCATCAGTCTTACCAGTCTGATCAGCTGTCTGTCCAGCCATCGCAGCACATCAGGTCCCTCCTCAGACTCAGCTCTGTACACTCCCAGCCGTGCCATCAGCACAGCAGCTGCTTCCTGGTCAAATGCAGCTTCTATGTGCTGGAGCTGACTTTGTGCATCTGCCCAGCTAAAGGATTAGTAAAGGGTTAGTGCAAAATCTGTCATCAGCAAAACCCAATCCACATTTTTCCCCCATGCCAAATATTCTGTGGCCAATGAATGTAATAAAAAGCTAAAACAATACCAGCACAGACAGTGGCTTCCATTTCTGCAATTCTGCCAAAGAACCAGCACGAGGTACTTACTTTCTGGCTATGGTGGTGACACGAATGCGTTTCTGTGTGCTGGAGTGTTGATACTGGGTGACAAACTGTACTGCCCCTCGGCCTCCCTGAGGTATTGGTGCATTGTGCTGCAAATTAAACAAGGAAAGCCTTCAACATAGGCTGGCTTTGTATACAACAGAGACAAATCCAGGGCATCTGCTGAACAGAGTTAAGTTCAAGCTTGAAACGGACCATGGAGGAGACATGCATCTGTTAATGTTGTGTTTTATAAGAGCCTTCAAAGCCAAGTGGTTCTGGGTGCATTTTTAATTCCATACCTGACACTTATCAGCTTACAAATATGCAAACAAGCCCTATGAATATTACTTTGGCACAAAACATTTACCTACTCTGCAACCACCCATTCACAACACAAGAGATGCCTTGGACTTCCTGGTCCTGTTACAAACAGTTGGTATATAAAAATGAAGACAAAAAAAGAAAAGCCAGGGCTGACCTGATTTACCACTTCAAAGTAAATGGCCAGAGTTGTGCAGGGATCCAGACCACAAATTTTCCACTGAGATGTTCCTCCAATTCCAAGTTCCTGCATAGAATTGAAAAGAAAACAGCGTTTTAGTACTTGGCAGTAGTTAAGGTCAGCTCATGTTAAATTCTGATCAGATACACGAGGCAACCTTCCAGCATTTCTTATCTTCAGGATGTGGATTAAGTTACTGAGGGTAATACAGTTAGAAGGCAGCTTTATGGGACAAGAGGTCAGTCCAACAAGCTCTGCCTTTTCTCACATTCTATCTAAGCTCTAGGTTTCGACAGAAATTTTGCACCCTTTGTTTCCTACTTAACATAGTTGTTCTTTTCATGTTGAAAACGTACATTTTCAGAAACACACGGTCCTTTCACATTCAGGGATACACACGGTCCAATAGCACCTGCAATTTTCAGCTCTCTGGATGTCTAGAACAAGACAAAAATAGTTGTTAAAAAAAAATATATCAAGTTAGTCAAATAGAACACATAGACTAAATCAGATGCTCAGCTTTGATCAGAAAGTGATTATGCAAGGCTGCCAAGGAAAGCATCCTTGAGTACATTATCAAGGTAACCTACTGCCTTAGTTGGTGAACGTAAGCTCAGTTGTTGGTTTTTTTAAACCACAAATTTAATAAACTTTTAAATAAAAAATGCCTTCACTCATTCCAATATGATGCTTTTTCCAAAGAAGGCAATACAGCTGACCTCAAAGATGTAGAATTTTCTACACAGATACCTAGAAAACTTTTCCAATCAGCAGCACTCGCACTTCTAAGTTAATGTCAGCTAATTAAACTAATCTCTCACCTTCACTTCCAAATTTGCACCAAAAGCCATCCGAAATTCCCCACTGAGCCCTTTGTTGAATACCCGCTGGAAGGTCTGCTTGAAGAGAGAAGTGTTGAAGGAATCTCCCATCACCATGTGTCCTCTGAGAAGGAAAAAAAAAACCCACACAAGGTAACTGAAACAATTGAGAACTAGAAGCATATCACAAGGACACAACCCCTCCAACTCTCATGCATGCAAATACAGGCAGAAACTGTTTTGAAGCATGCCTTTGCATAGGTAGAATTCGCATTAGGGAATGTAGATTCATGGATGCCTCCAAAGCCAGACAAGTTAGTGCTCCATTTCTGCCAGCTTGCTTTCTCAGCTATATTTCTTGTCATCCTTTCAGCTGCCTTAAAAATGCTCCTGTTTCCACTGGTTACAAACACCCGTACCCAAAAGAGAGCCTTGCTCAGCCTGCTTCCCCTAAGAAAGCAAAATGAGCTGTTAAGCATGAGAAAATCTGGCCAACACAATGAAAGCAACTACCCACCATGCCTGAAGCTCTGCTACTCTGATGGCACTTCAGTCACGCACACACAACAGAGGGGATCTATGTCCCACCAGCTCTGCAAAGGGTACTTGCTACTTCCCAGGGCATTTGAAGGTGACAGAAGGCATTTGCAAGACATGTTGCATCATGCTTTAGAATACCTTTCTCCAAAGCAGGACACTGAGTTTTCTACCAGCAGTGTTAACTCTTACGCTACTTTGAGGCTTCAGAAATGCGGACTGGGATCGGGGGAGGTTTGCCATGTAACTCCTGGCAAATTCAAACCACAATTTAGAATAAATGACAAAAATCTCACCCTTTTGCACTCATAGAAAACTAACTGCTTTTCAAACTGTTCTCCCCCTCCAAAAAAAATAAAAGTACCACCTTTGTGTTTCCTGTTACAGACATACCCAGTGAGGTTTGCACAACATTTCATCTCTAGCAGTCCAGTCTGATCCAGGGCGCAGGCGTAGATATCAATGCAGTGACCATTGGTGGCAGTGCGATTGGCCAGAGTCTCATAGTGCTGGGGAGAACAGACAACACACATAATATTTAGGAATATTTAGGATGCTGCATCAGGCAATTTTTCCTCTGCTCTCCAGCTGAAGTCAACACACTGATGCACAAAGCACAAATGACGCCGTTGCCAGTGCTGCAAAAGTAAGGAGCTGTCTGCTTGAACAGAATTCTTCCTCCTAGGATGTTTGCCTATGGATAAACTTGAGCTGCAAGTTGCAAGTGTAGAGAAGACACGAATTGCTACCATCATACAAGCACAGGCTCTTTGTGATAGAAACCTAAAGATTTTTAGGTGATAGTTAAGAGGACAGGTATCACAGTACTTCCTCTATGCTGACAGGCACATTTCATACCTAATATTTTAACTATTATTTCACATGTCAAGAGAAAAAGGAGCCTTTCTGGAAATCACCAGTTCTTGGAGTACAGGCTTGTTTTTTTCCCCTTTCCAGAACAAGCTAAAAGGACCTCTACTCACCACCAGCTGGACGAGAGCACTGAAATATTTCCGTCTCTGAGAAGGCACAAGACCATACTTGGAGAAGCAACTAACAGTAAGACTCTCATCCATCCTTTGACCATTCTCATAGCTTAACACACAGAAAGGCTCATGCATTTTATGAGCAGCTATGCAAATATCTGGACAGACTGATTCTATACCAAGAAAATAAGACTTCTGTTACCTACAGAAGAATACTGGAAGCTGCCTACATAGGCTCAGTCATCTCCTTCCTCCCATCCCCACTCTGTATTCCACCACTCACATTTCTTTAAACACCCCTTGCCACACAACAAACCTAAGCTGTTCTGCGTGCTTTCTCCTCCAGCTGACACCAGCACCTACCTTGGTGGCCTTCTTCATGAACCTCGCGTTGTCCTTCTCTATGTCATGCCAAGAACGAATGGGTGTTTTCAATTCATCTCCCACCACCATGCCTGGTCCTTGCGTTGGTGGACCGCCTGTAAATAGCATTATTCTCGCTCCTGTGTTTGGAAATGTGCCCTGAAATAAAAATACAGTCTTACATTAGAACTCAGGGAAAAAGATGTTTAAAAGAACAACGTTTTCTTCAGAGAGGAATCTGTACATTATTCTGCAATACCATCAGGGACCTGCCTCTGTTACAGGCAGACCTGAGAAACAGCAACACGTTTCCTGACAGGCACCCTCTAGTTTAGACTCAAACTACAACAATCTTCACTACAGGAGGTAGTATTCTTTTTACTTCCACCTTAGATGACCCTTGCAAAAACAAACAAACAAAAAGAATCAGAGTACATACAATCACCTTCACATGGCAATATATGTAAGGATCAGAAGCCTTTAAACACCTGCACCTTTTACACAGTTTACAGTTAAATACAAATTCCTAGTTCACTCAACATCAGCTGGAACTCATGCCGGACATCAAGCAAAGACAAAATGCACCACTGCACTTCAATGTGACTGGGCTGCAAACCAATCTGCACTGAAACCTGTATACGTTTCAGCACATACTGCCGGGTGCTTGCTTTGCCCAGCTCATCCCTAACAAGCAGGTGCAATAAAAGTACCTCTAGCAAGCCAACAGCAATCGAAAGAGCTACTCCAGTGGAACGTAAAGGCCTCTTTCCCTGGGTCACTGGCCACGGGTCCCTTTGAAGTTCTCCAAGGAGATCTGTTAAATTCATGTCAATCTTCTGTACTGGCTGCAGGAACCTGAAAAATTGAAATGAAATGTTTTCCCGCTATAAGTGTGCCTCTGTTCCTAGCACACTTTAATTACACTGGAAGAGTTATCAGAAGCAAAACATTACACAACACATTCCTTTATGTCCAGACTTTCCAAGCTAAGAGGCCTGTGCAAAGTAACAAAATTGATCAAAGGAACCAACAGGAACTGACAAGAAGGCAAAAAACACTCAAAGCACAGAAAAGGACTTCAGTACTGATTTAATCTACCAAAAGGTAAATGAGCTGCCATGGAAAAAGAGGAGCTGAGAATAAAAACAAACAACTGCATCCAACAGAGGCAAATATGGCTTCACAGTTCAGGGGTCACCGCCTGCCTACCAACTGTTGCGTTTTGTGTCTGGTTTCTGTTTTTTTTTTGACTCATTCAAGCAAGGCTCAAAGGATTGGTACTCATAAACAAGGGCCCCATTAGGTGCTCAACCAAAAAGGCCCCTGCTCTAAACATGTTCGACCCCTGAACAACATGCTTTCCAAAGACAGCTATGCTATACTTTTCAAGGAGAAATCCAGTTTGAATGGCAATTACATTCCTGTAACTGCAAAATCAAGACGCTAGAGAAGGCTGAAATTGCTCTAGTAAATCTCACCCACTTGTATCACTTGATGCAGGGAAATATCTCTGCCAAGACAATACCATTTGTGTTTTTGTAGGAAAACACCTCTTGGAAAAGCTAGGTTTAGAAGTGTGATCCCAAAGGGTATGAAGCACCCACCCTGCTCTGCTGCTGGTTGTGTTTATGTAGCAACTCACCTGCTTGAAATAACAGGCTGTTCTGGAGCTTGAAGAGGCCTTCCCTGCTGAATGGGGACAGCTGGCCTTGAAAGACCAAGCATATCCTACGGAAAAGAAAAAAAAGGAGGCAGAGGAGACTTCAAAATCGAACACTAGACACCTTTTGCTTTCAAGCAATACAGCCTAAAGCCTGCAACCCTGTAGTAATAAAGACATTAAAAACTGAAATAATGAATATTTGCACTCTCATTAGGAAGACATCAATGGTTCTATTACGTGAGATATAAAAAACTATCTTGAGCACGTTTTCAAAAAATTTACAACAGCAAACAGACAGGAGAGGTGTTGAGAGTGAAATAGCATAAAAATAATTAAGAGCACTGAACCTCCTTTCCTCCCCAAATGCCTGGTGCTTGAAATACCAGCAGTGGTGGCAACAGAGCTAAGAGGAACAAACCACTGGCCTAACAGATGGCAGGACATACCTGTATTTGCTTAGCTGTCAGGTCTTTAGTGCCTCTAAACACGTAGCTCTTAGAAATCCCTTCACAGCTCAGCTCGTGAACCTGGATCATTCTGCCAAATGTGATAAGCCCCACTAGAGCGTCAGCAGGCAGCAGACTTAGGGACATCTGGAGGGACTCCTTCAGGGCCTGCAAGTCCTCCTCTTCCAAGCACGTGTCGACAACATACAGGAAGATCAATGGCGTCTGCGGGCCTCGCTAATATGGAGAGAGATGGATTTATGAGGCTCGTACAGAAGCTAGGTGACACTGTCCAATGACTCCAGACAAAGAATAAAATGAGCCCTATCTCAGGCATCTTACATGAGTGTTACTTATTTCTATTATCCTAAGTACAACGAATATGTACAGAAGATACCACAGAATACAATTCTGGAGACCACAAACTACGAATCATTACCTGCACTATATATTCAATTGTTGAAAACTGAGGCATAAGTTCAGCTGGCTGGTTGACTTCAGATATGCCTGCGTATGCTGGAGGAAACTGAAAAACAGGACCAAAAATTAGGACAAGCTGCAGGGCAGAAATGTAGGGCTCTCCTCTGTAGTACAGAGTCTTATGATGTGTTTATTCGATTCTTTATTTACTACCAACCGCACCAACCTGGTTAACTCATCAGAGACCTGTGCTGCTGCTTTGCTAAGCGCACACAACAGTGGCCAGAACTACTGACAGTTACTCAGCCCAGTGTAAGTTAAGAACAGGACTAAAGCAGCAGCCACATTAGCCAAAACTTGCTTAGTTTTGTCGTTTTAGCCGTGTGACTGTTTCTGATGGTACAAGTCTACCCAAATCGAATAAATGTCATACTCAGGAAGAACAGTAAATGTCATGTACCAAAAACCACAATGGAAGCACACGTGATAAAATGGCTTTTTATCTATTTTCTATATTCTCCATGCTATTAAAGTCACTGGCAAAGCAACTGAAAATAAGCAAGATTTCATATATAACAGACTCATTAGCAAGCACTCTGGCCTGGGTTCAGCAAGAGAAAAGGCTACAAGATGAAATCTAGAGAGGCGAAATTTCTGTCCTGAAATGAAATTTCAGGACATTTCATCCTTTGCACAGTAAGGTCATCAATAAAATGCTTTCTGAAAAGATTAAAATGCTGATTCAACGTACCTGATTTCTCTGAAAACAGAAATTGCAAGCCCAGAGCTTGGCCCGATAGTCAACTTGGCTGCAAGGGAAAGGTGAGGCATTAGTATAGGTATAGGAACAATTTCACAACCTAGCTTCACAGTTGTCTATGCTGATGAGGAAGAATCAGAAAACCAGACGCTTCAACTTTATGGATAGTTTTAGGGATTCTGACTTTTGTTCCAATGCCAGAAAGCCTATTAGCTGAGGCAGTCCTGCTGCTTCCAGGCTTGTTATTGTGAGTGATCACCAACAGACCATCGAAGCTTAGGATGCAGTAAGCAGGTTTGCATCTAATCAGTCCTTCACTACGTTGAAGCTTATCTCAGTCATCTTACTGTTCGTACAGCTACAGCACACGAGTGCTCCAGTCATAGAGCAGCAGAAGCCATTCACTCACATCCTGTACAAACACAGAACAAATTAGCTGTTCTCTGCCCCAACGAGTTTCCTCTCCTCAACTCATTATGATACTACATTGACTGCTAGTACAGTGAAGCCTGACCTTATTCTTCCTTCATGGGTTTGACCTCTTCCTACTTCCTCTTGCTAGTCATTCTGGCTTTTTTTCAGCCCAAAGCTAAGCTCTAAGGAAGTATGACAGTAACATGACTTCATGACAAGATTATTCCTCTTACTTTCTCAGCAAAACTCCAGAGAAAATTGATACTCATACTGGAGATGGCCTATAAAAAAGGGGATGTATAGAAAGCAGAAAATCAAATGAACACCACAGCCCAAAGGATAACACCAGTATAAACAGCATCTTTGTTTAAGTTTCACCATTCACCATAACATTCTCTAGGATGATAACAGGATTGCCCATTTCCATATTATCTCCAGCTGAACAGCCTCCCTGAGGACACATCTCTCATCTCAGGCTCTGGCAGCTCAGCAGAGGGTGCCATTCAACACATCTCACCAGGCATGCAATGCTTTCAACATACTCACTATATCTAGAAGAGGCTACCAAGCACCATGCTGAGAAAAAAAGGGGAATTAGGAATAACCATAATTATTAAGGTTGGAAAAGATCTCTACAATCACTGTGTCCAACCATCAACCCACCTACCCCATGCCCACGAACCATGTCTCTCATTGCCTCTCCACTGTTCTTGAACATCTCTAGGGATGGTGATCCTACCACCTTACTAGGCAGCCTGTGCCAGTGTCTCAGTGCTCTTTCTGAGAAGAAATTTTTTCCTATATCCAACCTGAACTTTCCCTGATGCAACCTGAGACCATTCCCTCTCATCCTATCACCGTTACCTGGGAAAAGAGGCCGACCCCCAATTCAGCATACCCTCCTTTCAGGTAGTTACAGAGTGCAATAAGGTCTTCCCCGAGCCGCCTCTTCTTCAGACTGAACAACCTCAGTTCCCTCAGCTGCTCCCCATTAGACTCATCTCCAGACCCTTGGCAGCTTCACTGCCCTTCTCTTCACGCTTCAGAGTCTCAATGCCTTTCTTGCAGTGAGGAGCCCAGCACTGAACGCAGCACTCGATGCACAGCCTCATCAGAGCTGAGTACAGAGGGACGATGCCCTCCCTGCTCCAGCTGGCTGCACTGTTGCCGATACAAGTCAGGATGCCATTGACATACTTTGCCAGCTGGGCACGCCGCCGCTCGTGTTCAGCCAGCTGTCAGCTCACATCCCCACATCCTTTCCCTCCATGCAGCCCTTCAGCCACTCTGCCCCGAGCCTGTAGCGATGCCAAAACACAGACACCCGGTCATGCTGAACATCAACCAATTGTCCTCAGCCCATCCGCCCAGCCTAGAGACATCAGGCACACCGAAATACAAACCAGACACTCCCCAGCCTCCCCGCCCCCCAGCTCAGAGTTGCATACCAGAGCGGGTTGAGCACGGCCTTGCAGGTGGCCCTGCTGCAGAGCACGGGCTCGTACTGCACGGGCGGCAGGTCCGGGCGCTCCCGCAGCGGGGTCAGCAGGCAGGCCAGAGGCACGACCATCCGCGTAGCCTCCAGCCTGCTGGACGGCCACACGTTCCAGCTGAAGCGCACGCCGTCGCGCTCCTCGTTCTGCTGAATGAACTCCAGGTAGGTCGCCATGGGGCCGCGGCAGCTCCGAGCGCAGAGGGGAAGCCGAAGTCCGACACGCCGCAAATACCAGCCCGCCCTCCTTACGGAACGAAAGGCCGACAAAAGGCTCCAGCGACGTCAGGCCAGTCTGCGAACGGCGCCGTGCCGCAGCTCGCAGCCGATGTTCCCGCTCTTTCCGTCAGTGGCAGCTCGCGGTCCGCACCCGAGCCCCGGCAGCACTCACCCACCCGCACAGCCGCCGCTCTCTCCCGGCAGGCCCCGCGCGGTCAGCAACGCCAGCTCAGCGCTATGGGGCTGCCCTCACACAAGATGGCGGCACCCGCACGACCCGCCTCCCGCTCTTCCACCGCCATCTTGGTTAAGGGCACTCCGCGCGCCGTCCTGCATGACACTAACAAACGTGGCGGCGCGGCTTCAGGGAAGCCACGTTAACTATGGGCGAATGGAGAGAAAAGGCGCCCCCACCAGACATGGCGGGGAGGCTTCAGCGGGTGGAAGTGGAAGAGGCGGGGATGACGTGTCTGCCGTTGCGGCTGCGTGCAATGGCGCCGCGCCGGAAGCGTGCTCACAGAGTGGCGGGCTCGTGCTAGCTCACGTAATGGTGTGTGTGCGGTGTGGTACATTGGCTAAGCGCGGCCCTGAGAACAGCGACAAACAGGCGTGCTTCCCGTCTGGATGAAGGGATTTAAGAACGGGTTTCAAGGCTTCCAAAAATTGATAATTTGGGAGTATATTTTCGACATAAATACATCACTTGCAAATTCTCAAATGGAACGTCAGACATTAAACTCACAAATCTGACTGTGGCTCTCTACCACACCTTCATAACCCCTCCTCACCAGAGAGAAATACCCCTCCTTTCACAGTCACGCCTTACCCTGTCACCGCTTTCTGGCAGTAAGCACAACCATGAGCAGCTGTCAAGGGTGAAGCACAGGAATCATTTCATCCAAAATCTCTGACTGACACCTGAGTCAGAACTCACTGAGAACTGCAATCCCTGCCACCAAACCCCACTGCTGTGTCCGTGTCACAAAAAAAGTCACGTATCTCACTGGCGCTCATTTTTTTTTCCATGTTCTTATAAAAAATATATAATTAAAAGTTTTGTTGCTTATATACATATAAGTGTATAAGCACTGAAAGTAATGCCTCCCATTTATTTCCATGAAAACTACAACAAAGAGCACAATGACACTATTTAATAGAGCAAATCCTCAGCTACATAACACTATTTTTCAACAGTCACCTCCATTAGCTGCATCACACAGTGATGCCAGCTGATGTCACTGTCACCACCGCTGAAACACACCACCCACCGCCTCACTGTGCTCACATCTGCTGTCTGGTCTCCTGAAATGCTCAACAAGTATCAATGAATATCAGTGGGTACCATTTTCTCCACGTACAGGCATTCAGTTCCACACCTTTGCTCCATATGCACTTCCATAACAGACGCCATTGTGTCAGACTGCCCTTGTGCTGCCATCACACAGCAACAACATGTAACGGGATACTGATGGGAAGGTTCAACCTCTACCACCATAACATCATCTGCCTCTGATTTTGTGGACCAAAATATAAGACAGGAGGCATTACATTCAGAGCAATCCTCATATTTTTATATGCAGCCCAAGACAACTCCCCTTCACTCCACAAGGCCCAGGCAAGCTAACTGGTTGGACACCCATAGCCTAAGAGCTCTCTTTTCAGAGTCTCAGAACAGCCATACCCGGGTGAGGCAGAAGATGGCACTCAAACAGCATCAGGTAAACAACCATTGCTCCACCAGTCCCACAGAGGTAAGAGGTGTAAGCAGACTAAAATGAAAAAAAGAAAAAAGGGAAATCTAAATAGCCAATCAACCAGAGTTTTCACTATCAAAGCTTTAAGTTTGCCATTAACGTCTTAAACTTTGGACTGCAAAGGCTAGGCACGTTAAACAGTACCTGTGAGCTGTACTTTCTCTCCATTCACAGTACAGCCTGACACTGCAGTTAATGCTCCTGGAAACATTAAACATTTACATTTCATACCACATCGTAAAGGGGGCGGCTTTGCCAGGTAGAAAAGAAAACTGAAGGAAGTCAGGAAGGAAAAAAAGATTGAACTTATTAATGTTACCTTTTTATATTTATTCCCTTTTTGAACAAGGTGATAGGCCACGGAGGTTCATGAAGATCCAGAATGACAGAAAGATCGTCCCTCTCAATGAAACAGATCATACAAGCTCCTATTTTACAAACAGCAAAGAGAAATTGCTTCACTTTTCCCTATAGGTACATTTTTTTTCCTAAATTTAAGACATCTTGTTACAGCTGCAACACTGTGAAATAACTTTGTGGACCACAAAGGTGAGGCCATCTAAACCAGATGAAGCCAGTACAAATGAAACAGAATTGAGAGGGTTTAATAGACCAGCTCTCCACTCCTTACAGCCATTCCCAGAGAATAGGCAATAGGCCCTGCCTCCTTTTTCTCACTGCCAGTAAATATGGCCATACTGCATGAAGTGACACACTTGCATGATGTATCATTTCCATGAAAGCTGTCTTCTACTGAGGCAGAGCACAAAAAATTTACATTATTTCTGCTGCTGCAGGATGCAGACTGTTGTGTTAGGTTGCCTTCGTAAGAGGCAATCCCAGCCTCACACCTCAATGAAATTATCTTTGGCCACATAACAGATGTCTGAAGCTGAGGTTAGGGTCAGTGAAGCAAGCAGCAGTTTTCTCAGGCTTCAGTGTGCTACATGGTTAAAGGCAACAGAGAAAGAACAAACACCTCATAATTTCACCCCCCACTTTGTGACAACACTTCTTCCTCTGTAGAAAGAGATGTATGCCTGTCACCTCAAGAAACAATGCTGCCAACAAAAGAAACAGCCAGCTGTGGGTGCACACACTAGCTAACACCACCAAACTTGTTCCCATTCCGTTCTAGAAGCCTGTCCTCCAGAATAAAACTAGCTAACTGCTTACTACTTGGAGTCAGAATTTCTTGCTTGACAAAAATTCAGTTGCAGAAGCGCTTGGCCACCACCCTCCCCAAAAATGTCCTGAAGGGCTTATTTTCAGACAGAGTTCTGAAAGCAGACAGATGCAACAGGTCCACTATTGCGATCAACCCCACTAGTGGTTTCTGGTGAGTGCTGGGAGGCCATCACAAAGATAAAGTAGTCGGGTAGACATCCTGCAAAGCTAAGCCAGAGGCAGCAAGTTGTACTGAGACTGGGCTCTCTCAACAGAGTTAACGTATCTACATTGCTCTGCCCACTAGTACTTCAGCCCAGCCCTCTGTTATTGTGGATGGTGGAGAGGTGACTGTACCATACATGCACAATATTCTCATTTATGAAAATGAGCTGACTTTTCAAGATATTGCTTGATTACAGGACAAGGAAGAGGTGACATAATTAATTTCCATAACTGTTTGTTCAAAAGCCTGTTTACTTTCAAAGCAGGATTTGAACACACATTTCCAAAGACAGTATCATACCTCTAATGCTGCCAGATAAACCAGTCAGAAAATTGTATCTAGCTGCCTCAAAGAACAAGTCCGTGTTCCAGCATGTCTTTGGCCACCATAAAAGGGCAATAGGCTTATGAAAACACAGTTAATACATTATGGCCAATTCATGAGTCTAGAGATGCACAGAGAAGGAGCATATCAGGCTATGCTCAAAAGAAGCACAAATTCACCTGCATTAGAAATAGCGTGGCCAGCAGGAGCAGAGAGGTAATCACCCCCCAGTATTCAGTACTGGTGAGGCTGCACCTCGAGTGCTGTGTTCAGTTTTGGTCCCCTCACTACAAGAAAGACATTAAGGCACTGGAATGTGTCCAGAGAAGGGCAACGAAACCGGTGAGGGGTCTGGAGCACAAGTCTTATGAGGAGCAGCTGAGGGAGCTGGGATTGTTCACTCTGGAGGAGGCTCAGGGGAAACCTCACTGCACTCTACAACTGCTGAAGGGAGGTTGTGGTGAGGAGGGGTTTGGCCTCTTCTCCCAGGCAATGAGCAGGACAAGGGGAAATGGCCACAAGTTGTGCCAGAGGAGGTTTAGGATAGACATGAGGACAAACTTTTTCTCTCAGAGAGTGGTCAGGCACTGGAATGGCTGCCCAGGAAGGTGGTGGAGTCGCCGTCCCTGGCAGTGTTCAAGAGGCGCCTGGAGGAGGAGCTGTGAGATCTGGTTTAGTAGCAGTGGTAATGGGATGACGGTTGGACTAGATGATCTTGTAAGTCCTTTCCAATCTTGTGATTCTCTGATTCTATGAAATTGGCTCTACATCACAGGAAGATAAGACTATGCTTTTTGATGGTATGCCACTATCATGCCTTCTTCAGATCACAAACCGTATTTTCGTACAAACAGCTGTCACTGGTACTTTTTGTAATCCTCAGGGCATAAAGACAGCCTATAAAATTTTTCACTGTACCTGGTTACCAGGACAGAAGAGCTGTTTCTCATCTGGAAAACACATCTTCCCAGAATACTTACATTCAGAATTTCAGCTGACATTTATGTCCACGATGCAGCTGCCAGAACACAGAGCACTGATTAGATAATCCTGTAGCTGTCACACAGTAAATGCAACAGAAATATCACCAGACCCTGACAGCAGTGGAGAAAATGAAGCATAAAAATAGATAAGAAAAAAAAAATCAAATACAGTTTTAATCATAAATTATAGCAGGTAAGAATGATGGTAAAGAATCATTGATTTCTATTTTACATAGGGGAAAAAAGTGTCAGCTTTAGGACTTAAGCTCCCACCAGCGCTGTCTGAAAGCAAAGTTCAGGATCTAATTCTTGGCAATGCTCAACAGCAAGTTTTTCTGATCAGCCGATGACTTATTTTCTTTCAAAGTCCCTGTTGAGTACTCAACACAATCCTTAAGTGTGATGCAGCACCACACAGCTGTTCTGTGGCACTTCTCAAGTCACGCACCCGCATTTTGTACAAGATGGGATCTATGCTTTCACTTCAGCCTTGATCTTCAGTGCTGGTTTGATTTTCAGTCCATTTACAGGACTGCTCACACAAACTAATGACGCAGCATTAAGTTTACTTAAAAAAGGCAAAGGAACTTCACATCTTGAAGTTGCTCACAAATTTAGAAGCTGCTTTGTCATCTTAGCTGTGAAGAATGGATCGAGTTTACAGATTTCTTTCACTCTAGAACTCCAGCCATTCTGTCATATAAATACAGTTAGATGGAGAAATCTCACCACCTTCATGGCAATCATCAAAAACCTGGGAAAGAAAGACCTGTGTCAGTACAGTAACTGTATACAGCAAGCATGAGTTCACTACAAGTAGCACACCTCATGACTCTTTCTCTATTCTAAGCAGAAAAGCAGTAGTCTAGCTAAGAACAAAGTCTAGGAAGTTCAGTGACAGCTCTGAGGAAGAGCAACATGAGCACAAGAAAGCAAAACAGATCCCACTGTCATAAATGATGCAACAGACACATCTGGCAAATTTTACCTATGAATCAACTCATGATCTTTGCAGAAGAGGCCAAATGCTAGACAGATGTAAGTTAGCTTTAAAAAAAAAGATACAAATAGGCAAAGAACACAAGGTCAGATAATAAAAAGTTATATTTTAGAACAGGCTGAATTTGAAAGCACTCTGTAACACACAGTAAAGGAAAGAGTCAGCATGTAAGTGAGAAATCATAGACATGGCCTGGGCCAAAGGCTCTGCCCCGTACACCATAGTTAAAGCATCACCAATGATGCTCATGAGCATCACGAGCATACTTGGCTTAGAAACCCACAAGAATCACTCACAGGCATAACCTTCATTCACACCAGCTGCACGTTCTGGATACAGCCCTTCAGATGGTCACGCACCACTACTCATGTACAGAATTTGTTACTTACTGGACAGAGTCCGCAGGGCGTCCTGACTAATCCAGTGGGTTGTATGAGAGGACTAACAGCTCTGTACAACTTCATCTGTCCATCCACACTGCCTACTGTCCCTTCCTTGGCAGCAATAATAGTCATCTCCACTTTTCCATCGTATATTAGTGTATTTAAAATGGTTTCAATGTCTTCCATAGACAATTCTACCTAAGAAACAATTTGTAAAATAAATATAGGGAAGACGTATGCCACTAAGTTCTGCGATGGGGAAACAAGAGCAAACCCCCACAAGTAACAAATGCTTAGAGGAGCCCTTCTAATTTGTCCCAGATACAGGTACAGCTCTCACTGGGCACCTGATAAGGTTGTGTAGATACAAAAAGAAAAGCAAAAAACGCCTTCCCTCCCAAGACTTTTTGGGTTGCATTAGGCTTGACTAGCCCAAAAGAACTTTCCTATGCACCTCAGGCATCCACATTATCTTAGCATGATGTATTTCTCATCCTACAACAAAAAAGTTGTGGAAAAAAAAAAAGACAAGAATACCAAAGCCTCTTGGTGGTGACCAACAATGGCCTCAGGCTGTGAAAGCTCTGACATGTCTTTGAAAACCCACATGTACAGGCTATCCTGGAATCCCATACAGCACCACTGGCAATCCTCAAGAAGCAACAAAGCAGCCAAGTCCACCTCCACTGCAGTAACTGCAAGGAACTGGAGCACTCACCAAACTTGCAGGACCTAGCTCCTATAGCTAGTCATATACTGACAATTCTGGGCAGAAAGATTAATTTATGCTGACCTTACTGATACCCAGCTCACAGATGTATTTCCACACCTCATGGGAGGAGGCGAATGAGCTGTTCCTCTGTATCATGGGGTTCTGTTTGCTCTCTCGAGCTGCTTCTGCCTGAGGAAAAAAAAACACAAAGACAAGTTGTAGTCAGCACTCACTGCCAGGGCTTTCTTCACAGCTCAGCTCTGGGCAGAGAGCAAAGCGTTGTTTTGCAAACCATTTCTGAGACATGTTGGTTGTTTTTTTTTTTTTTAAATCATTTAAAATTATGTCCTCAGGACTGATGTAAGAGAGATAACGAAGTGCACATCCAAACATAACTTTACACTGAATATGACACAAAATTTACACAGTAATTTATATTGATATGAAGGAATATCTGCATTTTTGTTCTCTTGGCAAAAAAAAAAAGTGTTTCTGCTGTAGCTGGTGTTGCTTAAAATATTTTTAATGAAACAGAAAAATGCTGCCATCTGTTTAGTGTAGAACAGATTTAGGTACTAAATCTGTGTAAATAGTCAATCTAGTAAATAGTGTAGAGGGCTTTTCCCTCAGCCATACTAGAGGAGATTGTCTTCCAGGCAGAGCTGACTGCCTGCTGCCTTTTACCCTCTCAGAAATGAGAGCTTTGAGAAGAAAAAAAAAAAAAGAAAGTGACTTTTGCTGTTGTTTTTTCTTTTGGTCCTGTGCCTTTGCTGCCTAGCTTGTCACTGCAGTTTGGAGAAGGCAGATTCCACCCACTGTAAAGGGTACAAAACAGTGTAACGCTTACAGAAAGCACTATGGGAAACTTAAGCCTCGTCTGTCACTGACTTTAGAAATAAAAGAATTACTTGCAAATACAGATGGAGGATCAATTTAGTAGTGGCGCTCACCTTACTCTGTAGAAATTTAAAACACTGTTGATTTAACACCTCCACAAATTCAGACTCAAAGTCTTGGTCACTGTACCAGGCCCCACCGGTCACTGATCGGTCAGGCTGCAGGTTATACAGCATATACACCTTCTTCTTGGATGCCTGGTAGAGAAAGCACACAGCTCTGAATAGATGAAAGTAAAATCTAAGGCACAGTAATGATAGCTTGAGTCACCTGAATTGATGTGCACAACTCTTAGATTAGATGGACATACAGAGAAGATTTATACATTGCTATATGCAACAGGCTCTGCAACAAGACAGGACCTGAGCTGAAAACCAGAAGTGCCCAAATAATATGCACATGCCAATGATTTGCAATTAAGCAGGTAAGGCAGAGCAGGATGCTGCATAAGCATTACAACAGAATGACAAAAGTACTGAAAAGAATAGCCCTGTTATGTGGATATATATATATGTGGAACAGTCCTGGTATGTGGACTATTTGCATGTAAGATATGAAACTGCTTGAGTAACTGGAACAAAATAGAAAAACCAAGACTAAGAATCAAATGCTTTAACACTTTTGAGACAACAGATGTCCAGTATCGATCAGATAACTGAAGGCTGCTCAGGGATCTTCAGAGAAGAACCCTTACAATGGCACCTGTGGGTATGTAACTGTATCACTGCTACCATACACAGCTACAAATGCTTAAGTATTGGTTTAAGAGATACCACCTTCCCGTACAAACATAGCAAAACTGGGACCCAGGGAGACAAAGTACTCATAAGCAGGTTGCTGATTTAGATGGAAACAGTGGATGAAGATGGTAGGTAGATGGTGGAAAACCCAGTCAAGAAACAGAAAAGAATTTAGTACAAACACAAGTCAGCAATCAACAGAGGGAGGATGTGCAGATGGCAGGAGCGTAGATGCCTGCAGACAGCAGAGCTGCTGACCTATAAACCTAAAAGCCCACTGGGATGCTGGAAGCAAAAGTTTCAAACAACCCAGGCTCTTGAGTAGGTTTTATGTCCTCAAGAACGCATATGGAACAGCAGAGAAAAGGGAACAGAACCATGACAACAGTTTCGTCTAATCACAAGCACTGAAGCTGTTGATTTGATAATAATGGTATGTCATTAACAGTAGTGTGAACAGTAATAGTAGTGATGTATTTATTACTTACATTATTCTTTTGCTAGTAGTATGTTTATTATTTATTAAAAATTAAAGCCTCTTGGATCTGGCACACCTCAAACATACACTATAAATGTCAAGAGTGAAGTGTTGGTACACGTGCAGCGACAAAGCTGGAAGCAGAACAAGGTTTCTCTGCTCCCTGTTTCACATTCAAACAAATACAGCATGTAGCAAACATTTGAAAATGTTAAAAAAAAGAAACCAACAAGTCACAAACTACTCACTGCCACAGATTTAACTGCTTTAATTAGTTTCTTGCTTTCCAAGTTTTTCAATATCTTGTTGATCTCCGTTAAAGGCAAATTACTTTTGTATCTAATGTCCCTGCTCCAAATACCTGTTTAAAAAGCACAGAAATGAACAGAAATGAATTATGAGAAGCAGGTATTTTTTTCTCTCAGCCAAAGGATGCATCTCCAATCCTACCACCCTCAGCAAAAGGGAGGGAAGGGGAAAAAGAGGACAAAATAAAAATCACCTGATAAAACAGAAGAAAAAGCTCACACCACAGTCACCATCTCCACCTCTGGGAGCTCTTATACATACACGTCATTTGGCCTCACAGAATTGTTCTTGCACATTTAGTATCCATGCTTGCTTTAAACATTACAGCTACTTCTACCAGCTCTCTCTCAACTGGAGTGCAAAGATTCCTAAGAAAGCCTCGTTACTAGCAGTGGTTTCTGCTGTTAGTGCAGTTACCAAATCCAGCAGAGATATAATGTTGTCTTTTAAGTAATGAGTTTTTGTATAGATTCCTCAGTTTCACAGTCCCATAAATAAGCCGTAATTCATATTCAAAAACTTCAGATTTTGAAAGAGGTCCCAAAAGGTCAGACCAGAGAATTTGTTATTTTAATAGAAAAACATGTCTTCCTTTGTTTTTAATAAGCAGACACATGGAACATCAGCTACAGAGTTGTTAAGTGTACTCTTTATTTTATATCTGTACTGCCTGGACAAGAATTTAAAAGTTTGGATGGAAAAAGTTCCATAAACAAAGTTACTACCATTCACCATTATAATTTATTTAAACTACCTTTGTTGCCTGCATCTTCTATAATTTGGTAAACCAGCTTCTCTTGATTGTCAGAGCCTTTCATTTTACTGTGGAGTAGAACAGACAACGGGATTTTTTTAAGTTTGAAAGAGGGTGGATTTATTTTAAAGCAAAAACAAATTCAATGAAAAAAACCACAACACACAAAGGAAGAAAGAAGCCCTACACAATAAACCAGCCACTGGCAAATAAAATACATGACACCAAATCTCTCTGGATCATTCTGAGCTTGCCAGTGAGAAGCCACAGTAAAGAGAAAACAGCACAGTTGAAAAAAAAAATAATATTAGTAATTAAAAATGAGGGTAAGCAGGATTTACTCAACTTCTCTTAACAATGAGAAGTTTGGAGTCATATATTAACACAACTGCATAAGGCCAAACACTCAGCGCATAACTCAGGATCAACTGTCCTAACAAGGGGACAGCAGAGTGCTCCAAGCTCCACAACATGCCTTTTCACTGGCCTGAGACTTCACTAAGCCTGAACTCAGGAATCTTTTTCTACTGCATTGGAAAGAGAAGTTGAGGTGCGTGCACAGAAGATGATTTTGAAGGCCGTTTCTTTCTAAAAGTAAATCCTGGCATCTCCTACTCAGATTCACAGAGGCATCACAAAACATGACTTTTTTGAAGGTACATTTTAATAAATCAAATAAAGAGCATCAACAACAGATCAAGTGGTCTTCTGGAACTGCTGTAAGTGCTGAGGAAGACCACAGAACTACAGTTGTAGATGCTGTGGCCAAGCTGCAGCTGGGTTTCATCTGAGCATACACATCTGCTCACACAGATCACTTTGCCAGATGAAGAATTCTGCTAGTAATTTACAGCTGGAGCCTCACGGTAGCCTCTGTGCAGCAGAAATCATAGAACAGTTTTCAGGATTGACTCAGGGGAATTAAGCGTATCAAGCAATTAAATTCTGTAACCTCCTTATCACAGAGCCCACGTTAAATTCCTTACTGCACTCCCAACAATGCTGCACGTCAGTTGCACAACTGTGTCCAAGTATTTATTCCATAAGCACAAGGCTTACCTTGCATTTTGAGACTCTTTGATTCTATACAGGAGACCTGAACTGCTCCTGAGAAGGTCCAGTTGTCCCTGTGGGAAATAGGCACAGCACATTAACTTTCCTTCTAACTGCTTGTTTTCAGAACGTGGCAAAAAATCTCAACTTGCAAAGAAAATACATTTACTTTCTATCAGCTGAATAAAGAAAAGAGAAAAACAACACTTCTAACTGCTAGACACAACAGTATCCTTGAGGATATTATCTTTCCCCTATGACCATCCATTTATCATTAGCTATCAGAAATAACAAATACAGTTCCAGCCTCTTCCCACAACATTGGTGCACTTCCCATTGTTTCTCCTAACTTTCACCTTGTACAAGGGACATCGAGCTCTTGTATACTTCCCACCAAAGTGCTCATTTGCACCCAGATATCAAGTGAGAGCTCTACTGGACAGGAACGTTAAACAATTCTGATTTCCAGCGGAAGAGATGGGGGTTCTTATTTTGTTTGTTATGTTCTCAGTTTTGTAGAGATCACCAGAAAACTGCCAGCCAGGTTTGAGAATGCCTCACAGAGGCCAATTATTCACACAACAGATGTTAACTTTGTATTACAGAATGGAATCAGTACGTTCTGAGATATGTTTTAACAGGTTATGGTGAGCGCCACAAGTGGTCACGGTGATCACAAGTGGTTATGAGAACCAAAATTAAGCTGCGAAAACTGCCAATTACGGCAAATGACACAAAATCCAAGATGAACTTCCTAGCCCTCAGGGCTGGGTGCTACCATGCAGCCCACTCACATGGAGAGAGCCTCAGGCTGAAGCAACGCGAGGGAGTGGGGAGCACCCTACCATGGAGAGCAGCCTGTTGATGGCCATGGCTCGCTGTTGGGCCTCCATGTGGGGCATGTCATTTTGGATCACCTGGTCCGTGATGCCGTGAGGGAACTGGTGGCATAGCTCGATGATCCTGGGGAAGGAGAGAAGCAGTTTGGGAACCAAAGACTGTTGTGCCTCAAACCAGTCCCTTGAAAGGTTATCAGAGCCGGGACGGAAGGAAAAGAAAAGAACAGCCCAGAAGAAGTAAGGACGAACCGCTTCTCAGCCACTGCCAATGAGGAGACACAGCGCCCAGCCCCGCTTCCTACCAAGACGCCTCTCCACCTCATGGAGAAACGGCCTCAGCTCTTCCTGACAGCGCTGCTGCTCCACTTAACTTTTAGCCTCTTCTCAACAGCAACGCACTGAGCCCCGCCGCTCCCCGCTTCCCCAGCACCACGAAGCCTCTCCCGAGCACAGAGGGCCGGGGCCCAGCCCAGCGCACCTGCTCTCTATGTCCACGGGGTCGGGAACCTCCGGCTTCACCTTTACCTCCGCCATGACGGCGGACTCGGCTGCGCGGGGAGATGACGTCATCGGGGCGCGGCGAGGACCCGTTGCCGAGCGGCGAATCGCGGCGAATCGCGCCGGCGCGTTGAGGTGACGTCACTTGCGCGCGACGGTGCCGGTTGCCGAGCAGCGGGACGCGTAGGCTCAGATCGCACTGTTGTCAAGAAAAATCATCGTCTGCTTTTCTGTTGTCGTTCCAGTTTAGAGATCACCGCTGAGAAGGATGACGGCGGGCTCTGTGTCGGTGCCGCAGGTCATACCCCTTCGGAGCCCTCTTCCAGGGCGGGCCAAGCACCGGATAGACACCAGCACTCGGCTAGAAATAAAGTCAGGTACGAACTGCAGCTTTGCCTCCATAGAACCTTTTGTTATGCGATCGTTTGAACCTTAATCTCCATACCGTTGTTTGCAGATGATTGTGGTCTTTGCGATCTTTATCATAGGATCACAGAATGGCCTGTATTGAAAAGAACCACAATGATCATCCAGTTCCACCCCCTGCTGTGCGCAGGTCGCCCAAAGCCACATCCAGCCTGGCCTCGGATGCCTCCAGGGATGGGGCATCCACAGCCTCCTTGGGCAGCCTGTTGCAGTTTATGATCTTCCTTAAGTACCCTGCAATATTACCTATTTGGGTACACCCAATATACTTGCACCAGCATTTTTTTTTACATGCAAACAATATTACTGACTTTAGTCAGTATATACTAAAATATACTGATTTTAGTATATTAGTGCTCTCAACAGCTAGTCTCAGGACAGTTTTGTTCTGAACTTTTATGTAATTGCTTCATTATGTGAGAAAATCAAGCACAGTACTGGATATTTCCAGAGTTGTAGAGATGATGTTTGGTTTTTTTTCCAGTTCCTGCACAGTTTGGCTAATTACTTTCTCTGTGTTGTTCAGATACACCTGAGGTCTCTATTTATTACACTTTAGATGGAAGTAAACCAGAACTTTTTAGGAAACCTGGCTATGGAGAGCATAACACTTTTAAGTATAAGAGTCCTATCACGTTACCAGTTGGGAAAATAACAGTCAAGGCTCTTGCAGTTACCAAGTAAGTATCCTGGTCTAATTTATTTCTGTTCTGGATGGGACAAAAAGCAGCAGAGGCTTGAAGCCGTGCGGTCTAATGAAGTTTGTACTTAGCAAACAAGAGGCAGCAATCTCCCTGGCCAGGAGATTTCTGGGTTGCTTTCTCATAATGCTTTTTATTCATTAATAGTTTATTCATTGACTTTCAGGGACTGCAGGGAGAGTGCTGTTGTAACAAAGGTGTTTCTAGTAGAGTACAAGCAACCAAACATCCTCTTCTCTATGGAAGACGACGACAAGAAGTTCCTAAAAGATGTCACAACACAGGCAAGTTTTAGCAATTGTAATCTCTCATCTGAATATAGAAAGTTTGATGTATGATAGTGCTTAGAGATTAAACCTTGACTGCCTGTATTTTTTACATATTTTATTTTCCCCGTTGCTCATCTTTGCAGCCTCAATCCTTTTTATAAAATGAAATTTATAAAATGAAATGTTTTTTTCTTTTCTCACTGTTCTGTCATGACCAATTTGGGTTAAATATACTTAAAATACATTTATCCTCTAAATTTTTCAAATGCTTACAATGAAAATAAATACTTTAATTATATGGCTTTAAAATCATAACAAATAACTACAGCAAGGAAGGATTAGAACAAAAAGCAACCAATCCTATGTATTCCAAATGAAACCACTTCTTAGGAGAAGGAAGATGAAATGTTTACTACAAAACTAAAGAAAAATGGTCTGGATGTGGAAATCAAGCCTGCCTGGAGTGAATCACCCCAGGAATTTCAAGGTATGGTATTGCTGCAGGAAATCAGAATAGACTTTTTTTTTCTCTTAGCTGAAAATACAGTGCAAGATTTTCATCTAATGTCATTGTTAAAATATAGATAATTCTAAAAAACATCTCAGTGGACAAAACATCTTCTGAGAAATCCAATTTCCATTTCTCAACACTGCACATAGGGAACAAAAATTGCCTTCTATGCATACCAGGTTGCTTATTAAAAAGAAAAAAAAAATGTGATTCATTTCTGAGCAACATAAGAATGCTCAATCTTGTACAAGAAAATGACATTAAATTGACAGGATTGCAAATTTATTTGCAGTAAGATTTTAAATAAATCCACAAAGCAGAAATGAAAGCTTGATGGATTTTTATACATAAAGGCTGTTAGCCTGTGCTAACAGCAATGGAAGTGTTCAAGAGCAGGGAATCACATTAATGTTTGTGCATTTTACTCTTGGTTTTTGAAATGCAGGAAGGAAAAAAAAACTAAATTGAGGAAAATATAAAAGGAAGCTCTTTTGGAAAGGAAAGAGGTTTCTTCTAGTTTAATTTCCTGTAATTCCACGCAGTTTGTTTTAACCCAGAATATGGATGTGAAAATCAGGTATGAATGACTAGAAATATGCTTGCCTATTGAAATTTTAAATTTGAGAGTATGAAATAGTCATATTGACATATATGTTAACTGTATGAAGTGAATACCAGTAGAATAACAAGTCTTTGATTTTAGACTTGGAAACAGAAAGAAAGCCCCTGCAAGGACCACAGCTCCTGAGCAGCCCTTTGGGAACAGCAGGCTATGGAGAGGATTCCTCAGCACTACCAACAGAGTCCTTACAGGCAAGGAAAGGGGCATGGAGGAAAACTGCACAAGTCTGTCCAGAAAAGAGAAAGATGTGAAAATCTGTGATCATTTTTATACAGCCTCTCAGAAACTAGTGCCTTTGGCTGCTCTGTACAGTACTGATTTAAAGTTATGGGTAAAGGCACACTTCAGTAGGAAAGCAGTTATCAGTACTGACAAAACCAAGCATGACAAATTACCAATGCCTGCACTGTTCCAATTCCCTTTCTAATACATTACTGAAACTGCAATTAACAAATGTTTAAAACCTAAGATTTAAACATCCTGTTGTGGATGTGACAATTTTATTTTTTGTTAAGAATCTCTGGGTTACTAATACAGCTAATGGGAAGTGTATTAGATATTCCTTAAAGCAGTATGTTTCAATGCACTTTGTCTCAAATCACATGTCTGTAGCTGTATTAGCTAGATGCATTCATGTGCATTTTGTATGCATTTGGCAAACATTAATTAATGCAAAAGAATTACCTCTATTTCAGTTTGCCAGTTCTGCAGTGCCCAGCCGGAAGAGCCTAGCAAGCACACAGGTGGCAAGGATCCAGAGAGAGAGAGATTTCCTCAGGTGAATGACTTCCATTGACATCTTTGTCCTTAGAAAGAAACAGAGCAATTGCTTCCAACAACCAAGTTGATGATGCTGTGAGACTCTGCTATAAATAAGAAAAGCAAAACAGCTACTCACAGTAGGTGACACAGCTCAGGTGTCAGTAGACCTTATATGGTGAGTAAAAATCATGAAACTTTGTAGCAGCAGCCAGAGAGCTTCCACCTTGCAAAGCTCTTCATTGTTCAGCCTCCTGCAAAAGACACTGGGGAACGGCCTGGTGAGCCACCATAGACTAGGAGCCACAATTTACAAATCAGCGGCCTAAGTCCAGACACAAATGGTTCCAGATTTTTCACTGTTACCCACCAGTACGTCACCAAAACAAGATCAGCCAGCTTGCTGTTGTTTTCAGATGTGCATACTGCTCTGCACCTCGCCTGTCTGACCCCTCGGCTCACTTCTGCCAGGAATGTGGCTCTCCTATCCCACCCATGACAGTGCGCCGCTTCCCATCTCCTGAAGGAGCACAGGTCAGCAAAACATCGTAACACAATGAATCCTCTGTGGAGGAACTTCCTCAGCAAATTACATGTTCGTTGTTTAGTCACTCTTTCATTGGAGAAGTTCTTTTTCTTACTTTGTTTGGAAATTTCAGCAGTGGCACCAAAGTAGTTATTCAATGGAGGGCAAAATTAACTGGATTGCTGCAGGTGCCACATTTTAATAAGGACAACTTTATAAAAGTAAATTGTATTTTATTCACTTGTGCCAGGAAACATCACCAAATTCAGATTCCTCCTCATCCTGCAACAACGACTGCATCTTCAGGAGCTGCGTATGCATCTTATTTCAGTGCTAACTAGTGAGGTTAGTTAGCTAGTAACTAGTGTCTATGCCACAGCTGTAGAAGATCCATCTAATATGCCTGAAAATTTGAACAGTGGTGTGTATGTCAGAACACTCTGAGTTTTTGCAGTTATGTCTGTAACTGTATTCCATAAGCTCTTCCCAGGAGATAATAACCCTATCTAATGAGTCAGTGGTGTTGTTTTTTTCCTCCTGTATCCTCAGAAAGATGTCTTGTCTGAGACAATGCCGTAGTTTCAGGAGATGACTGAAAATATTGAGAACCTCTGTAGTTCATAGTTACAACGACTTGAGCTGCCTACACACATTATGATAGCATTTAAATTGACTGTGAAGTAACTTAGCACCTTCCTGGCACATGTATCAGTAAAGCATTCTCTTTGATCAATGTCAACTTTTGTTTTTTGCTGTCAGTCCACTGACTTTGCTGCTGATAGAAACTCTAATGAGCAAGATATAGAAGATACAATATTGTGACATTAATGACAATATCGTGGCAAACTGTCACAGTATCATTAATGATCTCACGATAACCTTAATGATCTCCTTAATAAGATGTGATACATTTTTTCTTTCAGATGGCACCGTGTCTTGAATGCAAACATCTCGTGCCAATGAATACGCCCACCTGCATTGTGTGTGAGTCACCAATAGATCCACAACTGCAGCCCCAGACCAACACCTGCTTTAAGGTAACTGAAAATAAATATAACAGCTCAGTAATTTAACTCCTGGCATGCATTTCTTTAACAGGTGACAACTCTATGGATATTTTGAATCTAACGTGAAATACCTTAAAGCAGCATTAAGAGTTAGTAGGGTTAAAAAAGCTTGGATAGGAATAATTATTAAAGACAAAAACACACAAGCTCAGGACAGCACGCTGAAGAGCACCTGAGGTAGAAGCTCCAGTGACAGGAATGCATGGAATTGTATTTAGTAGGGATCATCTTATCACTAAAGTGTATTAAGTATATTCTGATTACTCTGCTTACCTCATGTGATTGTGAGTGCTCAGTAGAGGTCAGCTGGAAGGATCAGGGCGGTCTTGGTCAGTGATCTGAGAGTGCTGATAGCTTTAACTGGACAAAATTGGCCCTACAAAATACTCCCCACGTGCGGGCATGTGGACCATGGGAACCTTCCTCAGTCGTGCTGCTGAGGGAATAGGTTGTGAAGTGGGGACTGATATTACACATCAGCAATTGGTTGTGGAGCTGTTGACAAAAGGGTTTTAGTTTCTCTGATTACAGGACCTTGCTTGAGGATCAACATTTCCTTAAAAGAAATGGGATCCACCTCATTAAACAGGGCAAGGGTATCTTGGCTAGCAAACTATCTTTTATCAGGCTGACCAGATAAGGAGGGCTTTAAGCTAAGAATAAAGTGGAATAAAAGTTCCTAGCAACCCTGTGAAGCAGCCCCTGAGGCAGGGCTGACAAGCACAGGAACACATAATTGACAAAACAAGGCTTTTGTTTTTTCCTTGCAAATATGGCTGCCTCTGTTGTGCATGAGCGCAGTGACTGAACAAGCTGACACTAATGATTTGAAGGGTCTGCAGGTATTGATACTGGATCTCGAGTGAATTGTACTGTAGATTAAATAAAATAAAACTGGCACAAAGATATGCAGATGTGTGACAATCAGGCAATACAGCTTAACAAAAATCTGAAGCCCACAGCACAGACTTAGTCTCTTCTACTTGCAGAGCTGAATAAGCACAGCAATTTCTAAGATAAAGTCCTCTTGCTATGATTGTTGTTCACTGTTTTCAAATACTGTATGAAATGTATTCTTTCTTTATTTAAAAGGGCAAAGTAATTTGTCAGGCATGTGGCACAGGAAATCCTCTTCACCTTAAACGTTGCGTGACCTGTGAAAGCAAACTGCCTGAAACACAGATGGTAAGGCTTGTATCGGCTGCGGTAGCATTACTGAAATCAAACCATAAAATTATTTGCTTTTCAAAGCAGAAGTCATGTCCCTGTGTGCCTATGTTACAAAAGCAGAGGATCCCACCCACATGCCATATTGTGGATCAGTGATCCCACAGATGCACCATCACAAAGGACAAGCTCAGCATTATGCAAATGTATCCTATACTTTCAAATTTCTCCTGTGGAAATCAGGACTGGAAATGCCATTGTCAAAACTCAGGATGCTCTTTAAAAACAGGTAGCTGTGACTCCATGGGAGTCCTGCTGGTATTCAAATTATTTTTAATTGCAATAGAGAACTAGAAGATCGTTCTCATTGATTTAAGTTACTTTGTGAAAACAAAATTGCTTTTTACATTATTTTTGTTATCTCCATCTGCTGCTGCCCCTATGTAGATGAAGTTCCCATGTTTGTATTTGGTGCTGACTCTGCACAAAAAAAAGTAACTGTTCCCTCTAAAATTGATGTTTGCTTCAGATCTCATTTTAGTTTGCTTATTGAATACCTTGGAAGAATTTTAGTTTTACTTTGGGAGAGAGAAATCTTGTATGAAAAGCTTAGGATACATTTCACTTCTTCAGATTCTCAAGTAGAAACGAGAGAATAACAATTTGCAAGTAAAAATCTGATCATTATGGCAACATCCTGAGTTTTAAAACCATCAGTAGCTAGATGCAAAGGTCTCTGGTACAGCCAGTGAGGTGTCACTTCAAAGTGAACTTCAGTAGGAATCTGTACTTACTTACCTAAGAAGATCATGTGTTTAACTGCTTCACTGAATGTAGGCATTAATGTGTAACTGCATAAAGTTGGGCATGTGACTTGAACAATGAGCTCTGTAATGGCCAAGAAAGAAAGTTAAATGCTCATTTAATCATCAATGTTCTACAAACTTTACTGTTAATATTGATTGGTGATAACCAAGAGTAATTCCTGAATAACTGATTAACTGATCATTAGTAATAATACTGATATAGCTATTTATGATTGTTAAATAATTTAGATGTAGAACATGTTTAGACTTGTTAGTTCCCTGAAGCAAAACCTAATAAAACATTTTATGCCTATTTGTCCTAGTTAGGATCTATGTTCAGCCTCTGGAAGTTTCAGATGAAAAAAAAAATCTTTCTTTTGCATACCGTGTAAGTAAATTGTAGTTGAAAAAGTAGGTAATATATAACTTGTATGAGGTGAATGTGTGCAAAAAAAATATCCACGTGGCAGATATCAGCTGAGTGAAAATTCGCTGTCTGAACACACTTTCCTAACATACTCCAGGAAAGCTTTTAAAAGGTACTGAGAAAAAGAACTCTTGTGTTTTGAATTTCAAAGTACATGTTTACCAGGAGAGAAACCTCCTTGTTGATTCCAAATATACTTATGCATGGAGCCATATGAATAAGCATGCACCGTAAAAGAACAAGATTGCAGATTTTTTTTTTTGCACTATTTTGTACTAAAACAAACAGTAAATTAATTAGTACCACATTTTATTGTGGCTTTGCAAATACAAAAGTGGCAAGTTAGAGCAAAGTCAGTCTGTTGCTTATTCTATGTTGAAATAATTCCTTTAGGCTGAATTTTATGTTATCAACACAGCTTGCTTTCCTGTTTCACCTTATTTAGCCATTGAACTTTTCTTTGTAAGAACTGTTTTCTACCTAATGCTTACCTTGTTTTATTAGCCCACGTTGGGAAGAGATCCTCCCCCACCTTACACCAGTCAGCAAGGGAAGACAGTATTCTGCTCAAAATGCAATCGTGTGAACCACTGTGATGCACGTTTCTGTGACTGGTGTGGAGCCAAGGTACGCTGGTCTTTTTGTTGACCAATCTGTTTTCGCTCATCTGTGAGCTGCAGCAATTACAATTTTCTCTTTGCAAAGCTCTTGTCAGATAGCACATAGTTACTACTATCAAGACACTTGCTTAAAGCACACAGGATAAAGAAAAAATAAAGGCTGAGGTTATATCTTGACTCCACTTTAGTCAATGACTAAAGAGTTTAGAGATGTAAATAAATTGCCATGGATCAGTGAGCATCACCTTACTCCATCTGTTGAGATGCAGTAGCCACGCACTCTGCCAAAGTAACTTATTCATTAAGAGTTAAAGCATACACTAACATTACTCAAGTTTTCCTACATTCCTACATCCTGGGCTATGATCATCTGTCTTTTCAGGCAGCTACCAGAGATGAGATGATGCATGCAACTGTTTTGGCTGAAGGCCTTAAGTAAAGAGAAATACATTCTCAATGAATGCTCAGTAAAATTTTTTGCATGGTACAATCAATATGAACAGTTTCTTTCAGCGTGTATTTTATTAATACAGCATTTCAAGATAAGATTATTTTCCCAGAGTATAATACTTTTTTGTTTGTTTCTGTGAGCTGAGTCTACATAAAACTGAAAACATTCCCCTATATGCAAACACAGGGGGTCAGTACCAGGACCACTACTCTTTAATATCTTCATCAGTGACATCAACAGTGGGATCAAGTGCATCCTCAGCAAGTTTGTGTATGACACCAAGCTGTGTGATATAGTTGACAGACCCAAAGAATGAGATGCCATTCAGAGAAACCCAGATGGGCTCTGGCAGTTGGCCCAGGAAAACCTCATGAAGTTCAACAAGGTCAAGGTCTTGCACCTGGGCCATGGCAACCCCTACTATCAGCACAAGCTGAGGGATGTAAGGATAGAGTGCAGCTCTGTTGAAAAGGAACCGGGGCATTCTGGTGGGTGGCAGCTGAACAGGAGCCAGCAATGTGCCCACACAGCCCAGAAAGTCAACTGTATCCTGGGCTGCATCAAAAGAAGTGTGGCCAGCAGGGTGAGGGAGGTGATCCTGCCCCTCTGCTGTGAGACCTCACCTGGAGTGCTGTGTCCAGATGTGGAGTCCTCAGCACAGGAGAGATGTGGATTTGTTGGAGCACAACCACAGGAGGGCCACACAAACGATCCAAGAAATGGAACACCCTTAACACAAGGATGGGCTGAGAGCTAGGGCTGTTCAGCCTGAGGAAGAAAGAGAAGGCTCCAGGTAGACCTGAGAGCGGTCTTTCAGTAGCCGAAGGAGGGCTGTAAGAAAGAAGAGGCCAGGCTCTTCAGCAGAGTCTGTTGTGACAGGAGAAGGTTTCAAACTAAAAGGAGGGAGATTGGATATAAGAAAGAAGTTTTTTTTTTACAATAAGGGTGGTGAGGCAGAAGAACAAGTTCCCCAGAGAGGTGGTGGAAGCCCTATCCCTGCAAACATTCAAGGTCAGGGTGTACAGGGCTCTGTGCAACCTGACCTACCTGTAGGTGTCCCTATTCATTGCAGGGGAGTTGGACTAGATCTGTCAGAAAACATGTTTCTCTCATATGGTGGCACTGAGATTGCTGAAGAGTCAGTCTTGTATCTACCAGTGTTAGTCATCTGGTATCTTGGTTAATGTTTCTAATCTAATAGCTTTAGATAGTGTTATTTTACTGCCTTTTAATTCACGTAATAGCTTTCCTCTCCCAAACTGTGTGTTGTATTTCTGTAGTCACAAGTGTCTCGTTAAACTTTCCAGCCTGACCCTCCGCCATGCTACTTTACTTGTTACAAGTGTGGTACAAAAACTCGTCCATATGCTCGGTTCTGTGGGTCCTGTGGTGTTTACATAGAGCCCCCATCAAGGTTGAGTTCTCAAAATGGAGTTCTCATGGATTCTGGAGACTCACTGAGATTTTCTGAGGTAAGACACACAGAAATTCAAAGCCAGGCTTGAATATGGCTAAAAGACGTACTGATCTACACCAACAGCAGACTAACCTAACTCTATGCACTTCCTTTTTGAGATGCGCTCTGTGAGCACGCCAAGAGCAAAACCAACCATATTTCTACTGATAACTATCTTCTTCATAAATGTGGACTTAGCCAAAGGCTTTAATCCAGTCTTATTTAAATATCAAAATGAGAAACAAGCAGCTTTTCAAAAGTCTTCATTCTTTAAGAAATTTTATCTTAGTACTTGTAAATTATTTGCGTCCTGCTAATATAAGGCACTACTTCATGAATGTGTGACTCTGCCTTGAAAGTTAGCAAGGCCAACTAAGTGACCTGATTCTGCTGACAGTCACAAAGAGTTTTTCTTTCTCAAATATTTGTGATAAATTGCATCATAGTTACTGACTGACAACTGTAACCAACAATTGTTAATAACTCTCCCTTCTAGCTTTGTCATTCTTTTACAATTTTTATACTGTTTTAGCTGTAAGCCATCTAATTACATTAGACTTTTTCTTCCTCTCCACCCTGTACAGCCTAAATCACTTCAAGCTCAAATTGCCTGGCAGCCTCTTCCTACTTCCTTCCCCAAATCGAGAACAGAACATAAAGGAACCCAAACCGTTGGACTTTTTTACCCATCTAGCAAACTGCTGGAAAAGAAGGAACTTGAGCTGGTTTTACACAAAGAAAAGCTGCAAAAGATGAGTGATCATAAGCCTCTCCTGACAGCTATAAGTCCTGGAAAAGGTTAGCAAGAGCTTTGATTTTATGTGATCGTGAACAACAACTCTTATTCAAAACAAAGCCCTGACATATGACCTTGTTTTAATTCAATAGGTGACAGTCTATGCCATGGGCCATCACTGACTGACATCCTTACAAGCCTGTCTTCCAACCAGTCTCTTGTAAATGAAGGGCCTTAGAAATCCAATCACCAAAATAGCTAAAAGAAAGCGTGTCAGCAATAATAAAATTGTAGCTAATGAGTCTAGAGCAGTCTTCCTAGAGTGCTAATAGTTTGATTACCTCAGATCCTAAAAGACCAGGGACAAATGTGCCCTGTATCTGGGCTGGAAACCAGTGAACAAATCCTATTCCACGGTGAAAGATAGGCTCAAGGAGTACAGCAATGGAGCCTGTTGGAAATGTTATTGAACAGAATTCTGAGGCACTGAGGGTTAGCTCTTGAAAAATATGATATGAGGCTTGTCTATGTGAAGAATTTGTGTGGAATGGTGTTGTGAAATAGACATTTTAGAAGAAAAATAAACTAAACTAGGGAAAGAGACTCTTAAAAGCATTACAAAGATTGGGTTGGTAAAAACGTTGAGAGCTCTGGCAGTCTCCATCTTACAGCTCCCAGAGGTATCAGTACATCACTCATTGCAGAGACTGTCCATACAGACACTGCTGTATCAGTACTGCAGTTTCCTTACTCTTTGGCTCTAAAATGTGACATTTTATCTTGGTGACATCACTGTAGGAAAGACAGCATCTGACTTAACTCAGCATGTCAGAGAGCTTAATTTAATCAGAGATAATAAAGGATTGGCAGTTAGTGGTGCAGCTTTTGACTTGTGAGAGAACAACTTTCACTAGGAAAGATTGAGAAGAAATTCTGAACTGCTTTTGAGCAACCCCAGATTTGCTAATTTTTATCTGACTTTAGAACAGACAGCTGTGTTAAAACTACATTCTCCATTAGAGCCTGCCAAGGGCTGAGGAATGTATTTCATTCTGAAAAAATCAATGTCTGTCACATCAAGTTTTTATGCTGTTCTTTTACCTTGGCGGTAAGCTTAATGAAGGGCTTGAAAGTACATGCATCAACAGGACTATATACTGTCACCCAGTGAAAGCTTCCTTATATAGACCAAATATGTTCTAGAGATTTGGAGAGGCAAAAAAAATGGGAATGCTTAAGCTTTTCATACACTCTCCCATACATAATTGAAATGCATGTATTTGGAGATTGAGTCACATAGAGCAGGATGCCATTTAGGCTCCATTACTATGTCTGCAGCTTTCAGATTTGCCTTACTGTTAGCTGTCAGTGACCTCAAATCAACTAAAAATCCGTTCAAAAATGTACAGTTGCTAGTTGTACTATTGTACTTTCACCCTGAAATCAAAAGTTTCTTCTTTGCACAGGGCCAGTCTTGATTCCGAAGAACTCTGAGACATGATTTTGTTGTGAACAGAGCTGCCCTAAGAATGAGTTATATCTTATGGATGAGACAGTATTCCACCTTTTTTTTTTTTTTTAAAGAGTATAACTTACTTGATCAGTTACATTTTCTGAAGAAAAATTCAGTCCTTTTCTCTTTTTTATGTTTCTGTGAAAATCCTCTATATTTAAAATAAATTATCAGATGAGTAGAAGACATACTAATCATAATGTCAGGGATGTTTCTCCTGCTTAACTCTCTCTCATCAGGCTACTGGAGAAAACAGCTGGATCACATTTGTGCTCACCTTAGAAGCTATGCTCAGAACAACCTTGAATTCAGAGCACTGGTTGGAGAACCTCGAATGGGAAAGGTAGGAGTAATATCTTCCAGTCCAAAGCATCATGAAAAGATTATTCTGGCTGCTAGACAAACACTGGAGTAAGCATCTCAGTTTTCTTTAGACCTTGACCCATTTCTATGTGGAGATTTTTGTTTTTGTTGTTCCATTTTTCACTTAGTCTGTCACTGAATGTTCATTTCTGCCTACAGCAGTCTCTTTTCAGTTAGAGAAGTGACAGAAGCCAGAAGGCTCTTGCTCAGCTGCTTTTACAGAATCCCAGAGCAGGCAATCAAGAAGAGACCACGGACATCTCTGTAGTTGTTCAGTTAAATGAGCCCTACTAGAAACAGCATTTAGGTGATATGCTTGCCCCTGCTCAAAGCTGCATTACACCAGCAGATAGCAGTAATTCTCTGTGGTTATATAGCCTACTTTGAGGATAAACTGTATCAGCAGTGGAACGGTGAATTCTTCTCATACCAGAGATAGGGCCTTCAGTGCACCCAAGTGCATTAAAATGATTAGACTGTAACAGCAAGAAAGTAGAAATTGGAGGCTCTTCCTAGAGTCCTAGACAACACAGCTTGAATGGCAGAGACCACTCGGTCCCTGTCCTGAGGAAGGTTCAACTCTGTCTAAACTTTGCCTGACAGATGTTTGTTTTGAAGCTTTTAAAACTCACCAACAATGGAGATTTCACAATTGCCCGAGGCAGTCCTTTTCTGCAGTCAATTATCCTTTGCAGTTCAGCTGTGGTGCTGTATTGCTTTCTTTGGCAGTCCTGCTGGATTAAGGAGTTGCTTCCTCCCTGAATGAAGGCTTTCCTAGGTGAAGCCAACACAACTGTTCCTAGGTGATGCCAGCACAAGTGGTAATGACAATGTCCCGTGGACTGGATCAACAAAGTGACCTAGGCTAAAACTATCTGGGAAGAAAAAACATCAGTACTAATATAAAAGAAAGTTGGCAGCAAGCAGATGGAGGTGGGATGAAGGCAGAGGTATGGTTAGGAATTCCTTAAACTGGCACAGCTACTGGAAAACTTTTCTGTGTCTGACCTTGTTCCAGTTCAAACTCAATGCATCTTATCCTGTCCTGACTGATATGACACAAAAATGAAGAAAACAAGTATAGCACATAGAAATTGCTATAAAAAAAGCTCATGAATACTGAAGTGAGAAATCTGTTATTTGGCAAGAGTTCTTTTTTTGGAAGGTTTAGCAACCCCTCAAATATTTTGTACCTGAGCTGTATACCCACTGAGACATATTTGGTAGACCAACATGTTCAGAAACTGTAATGCAACTATAAATATCTGTTTGATAAAGGTGGTACAGCAGGTGAGGTATAGGTCCACTGCAACTTGTTTCCTTTGCTAGTGATGTCGGAAAGCCTGAGTTGCCTACTGCTGCTTTCCTGGGCTTTTGTCATTCTAATATGTTGAAACCACTGTCCCCAAAAATAACAGAAGTTATTCAAAGTAGATGCCAACTATCTGAGCCTCTTTCTCAGTTGTAATGAAGACTGGAAACATAACCAACCTTATCTTAAAATTCTCGGTCTGCTGCAATATTACCGTATCACATTTGTTTCAATTCTTTATAATCCCCTGAGCTTACATATAAGTAACTTCAAGACCTTTTTGTAAGCAGTACCCTCTCAACTTTTTTTCAAAGTTGCCAATGTTTTGTGACAGATGGCACTTCTACAGACTGATATAACTAAAGCAGCAGTCATTTCTCTTGGCATAAAGAATCTTAACAACACGACCTTCCACACAACTGCAAAATCTAGGTTGAAATTGACTGTACTCTTACAGAACACAGACATTTGGCATTTCAGTCATTCTGACGTTCCCAGCTACTCAAAATATTAGCTCAGTTAAATGGGAAGCATTCCTATTGTATTAGAAACAGATAAAAGTAATGTGTGATTTTATGTATTGGCTCCACAATAGATACTGACAGCCCATTGCCATGACTCATTGTTATGTATCTTTTGTAAGAGATATTAACAGTTGCTTGGTTGCTCTCTCCCTGCAGATTACTTCTGCTGCCATCCATGAGAACGACCATCAAGTCACTATTACGTTAAATTATGCTCTTGCTATTAACAAGGTCAGTTTGGGGGATGAGGCCCATCGTCAGGCAGCTGGTGTAAAGTTGTTGCTAGAGCAGTCAGGGTAACACTGATATATTTTAAATTCAGGTATAAACAAGGTATTATTTTGTTCAGAGGATGTTAATTCTTCACCTCAGAGAAAGGAATCTTCTTTGTTTTCTTTTGGAGCTGGTTCAACAGGTATCTTTATCTGATAAAGCCAGACTTCACAGTCGTGTTGCTATCATTTTGCATTTTGTTAGTTTACTATTAATATTTACATTTTTCTTCCTAGTGATGATATTCAGTCATTCTAGCACCTCTTAGCACCTTATCTTAGAACCTCCTTCCATCTACATATTGTGCTCTTCAGCAACACAGTTAATAATAATGTTCAGTAGTTTGGAGATTTACCAGATCTCCTATAATACTATTCAAACACTCAAAATCCCTACCTCCAGAATCACCACGTTACAAAAACCAGCTTTTCAAAGATGGAAGTCTGCCATCTCAAAGATTCAAAATTCAGACTCTGTCTCCTGTGTAGAATCTTCAAGAGCTCAGCCTGAGAAGCTGCATCACAGCATTTCACAAGTGAGGAATGAATCAGATCTTTCAGCTGGTAGAGGCACTTTCATTTGGACAAGAATCTTCATTTCAATAAGTGAAGTTGTATCACTTTTTTTTTTTTTTTTTTTAAATCAGAAGACACTATCACATAGTTTAGAAGGAAACAGTGCATTATCTTGCCAGAAAACTGTTCAATTCCAGATACTTGTGTAATCTGAGACTGATATTGAAAGCCTACTTGTTTGCTGTTTTTTTCAAATGTGCACCACCACTGTTTTTGTGCTACAAAGTTTGTAATAGCATCATCTGATTAACTTCCTGCATTTGATCATTCTACAGGGTGTTCATACCAAACCAGTCAAGTTCAATAATCATTACCTGACCAGCGTAACAGAGGGCAGAGATGAACAGGATGGCAGTCAGCCTAGTTCTGGTAAGAATCTTTACTCCTGTCACTGTGATATAAATGTTGCAGTCAAGAATAAGGAACTGCTGCTTAGAATGTTAGATTCTGGGACAGGCAAACATACATAAGGTGCACATTCTGTACCTTAATTTGATCTTTAAGTGTCAAATTCTGTTTGAGTTGTGATTTCAGCAATGGAGACTGTCAAAAGCTCACAGGTCTGCCTCATAGCCAGAGAACAGCTGGAAAGGCCAATGAACTGTGGCCACAGCAATGTTTTTATTCTAGTGATGAAAACTGCAGCTGCTTTGTGTATTGTTTTCCAATAGGAGCCAATATATCTCTACATTTGAGCTCTGCCAGGGACTTCAGCCTTGGTATGTTTGGCAAACATAAGAAATGAAATACATTAACTATAGACCTAGTTTTCAGTGACACTTAACTTCCATCTTCCAATGCCCTCCTGCACAGAGGCATATATATTTTAAAAACACTGGATGTACATATATATTCTCAATGTCCTCTAGTCTTGTTCTCAACTATTTGGGAACTAAAAAGCATTGAAAGAATTGTTAAGGCTTTTAGTCAAAACAATTAATCCGAGTCAAACTCAATGAATAGCTGCAGCTAGCTAAGAGATTCAAACACTCCAACTCCATATTTCACTGAATCTTCATTTCAAAACAGCAAGTTTTTAAGTCTGCTCGAGTGCAAACCTTTTGTTAAAACCAGTCTGATCTGCAACAAATGTTTCATCACTTTCTCTTGTAGAAAACTGATAAATATCACTTTCATTTCAGCACAAAATGAAATATTTTTGGATCAATTATTTCCAGACTTTTTCCCTGAGTTCTTGTTAGGATACTGACTCTGTTTTGAATTGTTTGCTCATTTCCCTTTCTGGTAGGCAAAGAAGATCATAATCTTTCATATTCAAGAGGCAAAATAAAGAGAACAAAATCAAGAACACTCACAGAAAAAGAAGATAATCTCCTGGTACGTATCTTCTGCTGGTACAGGAAAAACTAGATATGGAGCAGCACTAACAAGAAAAAGGGCACCCAAGGATAAAAATAGAAAGCTGACATGGGGAAATGGAGTTGGGAGGAAGGAGACAGAAGTCTAACTTAATTCAAAAGCTGAAAATTGATGGCTGACCTTTATTTCAAAACTGAAAATGGTCAAGCTGTCTTCCTACCAAAAGCTTAATGAGACTATTCCTGGTTTTGGATTCATTCTATCTTAATGACACAATGGTAAATACTGTTGCAGAATGATTTCTTATAGGTTTTTCTAAAAAGCAACATCTGATGGAGGCATTACCATCTTCCCTCGATGTTGCCTCCAGGTTCTGACCCTACAGAACATCCCGTGCTGTAGCTGCTGTATAAAGTCTAACTGTAAACAAGACAGGTTACGTAACCTATGCAACAAGTTTTAAATTAGCTCAGTTTTCTCATCAAGCTGAGATGCCAGACGGCTAAGGCATTCTCTAATGCAAAAAGCAAACCTCTATTTCCACTAGAGACCAAGCACTCAGGAAGCACTGCCTACTCTTTTATTCATTATTTCAAGAGGGAAATGTGCAGTTATCTGTGCTTGGATCACTCAGCCTACTCAATAGGTGGAAGATGTAAAGCTTTGCGATGTGAGTCCAGAGATGAAAATGGTTTGTCAAGTGCGTGGGCTTTTGAAAAGGGGGGAAGAAAGTGAAAGGGTGGAAAGAAATAAAATGAAAAAGGTGTCGGTATTGTTAAGTATTTAGTTAAATAAGTTCTGTAACATTTTGTAAGTAACACGCTCCCACAAGTTCTGGAAGCTTCAGACTTTGATTCTATAGGAAAGAACTAATGCTGTGTTTAATTTGACTGTTGTGAGAAAGTCTCTGTCCAGCTCTGGACAGGTGTATTGATGTGAAGCTAATCATTTGCAGATCTGTTTACAATGAAGACTTGAGTAGCGAGATATTAGCCTGGGTTATCCAACATTTGTTCAGAGTCAGAAAGAAATTCCCACAGAAGGGTCTGAGGTAATGCAGGCTCAGCTATACTGCAGTCTTCCCTCAACAACATTTTGTGTGCATTTCCCAGTCATCACCCAAATGCAGATATCCTACTTGTATTTCCACTATGTGAAACGTAAGGGAGTTCCCTGTGTTTCCACAGCCAGAGTCCCAGCAACTACTGGATGAATTGGGTACGAATGGGAAAGGAAGAATCACCTTGATAGAACAGTTGCTTAGTGAAGTAAGTTACCATTTCACCTTACAAATCTTTGGCCACTTACTGCATGAATATTAGCCTGGCACGTGATTTCAACTTCACACTTAGGAGGTAGCCTCCTCACAGTACAATCATCTTCAGGAACATTTTAAATGAGAAACGTCTACTTTACATTTGTATTATTTGTCCCCAGATTTCCATTTAGCGGGTTTGTAAGGCATTCTCCTCTAGGTTTCACAAGGCCACATAGAAAGAAAAAATGAGTGTTGGAGGTAGAGTCCTTTACGCAGAAAAGAAACAAAGCACACATCCTCTGCTTTTTGGCTGTAGAGTAAGTGCAGCTTGACTGTGGGAATCTGCTTGGACTGCCCTTGTTGCATACACATACTCTGGTTCTGAGCTAGGAGACAACAGTTTTCAGACAGAACATGAAGAATCAATAATATAATTTGGATATTTCTGTCCTGAAAATAGAGACCACTTGCCAATATAAATTGATGTAACATATTAATGTGAAAGCACAGTGGAAAAACACGGCTTGTAACAACTTACCTTCCTCCTGCACATTCTAGGGAGCTGACCCAAACTGCACCAACACTGAGGACCGACCTGCTCTGACGGTGGCTGTCCTTAACAGGCATGCAGAAGTGATCTCTCTTCTTGTACAGAAAGGTGCTGACATTGACCAGCAGTCAGGACTGTAAGTGAGCTGTGGTTCTCTGCCTTGGGTCTTTACCAAAAATGTACCTGTATCATTTCAATTAGAAAATCTACTGTTCTATTTAATTTCTTTCCCATCAACTTCAACTTAATACACTAAACCACATCGAAGCACACAAAAGAAATCAGTGCAACTTCTTGTATATTCTATTCCTATTAATTTTCCTTAGTTTAATCTGTTGTAACATTTCCTTGCATACCAGGGTTTCCTTAGCAAAGAAGTACATTGCTGACTCCTTCCCTGCAGGCACAACAACACCGCTCTGCATGAGGCAGTTCTGCTTGGACTGGAGGGAAAGGAATGTATCCGAGCCCTGTTACGGTAAGTGCTGCAGCTGGGCATCCACCCAGTGTACCTGCACAGATCTAGCAGCAGTGGTGATGGACAAGAGCCTGCTCAACACTCAGTGCTGCCCCCTCACAGCTGGCCTTGCAGGAAGAGGCATCCAGAAAGTCTAAGCGACTCCACGTCAGTGCCTACATAGAAGCAACTCAGCTAATTCCAGTAACTTGGAATGAATTTAAGTAGCTTAAAACAATCTATTCTTTACTTACAGCTGCAATGCAAGTATTAAAAAGAAGAATACAAAAGGACAATCGGCATATGATTTGGCTGTTACAGCTGGAAGTAATGAAATTATTTCATTGTTTGCAAGTGAGCTTGGACAGGGAATGTTGGATAGCCTCACAAAACCAAGGGACACTGGTCTTGTCAGCATTTGATTACAACTGCCTTTTCTCCAAGATGGAGCTCAAGGTTCTCCAAATTCAAGAGAACTTAAACTTGCACATCCAGTTCAGTTTGGCCTGCAGACTTTGCTGAATCATACAATAAACTGATTATTTTGTAAAATATTCTCCCACTTACTCCCAGCAGTTCAGAACATAATTCTTCACTGTCTGCGCACTGGTGAAATTTCCTTCCCTAACTTACACAAGGAGAATGACCAACCTTGTCTTACAAGGCACAGCAACATTTCAAGGCAACCTGGTGACTGCTCCTAAAGACAGTCTGACACCTGAGCAACAGCACTGCAAGCTGGGCTTTGATACCATTATTTTTCCATTGTGAGGTTAAAACTGCGTTCAGTTTGCTGCATTGCCTTCCTCTTTTACTTATAAATGCTTCTACATGAGACAACAGCCAAGTCTAACAAAAACTTGTAAGGATACTAAGCACACTATGGTTTGGTATTACTAGACATTATTTGCCACCACAATCATATGTCCCTAAAGGAGTTTCAATCCTTTTTATTTCTAAAAGTAACCATAAGTACCAGTAGCATTCAGTACAAAAATGGAAAGGTCTGCTAGCTCTCACAAGTTTTTGCAGCAGGGCTACCAGCACTTCTCAAATGGGAAGAACTGAGTTTACAAAACAGAATTTAAAAAAGAACAAATAAAAGCACCAGTAACGGAAGAATAAAAGAATCCCTGCTGAAAAAGACAATCTATGCAATGCACCACATCCCAGGTACTTCTCAGACAGACTCAGATAAGTAAAGAAGAATTCAGCGCTGTTTTGCTACTCAGAGGTGTGGCCATTGCAGAAGTGGTCCCAGGAAACAGCTTTTCAGACAGCATGGCAGTGTCAAGGCACATACACCCAGCACAGGGGCCTAAGGGCCCATGTTCTCTATCGCGTGCCGCACGTCCTTGGCTACATCTTCGATATCAGTCTCCTTCTGAGAAATCGCTTTTTTCTGCAAATGAAAACAAAGCCTTATGCTGCCTTACTGCACGGGGCACCAGTCGGTACCAGGGCCCCATAAGGGCTGGAAGCAGGGCAGGGCGGCAGCAGGGAGCCGGGCCCGGAAAGCAAACAGCTCTTCCAGCCTCGGCGGTAAGGGAAACAGCACGCTGCCGAGGGGTACGTACAATTACGTTTTTGGCCCGCTTTTTATCCAGCTTCAAGAACTCCTGCACTGTCAGCTTAGCGGGATCTTTCTGAAGAGCGGCAAAAGCGCAGCCCGCGGAGTGCTTTTTGTGTTCCTCCCTAAAAAAAACCACAAAAACAACGTCCAACAAGTTCGTAACGGCGCCCGCTCCCTTCCCCGGCCCGGCCCGGCCCCACCCCCCCCCCACTCACAGCGGGTCGTCGTCGGGCTCCCAGCCCTCCAGCTCCTTGAGGCAGAAGAAGCACTGCACCACGTCGGGGCTGTTCTCGCTAGGGCAATGCACGAAGCCCGCCGCCGCCATCTGCGGGCACAGCCAAGGCCGTCAGCGCCACCCGGACCCCGCCGCCCCCCCCTATCCCCATCCCTCCGCTTCCGCCCGGGAAGGCTCACCCGCTCGGGCGTGCAGGCGCAGCCCTCGGTGAAGGGCCAGTTGCGGAAGGTGGCGGCGCGGGTGGAGACGAGGTAGACCAGCCATTCCTCGGGCAGCCCTTCAGCGTAAGCCGCCATTTTTCAAACGGCGGCTGTTGGGCGCGCGGGGCAGGGCGGGAACGGAGCGGCGCGGGGGCTGCTGGGAGATGTAGTCCGCGGCGGGGCTGCAACCCCCTTGCCGGCGTGGCTTAGGGCGGAGCGAACCTTAACGCCCACCCAGCGCTGAGGAACGGGCAGGACAAGCTGATCTCTAGCAGCTCCCCGATTGCGAAGCATCAAAGCACACACAAGGCTTGGAGAGGTCTGGGCTTCGCTGTGTTCAGCCTCTGCTCCCACGTAACAGCAATATGTCAAGAGGCACAAATGACATCTGGTGCTCAGCTTTCCTGCAGCTGCTTTACAGCTGCGTCAAAAGCTCCCTCGTCCTGGAGCTCATCAAGCGAGGGCAGGCAGAGCTCTCTGGCAGCCCTGGTGTGTTTTCACAGGGCTGCCAGCCCGTATGTGAGCACACACCTGATCTCACGCAGTGCCTGTTAAGAGTCTGGCCCCATCATCTCACCCTCAGAAGACTCATGCTGAAAGCAAGGGGTGAATTTCTGCTCAAATAGTGCCTCCTTAGCATGCTGTGCTCACCCACACAGCCAGCAGAGAAGTAGATATCATCTGTAACAGACATCTTGAGCATCCAAGATATGCCCCACCTGCATTCTGAACAGGTACTGCCAGCTTCATCAGTGCCCTTCAGATCTGGTTTGCTGGTGCCCTTCACCAGTCACAAATGCCTTTTTAAGATCATCGCCATTTGTTTTTGCCCAAACTATCAGCAACACAATCTTTAAGACAGCTGCACTTTCTTCTCACTAAAGCCATTAGGATCAACAGGAAAGGACTTGATAGGGAACAGTTCAAAGCCATTTGAGACTTTCACAAGCAACACTAAGGAACAGGGTACAGTTTCCCAGAGCACATTAAAATAATACCAAGGGATCAAAACTAAAGGCTACAGTCCCACAGATGTGGAATGCAACAAATACAACAGGCAAGTGGCTGATTTTTCAAGCAAGAGAGGCAAATAAGCATGAAACAAGTCATCTCCTCCTTCAAGCTGCAGAGCAATTTCTTGCTCCTCAGCCTGCAGAACAGCAATAGCTATCTCCAGCCCCTATAACCTTTACTGAGTCCATTCCAGAAGCTCCTCAAACTCTTAAAAGCCACCTTTGAGAATGTGGTGCAGAATTGTTCTTCTACAGATTATCTTTTATGCCTGCTCTGGCCAGCAAGGATATAGCCTGCTAGGTCCTGAATGCACGGCCTCTGAGTGGATGCCCAGCACAGAAGTAGCTGCAGGGGAATCCTGCCAGCGCTCCTGTGGAATTTCGCCTTAGAGAAGCAGGAAGCATCCCTCTATTTGCCATAATTTGGTTTGCCAAGTGCAGAAAGACAACAGAAAGTCAGCTTAGCAAACAGGATAACTACAGATAGGCTCTTTCAAGGGAAGGGCTTTACTTTAATTCCATTCAAAAAGACATTTTTTTCCTTTCCAAGTACAGCTAATTCCTAACACCAGTAACATGGAAAATTTTCACAGTCATCAAGCAGGCTGAAATGTGCATGGATGTTAGGTCACAGTTCTTGGATGGGTTCTTATTTCCTCCCACTAACACTGGTTTTGATTGGATGGAGATACACATCAGCTACACAAAAGCATACTACATGTCCACCTTCCTGCTGTTACCAACATGAAGAGTCCATTAAGGCAATACAATAGCAATAGCCAAGTACCTAAAAGGTATACACAGTAGATTTTAAACATATATTTGTTGTGCAGCTCTCTGTGGGTCTTGATGCAAAAGGAACAAGGCAGAGAATATGATTCATACTTAAACACACTGACAGCCTTCAGTCAGAAAGCAGAGAGAAGTGCCAACTTCCTGCTCTTCTGCAGTAAAAAGAAAAAAAAAAAAAATCAGAGAGAAAGCTGCTGCTAAACTGTATAAAAGGGCTGGTATACCCTGGTATCAGACTAACTGTTGTATTTTGTTTTTCCTTAAATTCTTGGCTATTATTTTTTATTCTTTGCTCTCCTCTTTACTTTGAGCCATGAAAACAGAGTCTAAACGCTTCTGTGAACTGGAACCAGCTCACCTCTGCTCTCTCTCTCTCTCCAAGCTACAAACCAGAGCCTGAATTTCAAACTTAACCCCTGACTTTTGCTCCTGCTTTCTTCTAGCCAGAGTGTCTACAGCAGGAGGAGGCAGATACTGGCTGGAGCCTGTGAGGCTGGCTCTGTGGTTAGAGGTGAGCCCAAAAGGCTGATCTTCAGTATCAAGAACTGGCAGATAGGCTGTAAGATCTCAAAGAGCTCATGTAGCAGCTGCTGTATTCTATCTCACCTAGCTACAAACCCACCTGACATCTTGCTCCTGAACTCAAAACACTGCGTGTTACAAGAACTTCACAATGAGCACAGAGTCAACAAGGGTGAAGAAGGCCACAGGGAAGGAGCAGAACAAAGACATCTCCTCTGGGTCTTCTACTTAGGATCACGCAAGTTCACACACACTTCATTATTCTAAAACACAGCCTCAGTATTGCTATTCTGGCCCATGCAGAGCTTTCCTAAAGTCAGAATCCAACTATGTCACTGATATTGGATTCCCCTTCATGGATTCAAGACGTGGCTCCTAACCGAGCAATCAAATCACAGAAACACTGTAGATGACTTAAGTTTAGATGTTCATTTTCCATAAACAAAACATAAACAAAAACCCTGTAACTTGGGATAGGTTTCAAAATTTGAAATCCATGGGGCTCCTCTGAAGTGACAAGTTCTGGTGTTTTTGTTTTTTGGGTTTTTTTTTTTTCTTCCCTTTTTCTCCAGTGGCAATCTCCAAAGTGTCAGGAAAACTGTATAAGAATCTCTGCCTTTCAGTGGCTTCAGCATGTTTCTGTTGGCATTTCTGGGCCTGTCCCTCAGAGAGTGTGAATCAATCCTCTTGGATTGCACTTGCAGCACACAACATAGCACTGTTGATATTAGAAGTCCTATCGAAAAAGGCCAATGTGCGTTCCAGCTCTCACGTGACAGCCAGCATCCTCTGCTGAAAGCCACGGTAATACCTTGCTCGACAGGCTGGGCTTTTCACAGATCCCCCAGTGGCTCTGGTAGATCAGCGCCGCAGTCTGAGAAAGAATGCATGCTTGCACTCCTTACTGTCCAAGGGATAATATTTGTCATAAAAATCCAAAATGTATTCTTCAGTCTTAAATCCAAATTTTTGGTAGAGCAGCATGGCGGGGTTGCTTGCAGAGACGTGAAGGGTTACATCTTTGCCCATGCAGGTCTGGCAGGGGAGGAGAAAAAATAAAAAAAGCATCACAGCAAGAGAATGAAAAGCCTCTGGGGAAATGCGGAGGTGAAGAGATTCATCAGCTTTGGTATTTAAGTTACTGAGAAAATGTGAGAAAAATCCTAGGCCTCAACACAGACATTATCACACATAGCACCAGCTGAAACATGAAGGCAATACTGCTCTTCCTCAAAGCCTTTGTTTCTGGGAAACACGGACTCTGACAATGAAATCAAAGCTTTGGATTCTCATCTGTAAGCTTCCCATTGTCAATTTCTAAGTAATTGTTAATTAAAAATAATCTCGGTGTACTGCACTAATCTCAAATACTTAGTGACAACAGCCTGAAGAAAAGACAAAACATGCCAAAGGATCAAGTGCTGTGCTCCTTCCCATTAGCAAACAGGGCTGAACTCTCTGGGACTGTGCTATAACACCAGTGCACCTCTGGGCTGTCACACTGGAATTCCTTCACATAACACCCAGCTTCTCTCCCATCCTGCAGGGCATGGCACGCATCTCCTGAGAAGGCAAGAGAATTCAGTTCTGACAGCAATTGGCATTGCTGAAGTTACCATAAAGATCCAAGGTCATACTGGGCACCTTTCTCTCTGATAAACTAATAATATCACAATGTTTCCTGCTTTCCTTTAGTGCTTTAATAGCATCCTATATATGTTGAACATGTGGTAACTTTAAGTAGTAATAGCACTCAAGGAATTCTACACAGCATATCATTCCAAGTGAAAAGTTCTCATCAGGATTTAAGGAAAAGAAAAAAAACAGCAAACTGAAATACTCAGGAACCACCCTGGGGAAAAAGAGGCTGAGATCATCAAGAAGATATACTTTGGCACTCTGGGCCAGATGCATTAGAAAGTAATTTCTGAAAACAAGTCCATCATCAAAGCACTATTTGCTTCAAAGCATTTTTTGTTAGATTATGCTGTTCCCAATAAATCATCCCCAAAATAAGCACATTGATCTTTACCTGCAGAGAATGAAACACTACCCTCCATCCAAACAGTGCACAAAGGTGGCCTTAGCTACAGAGAACAGCCCCTGGTGTCAGCCCATGCTGTCTACCACTGACAAATGTGCAGCAATGCAAAAATAAATCTAACATGAGCCAAACACACAACGGTGATGCCTCATTGCTAGTGAGTCCAATCAGCCTCAGCCCTACTTGGCTCTCCTCAACACGATAAGCTTTTTTACTAGTTCACCTGAAAGTAGAATTAGAATTAATTGGCTGTGATGGGTCCTAAAAATATTTGTGGTGATTTTGCACAGCCGACTTGCAAACACATCCCAGCCAGGAAAGAGTCCAGCTGCCGGATCCCTGCAAACCTCAGCTCACCTCCCATGCCTGTTCCCACTGGGAGTTGACATCTCACATCAGCTGTCCACAGTTCACAGCAATTTAGTTAAATGCTTTAAGGTGGAGATGTTCAGGAAAGGCAAGGGGTGAATTTAAAATAGATTGCCCTGTGTGCTGACACAATCTAACAACCAGTGAGAGGTGGGCACTGCAGAAAGCTTTGTTGGTAGAATTACCCATGGGCGGCCAAGAAGAGCTACTTGCAGTAGAAACTGCTTTTCTGAGGTACAAATGACTGTTTCTACAGATCTGCTAGAACTCATTCTCTCTTTAACCAAATAAACATTAGTGAAAGCAGTTTCAATGGTGAGCTCTTGCTAGTGCAACTAATCTCAACTAAACCAAGTTAAGGAACACTTCACAACAGCAGCTCTGCCAAGAGAGCTCAGGGAGTGCTAAAACTGGGTCCTGAGGAAGTACAGCTGGGCTCTGATAAGGACATCTGTACCCTTACTCAAAATTACGCTGGCTTTCATGCAATTCAAGAAAGTAACGGAATTAAGGACACCTTAATAAGAGCATTCATTCAGTGGTTTCATAAAGCTTACCTACTTTAATTTTTAAGGAGTTGTCCTTAGTTAGCTCAGATTAATTTTCCCAAGTGTCCTTGTGCAACAAAGCCTGGTACAAGCTGGTCTGAACAAATATGAATGAGGTTGCAAACACTTATTCTTTATCTTCGACTCCGCTGGATTTTATCCAACATATTAGAAGTGAAGGAGAACGACTAGGATCAGTTAAGTGATTTAACACAACTGCACTGGTCATGGAATAAGCTTCCAGGTGTAGATAAGAAAAAATGCCATATATACCAACTGCAATATTAGCACTATTTTTCCCTTCCGTTCCCAAATTTACAAGATTGCTGTTATGGGAACTACTGACCACTGGAATAAGCACAGCTAATCCCAAAAGACCCCATCACCTCACTAATTCCGAGGACCTTAGCAACACAGTTAGTCTTCTAAGCACATTTCAGTTTCTGCTTTTCAAGTAACTTCCCCCCATAAATCTTCCTACATGCTGACAATCTGTGCAGCTATATGAGCAAACAAAGGGCAAGGGGAAAGGGGGAACACAGCACTACCTACTCTTGAACATGTGCACACGTACATACCAGGAAGAAGGGAGAACTGGTGCTTTAGTAAAGACATGGGATTCTTTTTTTTTTTATTACCTGGATAAGATGATAAATCATGAAGGTTGCAATTCCAGCTCTTCTCCACTCAGGGTGAACAAACAGAAAAGAGATGTAAGCTTCATTGTATTTCACATCTGGCACCATAAAGCCAAAGGCAATGATAACTTTTTTGTAAAGGACAACAACACTGAAGTCTGGATACTGTAGGCATTCTGACAAATCAATTCCTACAAAAAAAGAAATAAACAGTTGAAAGCACTACAAACCAAATGGAAAGCAGGGCTACACTGTCACACTTGCATGGAAATTTAGATTTTTAAGCCCAGTTACTTGATTTCTTCCTTTTATCCATTTCCAAGCCCTGTGATTGACAGATGTTTCAACCAAACACTTAAACAAGATAAGACTTTTGCCACTGGTAACAATGGACGCAGCAGTTAGAATGCACAAGGGGGAAAAACCTGCTAACCTGTTCTGGAGAAATAAACTAAAGCCAAATTAGCTAAAGGTAAAACTCAAAACCAAAAAAGGAATGGTTTAAAAAAATATTTTAAAAATTAATAACAATCTCAGTACCCAACTAATCTTTCCTTGGTTTGTATCCTGAGCCGTATCAGCAGTCTGTTGGATCCAGTCCTGAACACGTATATGGATTAAGACACTTGCACATATGCAAATATTTTCTGGATCAGGTCCCAGTAAATCTGGGATCCCCTTTGCCTATGGCTCTTGGGGCCACAGTAACATTGAAGGACAAGGGCTTACTTCACCCATCTGTGCCTGCCAGCACCAGGCAGACACACACCGTTACTACCACAACCGGCAAATGCCAAAGGACCTGTCTGCAAGCAAAGGGGATCAACACAGAGTGCACCAGCTGGCTTCTGTGTGGAGTTTGTAACCTTACCCAATCACATGGCTGGTGCAGCCTAAGAGCATCTAGACAGCATGCTAGGGCCAAGCATTTAGCTCACAGCACAGAGAAGTGCTCGGTAATTTGTCTGCGTAGACAGGCCCTACACGAGGTGCAGGATCACACTGTCTATTTCAGCCTCACATAGGCAATCTCAGATATTCCTGTAACGGGGGGTAACAAAACAGCAGAGTACGTTCTGCAGTAATGTTTATCACTCATAATGAGATGTGAGACTTCAGAAAGCACTAGGCTTAAAAAAGTGGGTGAATTATTTTCTTGCTCGAGAGTAAGACGGGTGGAGTAAGACATAGGAGGAATTGATTGGCAATAGGGAGCAGCGTTAATTATCTCAAGGCTGCAATTGACTGTGAAGTGCCTCAGAGCATGTCTGTACAGGAACACTACACTGCCCTGAGTGCTGTGGTGGTGGTGCAGCAGTGCTATACCCGCAGGAAGACGCTTAGCTCAGTACAGTTTACCACTCGTCTGCTCAGGAGATGTTTCCCGTTGGGGCATGAAGGCACAAGATACCATGAGAGACAACAAGGAGGAATCTTGCTTCACTTGAGCTCATTTGAGGTAACTACCCCTCAGCTTGTTTCTGCCTTGAGATAAACAAGAAAAGTTTTGACAGGAAGGACTTAGAGATGTGTAAGAACTGAGGTCTGGACTCACCCCACCTGGGGAAGTGCCTATGACTTAAGAACTCAGTTGGCGAGACAGTGTCACTACTAGAAGGCACTGAGTGCACTGAAGTGCACTAAACACAGTTCAATGACAGTACACCTGATAGGTCAAGTTGACAGCTGGCCTTCATGATCTTGTAAAGTCTTTTCCAATCTAAATGATTCTGTTTCTCTGAACATCACTGCTATGACATCCCCACAGCCGTGCATCCCATCCCCAGCTAATCAGCTGCACCAGCCCAGCGTAAACTAAACCTCTGGTGCCCACACAGACACTGTGCTTTACATCTCCTGCTAAAATAGATCAAGGTGCAATAATATTATAGCCCCAACCTCAGAAAATTTACACCTTGGAAAAGATTTTGAATTTTAGAGACTGGGAGTGTCAGCTTTCTGATTTAATGATGCACAGTCCCTAGTAGGGTGGAACACACCCACGCTCCTTATGTTAAATAAGACAAGGTGAGTCCTGAAAAGCTTGATGAATGTGCAACCCAGCTTGGCCAGAACTTCAAATGCATTATCAAAAGAGGATAGACTATGACAAAAGGGTTCTGTCTCTGTCAGGATTGCCGTATCTTGTGAGCTCCCAACTTGGCATATCTTGCCTTTCACAAGCCATCTTCCCCTGGAATGTACAGTTTGAACAATAAGTAGCACAAAGAGCTCTGATCCTGACTGCAGCTTAGGAGCACAGCTGAACTACAACGTTGAATCATTATCTGCAAATCAAAATGTAAAGCAAACAGTTATTTGGAATAAAGGCGTGGACTGTTTACACTGGGCTTTTCCAAATTACTCTGCAGTGTTGACTTCTAATCAGAAGCTTCACTGCTGTTATTTCACAAGAGTTAGAGGCTACAGTCTAACTGTTGCCCCAACTCCACCCAATAAAGGGCAGCCACTGCCCCAGGGATCTTACAATTAAAGAGATGATACATAAAAATCAATATTCAAATTCTCTCATACATTGCAAATATCAAGCCTTGAAGAAATAAAGAACACAACACTGAAACTTGTAGTAGTGTGATTCCTAGATTTCACTTCAATGAGCATTTGACCTATGGTATAAAATTGTTTACATTCAGCCCACTCCCAAACCTCCACAGCAAAAGGTTCAACTGGTTCCTTTATTTTAGTAACTGACTATTTCTACTGGCATCAATGATGTTACTCAAAATAACCTATTTCTTTAAGTGCTGTGCTAATTAGGGCCTAATTGCCCAGTTCTAAATGATCTCAAAAGACAAAGACACCAAACCCACGTCTCCATCTCAACCACATTCCTATGATGTCAGATAATGGTTTTTTAAGAACTGAGCCAGACACCAACTGAAGAAAAGTTTGGCCCCAGAATGCTTTCTTTTCTGAACAAAACCACTTCCTTCTTAGAAAACCAAGCATCAAAGGAATCTTACCAGGCCAGAAGAATTCGTGGCACATAGAGTTTATAGTAGGGATGTGATTAGGGCGAACGTAGCAGTAATCAATGGGTGCTTCTGGCTCAGCCTTCCAGCTGAGATCATTCCTGTGTGGATACGCCCAGATTTCTGCCAGCAGCTTCAGTTTGGGGGGCTTTGTCTCATAATCACGCCTGCCAATTAACATGAAAAGCAAACACAGAAGGCAAGTGAGGAACAATGCCACTGCAGTCCATAAAATATTTTCTGACATGCTCTACTTGGAACAAAAGAACAGTCTTCCATTCATGTGGGAACACAGCATATTGCTCAGCAATAGCACTGTTGTGTCAGAGATCAGAACACCTCGATCCAAAGCACATTGAGGCAGACTTTATGGCAGCACCAAGGATATTATGGGTCTGACCCAAGAGCAGGCACAACTTGCACCTAAGAACCATGGTTCCTCCTCTGCCCTGCCCCCTCTTCCCTTGGAGACTCCCCTTTCTAATGCCAGTTTAATTATTCAGCTAAACAAAACTATCTTTCCAAAGTTACCACAGGATACTGAATTGTACAGCAATGAGCGAGGATGGCTGCCCAGAAGAAAAGCACCCTCTCCCTCAAGAACACCTCTTGCTCAGAGGCCACAAAAGGTAGGCTGTTGTTTCCAGAGTGAAGAGCAAATTCAACCTCTGGCCACCTGTACCTGATGTACGGTTTCAGGACACGAGACGTGTAAGGACTGACAATGCTGTGGTCTGGAAGCAGGTCTTCTGACCCTACCAGTCGATACAGGAACTTTGTTGTCTGCTGTCGATATCCCTTCATGGCAGGCAGCACTGTCTGCACATACAAAAAAAATTCAGAACATTTCAGGAAAACTAGTCAATGACTTAACACAAGGGAATCATAATAACAGAAAGAAAAAGGGCCTCTCATTACAACAGGATGATCTGGCCCCCAGGATGACCGTCCCACCTCAGAGGAACTGCAAATGCACTCACAGATTCAGCAGCTGTAGCTCGAGCTGCACTTACTGCACAGCGAAGCACTCCAGGTAACCTCTTTCCTACATGGCATGAAAGAATAGTTGGGTACCACCATGGTTTATTGGGCAGGACTGGAGTACAAATACACAGAAATCTGTGGTACTTATACTGACAGACAGTTGTGCTGACTGAGCATTTCCTGAGGAAAAAAATTGGAGCTTGTGAAATAATCAGCGAGTACACAGCTCCAAGTCATAGTAAGCCTTGTTCACATACATCTTTCAACTTCTCAGGCCAGATATTCTAAAGGTGATGCTGCTGCTTGCAGCAAAAACTCTAAAACAACCAGAGTCAAAGGATCGCTTAGATTTAACGACACTCACTTGGTATCTGTCCAAGATCCTGAAGTCTTGACTCGTAGTTCTGTAGGTTGCTTGCCCTACTGGGGACCTGGAAACACCTTCTTTGGCTCCATAAATCCCATCAACCAAGAGCAGTGCAGCATTCACGACCTGGTCCAAGTCAAAAAGCGGTAGCCCCCTTTCCCTCTTGGCTTGCCTGACTATCAGCTTGCGCCTCAGCCTCCGGGCCTCTGGGGTCATGCTCAGGGCATTGGGACAGGCTTCCAGTCTCTTCAGCAGCAGCTTCTCCTCATAGATGCTAACAGAGGTATGCTTGGGAGCTCTGGGCTTGGCATCCTTCTCCAGCTGTGGTTTCCTCTTGTCTCTTCCCCTCAACTGCAGAGGCATGTTTGACTCTTCAGGATCTTCACTGTCACCTTCCATCCTTTCTGTTTTTTCTTCTTCACTCTCCACTTCTTGCTTGATCTGCTCAGCTGTCTTCACTTTTTTTCTACTTGCTATCATGGTCCCAGCACCAGCAGTCCCACTTGGGGGAGGCACATACTCTATTCCCGGGTCTATGACTCCATCTCCTTCCATCTCCTCATCATCTGCTCAAAACATCATAATAATCCAGGAAGAAAAACGTGAACATACAAGTCCCATTGCAAAAGGGGCTCTTGCAGAACTTTTCTGCTAAGGAACAATACTGTAGGATACCCAACAGACTCAATTTTCTGTATACTTCTAGGCCTCCAGATTTGGGACAGAGAATGCATTAAGGAGTCCAATTTCGGGACACAGAATTGATCCTTTTAAGATACCTCGCAATTTGGCATCCAAAAACATCACACACACTGAGCTGTAAAGCTCAAATATTAAGTTGCTGAAAATTCCTGAACACAATCAAATGGTGAACTGATGAGCTCTATCTTCAGCTAGCATACCCTGGAGAAGCTTTGTTTAAAGTGATGTAACAATTACAAGTCACAAACGAACAGCATTTGTTGCTCTGCAGAATGTGATTCAATGAGTCATGAGGGAATCACCTGAAGTTGATCCAGGAGAGGTTGAGGTTGGATATAAGGAAAAATTTCTTCTCCAAAAGAGTGGTCAAGCACTAGAACTGGCTGCCAAGGCAGGTGATGGAGTCACCGTCCTTGGAGGTGTTTGAGAAACATTTAGTGTTGTACTAAGGGACATGATTTAGTGGGAAAATATTGGTGGTAGGTGGATGGTTGGACTAGATAATCTTGGAGGCCTTTTCCAAGCTTGGTGATTCTATGATTCTATGACTACCTTCCTTCCAACAATAAGTGATTTACTCTCTATCTTCCAGATTAGAATGAGGTCTGGCTCCCCAAGGAACTGCCAGCATTCGCTATGTATCACTAGTCTGCAACCATCTTAACTTTAAAAAATCCTGCAGCTTTGAGAGCTCCTTTTTTTAATGCCTCCTTCTTGACAACTATGTGCAGCTTATTATTAAGAAAAAAATACAGCAGCTCTTACCATGAAACAGGGCCTGTGGTGGCATGACATCAGGGATGAGATCTGCTTCTGAGAGAAGGCTAGGAGTAGCTGAATGTGAGGCTGGCGTGCCAGGAGCAGAGAAGTCCAGAGATGGGGAAGGAGAAGGGCTTGTCAGAGGAGTGCGATCTGAAGAGCTCAAAGAAGAAAAGTCAATCACCTCTCCTTTCTCAAGGACAATATCGGGACGACGGCCTCGACTGGAGAATTTAACAGGAGTGGAGGAAGTGCTACGGTCCAGGAAGCCGGCTGCCTCCTTCTGGGCTCTCCGAATATCCTTGGCTTCCTGAGTGCGAGACCTCTTCTCCTTCAGCTCCATGGCCGATTCAACTGGATTGCGGCTTACCCGTTTCCTGAGACCTTCCACAGTAATGATGGGATCCAGAGGTGGCTTTGAAGCTGCTGAAGAAGTAGCTTGCTTATTCTAACATATACTTAGCTCCTGCAGTCACTGTATACGTACTATATAGTGATAAGAACACACTGCCTTGAAACTTGAGAGGATCTATTTTCAAGATATACAAGAAATTTACTTCAAGGCATGTAGCAAAGTCAATGCGTCATTAAAACCTCACTTAAACCCTGTTCTTGCTCCTCTACACTGAAGGGAATTTGCATTTAGTGTGAACAAAATGAAAACAAAATAAAACACTCCCTAGGGTAAAGAAGAACAGAAGAATCACAGATTTCAGTTGCAAAGAAAAAAAACACCACCAAAAAAGCCCACACAGATCTCAAAAGCCTTTAAATGAGTTAGCACACTGCAAAAAGGAAACAAAATATAAAAGGCTTTTCTTTTAAGCAAACTTTTGTCATGTTTTCCAGCTCTGTCAGCTCTGGCCCAGCTAGGAATCTATATCCCATCTGGGAAACAGTTACCTTTCGCCTTTAGTGTGGATGCAGACAACTTTTCCCCTTCAGGTTTCATTGTTGGGGGTTTATTATGAACCAGTTTCCACCACCCTGGTTCTCCAAATTCCTGGGCTCCTGAGCGGAAATACAAGGGGCTCCCCACAGAGAGACAGCCAGCAACTGTGCTCCACCATGTCGAGGTCTTTTTCCTACAGTGGGAGATATGGAAACAAGCGTTAGGTCCCTACTCACCAGCTCTGCCTTCACCCCTAAGCCTCCCCACTGCTCAGAGATGGTAAGGGCAGAGGGCTTCAGGCGCTGACTGACACAGCGGGATTACGTACTCTCTCAATTCCAGTCCTCCAGCAGAGAAAGGATTAAAGAATTTCTTCTCAGAAAAAGGACAACCTACAATCAACAGGCTCTGACAAAGTGCTGCATACCTACGTTCCATAAACGCCAGACAAATTGAGCACAGCGAGATGTTATTTTTCTTCTTGTGACAGTGAGTTGCGATACACGTATCTGATGGAGGACAGGCTAATTCTGCCACTAGCACCCCTGCAGTGCCCTTTAAACCTGGGAGATTAACATCAAAAGTCCCAGTTCAGAGTCTGGAGTGACTAGATCTGGCAAGTATGAACACCACAGTGGCTCCTGAACTGTCACACATATGGTTTAGCTGTCCCTGCTCCACCAGAGGCTAATCCAGGCAAAGAAGGGAACCAACAGACTCAAGCCAGTACTCTTTCATCTGAAATCAATCGGAGCAGGGACTACCTCGCCTATAAGGAGGCAGCAGCAAACACTGAGAAGCAAGACTCCCTGAGAGAGAGACAACTGGCCATCAGCTGCCCTCCTGCCAGGGTCCTGTTGGTTTCCAGAGGGGACAAACATTGTTGGGTACAGAGCAAGGAGGCACAGGCATGCAATGAAAGCAAACAACAAATCTGGATAGGGAGAAAGGCCAGATCTCACAACAGAGAAATCCTTGAAGCCAGGAGGAAGTCTGTGAAACCAATAAATACACAACTTCATAGGCTTGCTCAACTCCTATCCTGCCTCCATAGCACATGCATTAACAGTGACATTTGATTTTGACAGTGACAGTATGCTTAGAAAATAACACAACATTCACTTATGCAAGGCACAAGACACTGTCACAAGTTACCATGTATGAGAAGGGTTCTCATTCTAACAGCTTCCTCTTCAGTACACACTGAGTGAGAAAGAATTTACCGTACTGTGCAATACCTATTAAGAGCTATTTTATTAAGATCCAAAACAAACTAGAAGACAAAGCCCAGCTTCCCTTTGTCGTGAACTTGATCATACAAACTTTGGAGCTGAGGAACAAAGTACTTTGCTGAAGCTCTTTCTTTCAAGTCCAGACAGATGACACCAGGATTAGCCCATCCGCTGTGAAAATTTAGTCAGACTGAAAAGCTTTGTGGGTTCATACAGTATTTAAATGAAGAAATAACTCCAAAACATATGCAGCTACACGGCTACATTTTTTATTTTGCTTTTTTTCCCCTTCACATTGAGAAATGCTTATTTTTTCCTCAAGATTGCCCCTCATGCCTATATTCAGGTTCTTAGTACTAAATACTTCAATTTTCTGGCTAGCTAGACTCAACAGAGACATCCCCTAACTAACCAGGGCTCACGTTGCCACCTGTATACCAGCTTTTAATTCATTCAGCTCACCAAGCAAAGCTTCCAGGACACAGCGTATCTTTACCTGTTTCCTAATAAGAAAGTCCAGTGTTTCTCAATAAAAGCACAAATATCTTCTTTCCATCTGAAGTACCCCTGACGGCCAGTTCCTTCCAGAGACAGATTGTACATTGCCAGCATGACAACCTGGAACAGAAAGCAGTGGAAACCAGTGCACCTTTTCTGCTTCTCCTGGTGAGCTGCCACCCAACTGTGTGACGCTATGCGCACAAATCTTTGCAGCCTCATAGATATCTTATTTTGCAATATCTCTCAGGCAATTTCTGCAATCTATCTTTCATGCTGCCTTTTCTCATCTCTCTATTGTTAGATGAACATTCTTCTGTCCTTTCCCCCCCCCCAGAGATTTCACCACCCTAGGGGAATAAAAGCTGCTTAATTACGCAGGTTTATGAAGAAACACAAACTTCTGCAGTGGGATAAATCGGTCATATGGCAACTGGGATCTGAATGCAGTGTGCAAGTCTTTTTCAAAAGACAAAAAGAATTGTGACAAGCAATCCCACTACCTTATTCATCAGAAACATAGTAATCAGAGTCTTCCCAGATATTCACTGTTGCATATTAAACTGAACACAGGCTAAACTATGTAAACCTGCTGCCACTAAATCAAATACTAGATCAGGTTGCCCAGGCCACACCTACAAGGACAAGGCATCCACATCATCTCTGGGCAGTCTGTTCCAGCACCTCACCAAACTCTCAGGAAAAAACCTCCCCCTGACATCTAATCTAAACCTCCCCTCCTTCAGTTTAAAACCACTCCCCCTTTTCCTATCACTATCTACCCATGTAAAGTTGATTTCCAACACATTTATCAACTCCCTTCAAATGCTGGAAGGCCACAATGAGGTCTCTTCTCCGCTTTCTCTTCTCCAAATTGAACGAGTTCAGTTCCTTCACCCAGTCTCCATAGGAAAGGTGCTCCAGCCCTCTGAGCATCTTCGTGGCCCTCCTCTCGAGAGGAGAAGGCTCCAAAAGCTGCACTTCTTTCCCATGTTGGGGCCACAGAACTCCAGATGGGGCCTCACAAGGGCACAATAGATGGGGACAGTCGCCTCCCATTCTCTGCCTAGGGACACAGCTGGCAACACTGACTTTTTCACCCTGCAGCCCTACACAGGACGCCAGCAGAAAGCACTGCAGAAGTTACACCTGATGTTTGAAATGATCTGTTATGAGACAGCACACGACTTCTGTCACAAAGAGCAGAAAGATATCTTGTATACACCTCCCAGTGCTCAGCATTTGGAATCACTTAATGCTGAGCAGTAGCTACCACTTGATCAAATCCATTTATGCAAAAGCAACTGGCACTTCCTGTGTGCCCCTCAAAGTAAATCTGCACCCTACTGGAAGCAAGACATGCATCACCCTATCCACACAGTGGTTGCTGTCTAATGCAGAATACTTTGACTGCTCAGGTGTGTAAGTGACTGAACTTGCAGAATCCAGCAAGAACTGTTAGTAAGCAAGCAGCCAAGTTAGAGCTTTGCATTCAGGGAACTGGCAAGCTGTCTGTTTGTGTGCTGCCACCTCACTAGTTTTATATTTGCTTGTATATACAAAAAACTGTTCATGCCTAGAAGCCAAGTTGCATTTTGCTTTTCCAAATTTGCCTGAAGCCATGAAATTCACGTGCAACATGAGTGAGGAGGGAAAAAGAGGAGGAATGTGGTTTGTGTGATTATCTTGCAACTTACTTGCCAAATACTCAAATTCTAATCTGCAGGCAATCCTCTACTAATTAATTTCTGCAGTTCACTCATATGTTTGTCATCTGTACCCAATCCTCCTTTTCTAGGTAATACATACATAACAAACAACAATTCTCTGAAGTGCTGTGGTCGTTCTCCTGGCACAGACATTGTACTTACTTGTTGCCAAGTTAATCTCAGCCGCTCAAATTGTTCTTTCCCATCTTCTGAGCAATCTGAGCAAGTAAATCTGAAAAAGTTATCTCCTTTGAGATAGCTGAGCTGTTCTCTCAGTTGACCTAAAATCAATAGGCAAAAGATCACACTTTCAGTCCTTCCATACAAAGAAAAGCTGCAAAAAAGATCTGGATTCCCTACAACATCAGGCAGAAAAGCACTTTTGCCTTTTCCTAGAGTCCAAAGACCCAAGCAGTACCCAACAAGTGCTGGCACAAGCTGTAATGTAAGGTATGGGTTCATTTTACAGTTGCAGCAGCCAGCAGTGACTATCAAAAAAGCACAGGCGTTAGAAAGTCTCATTCTACTTCGCAGCTGAACACAGCCAAAGGATTTCCTCCACATTTTTCATTAGTTTTTGCTTCCCAAGAATAATCTATATATTGCAATAAATAGCCATTTTCCCCATTCTACTTGATAACAAATAACAAAAAAACAGCTGATCTGCTAACCCTTCAAGAAGTTTGAATAAATGTCATCTACTGGGGTAGAGACAAATATAAAGTAGCACGCATAAAAAGCTGAATGTTCTAATTCTGTTTCAACAGCAAACAATGGACAAAAAATCAGGATCCCTAAACTCAACAGAGATGAAAGAAAGCAAAATCAGAAGAGAGGGAAACAGAGGATTACGGCACTTCTGAAATACACAGGAAAGGTCTGCCTCTAAAAGTGTTCCACCTCTTTCATTACTGCTCTGGGGATTTGTTCCACAGCAACAAGAGGAACATCTATCTTTGTAAAACAGAGCAAACTGAGTGTTAAATTGAGTGCCCTGAGATCTCATGCTACCTTTAACTCTATTCCTTTTTATTATTATTATTAATACATTTCAAGCTAATATGTCCCACTGTCTGCACAGCATCCTTTTAACAGTACTATGCTGGCTCCACCACATTACTAGCAATGCTTACACCATGCCTTGAGGGATTTCTACACTAGATTCGTGGCAAGTTCTAGGATGGTAATAAGGGCAGCTCTGATACAGCTGTGAAATAGGTGTCACAATGAAGAGTTCCATAATGCTAAACACAGAAATAATAAAAACACAACAACTAGATAACAAAACAACAACAAAAAACAGTGCTTAGCAATACCTAGGTTTTGGATCTAATAATAGAACCAACTGCTTAGAATTCCTAATGTAAAGCCTGCTATTTTGGTAGCAGCATACACCTTATGTCAAGCAGCAACAGCAAAGGGATCTAGTTATCTAGCTTGCTCCAAGCACCCCCCAAAGCTAGACACACTTCTGCAAAAGCTAAATTGAATTCACATTATCAGAAAATCATTAGTGCTGAGATTTATCCATATGCTGCACATATGCAGCAAGCTAACTAGGGAAGAAAACAATAAAAAAGAGAAGTGGCTGCACATCCAAGGGGTTCCTCCACAGACCTTTGCAGAAAGAGTTCTTTATTTGAGAGGACTGAGAGGACAACTCACTTGGCCAAAGTCCCTTGGCATGCCAGTGACAGGCCTCAGGACAGCATGTGCATTTCTGATGTCCTATCCTTGTTTGGCAGTAATTAGAGCAGACAGCCCCCCTTCTTGCAGGGAACACCAGCTAACGACACCCACACAGCTCATGGGCTGAGGTGCCCAACACACAGAACAAGCAGCATGAGGCAGCTGGGCTCTGTGCTACACCTAGACAGCACTTTCACCCCATCCCTGGAACACAGCTAACCGAAAGTCACACAGAGCATACAGGACAGCACAGACACCTTGTAAATCACAACCCTGGTGATGCCAATTGCACGTGGGAAAGGCTACAAGAAACAGCAAAGCCAGCCCTCTTACTTGCTGGAATCCACTTCTGGCACTTCTCGCAGTAGTAGGACATCTCCTCCATCCAGGACGCATCACCTTCATCACTGTTCAGTGAGTCCCCACTCTGGTCATGGGATAAATCCACCGAGGCCTGGTCCTCAGACTCTACAATCAGGAGGGTTTCCCCTTCCACCTCACCCTCCTCCAAGCCCTCCGAAGTCGAAGTCCTTGTGGCTTCATCGTCATGGCGGCTCAGCAGCCCGCTCATGTGGACGTTATTAGCCATCCTTCATGGCCTACAGCAGGATGGGGTTTGCATGACAAGGAGCCCGTCCTCCCCGCATTCACAAGTCCATCCACACTGGATGTGCCAAGTCTCCACAAGTACTGGTGATGGAAGAAATATTTTGTGTGTGCCCTATGGCTTTTGGTACAGGAATACAACGTGTCTGAAAGAAACAGTCTTCCACAGCTGATCTTTGTTTACTGAAATACTTGAAAGTACTTAGAATGCAATCATCCCAAGTGCCTTGAATCAAACCCCTGACAAGTCAGGTCCCACCTAGGACTGCTGGGATCCCTTTTCCATGAGCATCTTCTCTCTTTCTTCTGTAAGCTGCTTTGTCAAAGCAATCTGCTCTTCCAGTAGGCGAATGTTTTCCCTTTTCTGATTTTGTCGCTCCAGATCTCTGAGGACACCACTGTGCAGCCTCTGAAAGCACAAGGGACAGGGTTTATCACAGCCTGTTCGATCGTGAACTTGACCAACCCCATCTGGGCTCCAGTCCATCTTGCAGGGCTGCTCACCGTGCCATACTGCCTCTGCAAACCTCCTACAGCCGTAATGCCCTGCGGTGCACTGGTAGCTCCCACACCATGCAGGATGGACACAACCTGTAACAGTCGGGTATCTCTGCCCAAAGCCTCTACCCAAAGCCAAGCAATTTCTCCAAGAGTGCTATTCTGCTTGGAGACAATTTGGAGGCAAAATAAATTTAAGGAAAAACCACCATTTTATCTTGATTTGCTTATGTCTCACTCTTTATTTTTTTTAATTATTATTTAAAAAAATAAAGCTAGTAAACTCTCACTGTAAGGCTGGCTGAAGATCCACAGCCTGCTTACGCCAAGCTCTTGAAACAGCAGGGCACTTCATTTGCAGGCTGTACTCTTATCCAGAACATTTGTTATACATGAGACACACGGCACTGATGAGCAGTTTGCACACTGACAGCTAAGTCACCAAGCAGATGTAAACAGCCTTAAGAAGATTGCAGTTACTCTATTGTTTCCTACTTACGCTTTTCTGTCTCTGCTACCCATAATCACAGAACGGTTTGTGTTGAAAGGGACCTTTAAGACCACCTCGTTCCAACCCCTGCTATGAGCAGGGACATCTCTCCCTAGACCAGGCTGCTCACAGCCCCATCAGCCTGGCCTGGAATGCCTGCAGGGAGAGGCATCCGCAGCCTCTGGGCAACCTGTGCCGCTATCTGGGAAGGCACCCGGCAGGTTTTTGCCGGGCACCTCTTGAAGCCGTGAGTGAGAAGTGCATTTTGGGAGAGAGAAGCTCACAGCAGCGGCCTCATCAGGTGCCCCAACCAAAGGCACCTACCATCGGTTAGCAAACGAAGCAACAACTACAGCACACAGAAGGCGCAAAGGGCTGCGAGCCCCATCCTGACAGCGGTAGAAATACGCGAACGGACGAGAGGGCATCACACCGCTCCGGGCCAGCCGGCCGGCCTGCCTCCCCGCTCCCGCTCACCTCACGCTCCCGCCGCTGCTGGACGTGCACGGCCGCGATGGTGGTGGCGGAGAGGAGCGCGGTGACGACCAGCACCGCCCGAGAGCTCCTCGACATCGCCGGGCACGCGCACAGCCAACAGCCGTTAGCAGCGCCCGCCACAACCGCCTGCCCGCCGCGGGGGAAAGGCGGGACCGGGGGAAGGGGGGGTGAAACGAGCCCGCCCTGCCGAGCGCCGAGCGCGTCGAACCGCCGCCGCCAGCCCTGAGTAGCGGAGGGCCGAGAAGATCAATGGCATCCTTGCTTGTATCGGCAACAGTACAGCCAGCAGCAGCAGGGAGGGCATCGTCCCTCTGTACTCAGATCTGGTGAGGCTGTGCCTCGAGTGCTGTGTTCTGTGCTGGGCCCCTCGCTACAGGAAAGACACTGAAGTCCTGGAGTGTGTCCACAGAAGGGCAATAAAGCTGTGAGGGATCTGGAGCACGAGCCTTAGGGGGAGCAGCTGAGGGAGCTGGGGTGGTTCAGTCTGGAGGAGAGGAGGCTCAGGGGAGACCTTATTGCTCTTACAACTGCCTGAAAAAAGGGTGTGCTGAAGAGGAAGTTGGCCTCTTCTCTCAGGTAACAGCAATAGGATGAGAAGGAATGGCGTCAAGTTGCACCAGGGAAAGTTCAGGTTCAGTATAGGAAATACGAGTGGTGAGGCATAGGCACAGGCTGCCCAGGGAGGTGGTGGATGGAGTCACCATCCCTGGAGGTGTTTGAGGAAAGGGTAGATGTGGTACTGAGGGACATGCTTTAATGGGCAATATTGGTGGGAGGTGGATGGTTGGAGCTTAATTCTTTTATGATTCTATGATCACAGGAGGGTTGTGGTCAATGGCTTTATGCCCAGGTAAAGGCTGGAGATGAGTGGTGTCCCCCAGGAGTCTGTTTTGGGACCTGTGCTCTTCAGCATCTTTAACAGTGAGCTCTAAACTAAAAGAGAGGAGATTTAGATTCCATATTAGGGGGAAATTCTTTACAGTGAGGCCCTGGCACTGCTGCCCAGAGTAACTGTGGGTCCTCTATCCCTGGAGGCACTCCAGGCCAGGTTGGATGGGTCCTGGGCAGTCTGAGCAATTGGAGGCAGCCCTGCCCATGGCTGGGAGTTGGTGAAGGGGCTTTAAGGTCCCTTCCAACCTAAGCCATTCTATTGATTCCATGATTCTGTGTTGAGTTGCTGCTTTCAACTCACAAATTCCTTACCACCAGCAGATGGGAGGTTTATTGTGAGAGGCAGTCTTATCCCTGACTCCTTCCTATGCTTTTTGTCCAAGTATTTGCCATGCTGTCTGTCAGGTGGGAACACAAGGATTTTCAGCTCCTCTAAGACAGGCTCGGCTATTTCCAAGTAGAGCATGGAGGTGCTGCACTGTAGTCAGCTTTGATGACACTAGTGGAGACCTTTGCTGTGAGAAGTTGGCCAGGGCACATCCCCTGAGTAGAACAGGAAAACTGAATGCATGAAGCCAATCCTTCCTTGTTATAATCTTCTTCATCTGTCTGCTGAACAAATGTGATTAAAATGAAAGGTAAAATTAGTGGAAATGATAGCATTTCAATTTAGTATAATAGTTTTGCTCACGTTTGTATGTTTACTGTTATTAAAACGTGCATAAGTGCTTGTAGCACAGCCAAGGCCACCGGGTGCCAAGAACAGGGTTGGGCCAGATGTAGAGCGGGTGTGAGCCAAGGCACAGTGCCTTTGGCACCATGGAGGGGCACAGCTTGCCCAGCTGGAAGCCAAGTGCCTCTGTGCGAGCCTGGCATTAATCACTTCAGGGCCCAAAACCCCAGACAGGGAAAGTTGAGGCTGTGGTTTCACAGTGGGGAGTTCTGGCTCAAGGTGTTCCCATTTTCCTCCCATCCCTCCTGAGGGCCAAGGGTTGCTGCAGTGCTCACCTTCCCCAGGGTCAGGCTGCTGTGGTCTACCATTCTGGATAGTTGTTGTCTTTCCATGCTCAAACTCATTGAGGAGGTGACCTTTTGGAAAACCAAGCTAGCTGTGGGCTGGACTGGCAACTAGGTCTGGCTTAAAACCCCGCAGCAACTACATGGAAAAGTCCCCCTCTCTTTTTGTGTGAAGCTGCTCTCCAGCTGGATGGTGTGGACAGGCAGTGTGCATACAGCCAGAGGCATGATGCAGGGATGGAGAGCAGGAACGGCATTGGAGGGAGGGAGACTGAAGTGCCCTGCAGTGATACTGCTGGGGAAGCCTTTCAGCTGGAGATTAGCGCAAGGGGAAAAAAAGAAGATTTCAGAGTTACCTACAACAAATACAACCTTAACCACCCACAAGCCATTGCAGAGACATCTCACAGGACTTGTGGTGCCACTGGTGGTAGCTTATTGCAAGGAGTCAAGCCACACTGCTCTGGAGCAGAGAGTGAGATGAGATATTGAGTTTGTGCTGAGGGAAATTGGCTCAGAAGAGCCTTTTGGTTTTTTTTTGCTGGCTCACCTGGTTTCTCTCCACTTCGGGTTTCCTCGAATAAACACCTTGGTTTGCTAATAGAGGGTTCCTGGCGTGTTGCGTCTGTGCTATTCTTTGATGTCCTATTTCCTGTGCCTCTGTTCCTCCTTTGCTAGCCTGGGCATAGCAGCATGCATCATCTCCCAGAGAAGGGCTTGCAATTCAGCCAGGAAAGGGTTTATTCGCATGTGAAGGAGGCTGTGAAAAGCTAGAGGCCATTTCCCTCCTGGGCAAACAGCTCAGATCTCTACAGTTATCTTGAATAAGCGTCTGAAGTCAATGCTTAGAGGGCATTTTTATCCCTGTTTCCTAAGAAAACGAAGCTTGTGCAACCTCTGTGCCTCATTCACCCCCTCCCTTCCCCTCTGTTCATGCACAGGCGTCTGCCAGTCTCCCAGATGAGGCCGCGTTGGAGTTTCTGTGTCAGGAAGGTTTCTGTGTTCATCTGCCAGTTCCAGCCCTTTCGATAGGCGTGGAGGAGTTCTTGCTGTGCTGTGTGTGAAGGCGTGGTTACACTGAAGCTGGAGAGCAGGGTGAAGGTAAGGGGTGGCTGCAGCACCTTAATCCATCCACCAGAGAATCCAGCCCACAGGGCTCTCACTTGCAGCTCACCTAGCAGGTCGTCAGCTGCTGCAAATCCCCAGGAAAACCCCATGAGATGTGACAGGGATGGATACAAAATATGAACTGAATCTATTTCCAGGTTTGATTTGCAGCCTGAACACAGCCCCAGTTGTTCCACCTTTCACTCCCAGGGACAAACCAATCTACAAGCACACAAAGCATCATGAGTGAAAACCCCGAAGATGCGTTTCCCTCTTTGCAGAGCCAGCTCTTCCTCCTTCCGCAGCATTTGTGCATACCCTCAGTGCCCCACCAAACAGCCAGAAGGAAGGCAGAAGGTTCAGACCCCACCCAAAGTATGTATGATCCCCTTCACACAGTAGAGTCCAACAGGGCTTTCCAGCGCTGCAGGCAGGAATGCACCCCCCAACTGCTGTCCTGTGTGCATGCAGCCAGCAAGAAGGCTCAGGAGGATGGAGATGAGTGAGCAGAGATGTCTGAAAGGGAGAGAGCCTCTCCTACTGCTGTTAGCACTGATTTTCTTACTACATCAGTACTAACAACAGTGACAGAAATTATCATCACTGTGTTGCAGGCATTTTTTTCTCGCCGCAATACTGTTTCCCTTCTAAGAAATGTAAGGATCCCCCCAACAGCTGCAGACCTGATTGCTGCAACGTGGACATTGCTCAGGTGCAGCCTACCTGGCCAGGCAGCCCTTTTCCCCATTGGATTTGCAGGGCAGGGAGTGTTGCATCATCAATACGAAAAAAAATTCAAAAACAGAGGTGGGAAATGACAATATATTAAGGGCTTTCTGTCCCTGCTCTGTAATTAAGAGGGAGGGCAGCCGAGGGGCTTCTCTGCATGCAGACTCCACAGGCAATATGAATGAACGAAATGCACGCACTGAAAGTGTGTTATTTCAGCTGGGTGAGCTCCTCTCCAAACAGACGAACGTGTGCATAACGTGGGCTGGTTTTACTTTCCGCCAGGCACCAATGAAGTGAATGCTACCAGGGTGTCTGTGAGGGGATTCCACGAGCCCCTGCCCCCCTCCCACAGCAGCGCGGATAGGTTGGGCTGCTCATCCCACAGTCTGACGCCGCTAAGATCTGAATGATGAGGAAAAAGAGAACGCCCAGGCGGAAAGCAGCCCGCTCTCTCGATTGCAGCAAAAAGCAGCGCAGGGCTCTCTGTAAAACAGTTACTTCTGATTTTAATTTGCCTGCGCGTTTCCTCCTTCGAGGGGAGGGCAGGCAGGGCAGGCGCCGCTGTGAGCGCTGCCGGATTTACAGCCACCGGCGCACAGGTTGGCCGGCGAGCCCTGCTGCGCCCCAGGTAACCCGCGGCACGGGCCGGGCCGCCGTGTCTCCCTGCTTTGCCCAGGGCATGGCTCTCCTGCTCCCTACCCCACCGATTGCAGCGTCGGGGGGCTTTGGGGTGCTGCAGCGGGCGCCCGGATAAGGAGCTCCCCAGGCTCCCGGTGGTGTGGGGAAGGGCGGGTGAAATGCAGGTCGAGGCCAAAGTCTAGCAGCGAGGCGGCAGGAGGAGGATGTGAAAACAGCTCTTTATAATTATATTGGTGGCAATTTCACAGACCCTTGTCCACAGACGGAGCGAGGCAGGCAGTGCTGCTGGGAGGCTGCTGTGGGCAGGGATGCCAAAAGGCGTGGGTTTTTTTTGTTTTTTTTTTTTTCTTTTTTAAACTATTTTTTATTTTTGGTCTGGTAAACATTATAAAGGGCATCGGTGATAAAAACCCTTGTGCAAAAAGGAAAAAAGAAAAAAAAGAAAAAGAAAGGAAAGAAAGAAAGAAAAAAAAAACGTTGTCAAAGCAATTCTGAGAGAAATCACTCCAGAGCTTGCATGACAAAGGTGGCCCTGCTGGAAAAAGATCTCGTCCCCATCTGAGGCACCCCCACCACTGCAATTCCCTGAGGACGGGGATCGCTGCTGGGGCCGCGGAGCTGTTTGGAGCCGCCCAAACAAACTGGCTTCAGTGGGAAGCTGGGGAGGGGCAAAGGTGCCCCTGGTTTCCCCGAGCCCTGGCTGAGGGCAGCCCTGCTGGGAGCGGCACCTGGGGCCATTTTCAAGTAGCGGGTGCTCGTGCTGATGGGTAACAGCTCCGGGCATGTTGGGACAGATGCTGTGCCTCAGCACGGGGGAGCAGGAGAGGGAAGGCTCTGGCCCTGACCTGAGGATCAGGCACCTCAACAGCCCCTGGCCCAGTCAGGGGCAGACCAGGCAGTGGGGATCTGTGGTTCTCAGACAACCTCTTTTCTTTCCACTGCTGCAAACACCTCAGGATGTTTCCCGAGCACCTGAGCCCGGCCCAAGACAGTTATTTCTCTCTCCATCTCATCCTCATCTCTCCTTGTTGCTCCTTTGTGTCCACCCGCTTGTGAAGGGAATGCACCCACCGCCCAGCTGCCCGCTCCCAAAGGTCGACTCCCACCCATTTGAAATGGTAAAGAAGTGTGACAGGCCCATATGCATACAATGGGTTTTATTGCAGCTGTTCGTCCTGCAGGAATGAGGAAGTATCTCCCTAGCCCCAGAGATGCCATTTGTCCTTTGGGGATGGAGATTTTCTCCCTGAGCTGGAGGGGGATGTTAGATGCGGTCGGCAGGGAGCGCAGCCTGGAGCCTGCCCCGTTATCAGCTGTGCCAGCTGCAGGAAGTGGGGCTCATTATTTTTAGGAAGGGGTTGGCTAGGTCATGCCCCAGCCTTCTTCCACTGGCAGCAGCCTTCTTGGGGAGAGCTTCAGGCAAGCAATGCAGGGAAAATGTGGCTTTTGGGGGATATTTCCTGGCGTTCACATGGGTGGCATGCACCATCCAAGCAGAGACGTGGGGACATAGAACTGCGGTGGTGTGGAGAGCTGAGCAGGATGTGATGAGGGAAAGCGTGGTGCTTGAAAGGAAATAAGGAGTACAAGGTTTCCATATGCTACCCTGCCTTGAGCTGCCCCTTCAGCAGAAGCTCTTTGTTCTCATGGGTACTGGCACCTCTGTGCCCAGCAGGACCCAAAGCCCACCAGCACTGCTCCTGTGATCAAACCAGCCCTGTACCAAGCAAGAGGAGAGAAGGGACAACGCCCCACCTGAGAAGCCATATAGATATATGTCCTGCCTACAGAGCAGGCAACCATCTCCTGGCACCTCGGTGGGTTCTCTGGTGTCTGATGAAAGCTATGCTCTTGGTGAATCCTCGCCCAAGCATGGTGGGAACATGAACAGGAGTGGTTTTCTCCCTTTAGCATGCATGTGTGAGGAGCTCATGGCTGTGTGACGCTTGGCAGCCACACACGCACTGCTCCAGGGGCACTTGGAGGCAACAGTGGGAGCAGCTGGGGCTGCTCTGGGTGCCTGAGGGAGCACAGCCACGGCGAGTGGGTGGCAGGGAGACAGCACTGAGCTGGGAGAGGAGCGGACGGATCGGTGCGGAAAGACAGGGAGACGCTGGGAGTGGCAGGGGCTGTGGGAGGCTGGGAGCCGGTGAGTCAGCGCGGCGGGGCGCTTGGAAGCATGGCAGGGCTGCTGCAGGCCCAGCGCCACGTTCTCCTGGCTGGCACCCGCTGCTGCCCTCCTTCATGGCTCAGCCAAGATGAGCAGATCGCTCTCCTGGTTGGGGAAATGCTGTGGCCTCCTCCTGAGTGTGTGGCACACCTAACTGGGGCAGACGTGACAATGTGGCCTGGGAGTGGTGCTGCCTGGCGGCCGGGCCATCCCTGTGAGCAGGATGCTGCTGGGGACATCACAGCTGGTGGTGCTGCTCACATCTCCTGCGCCCAAACAGAGGACCATCTGTGCTTTAGGTGACATGTCACATCCACACATTCTCCATCCAGCCTGTTTGGCTCAAAATCTAAAGAAATCACCAGAAAGCACTGTGCATCACTGGCGTGGAGCTCATCCCCTCAGGCTGGTGTCTCTGTATTTCTAGGTGGCACGATGATGGCCACGCTCAAACCTTCTGTCTGCAGATAGACCTGTGCCCTCACCACTCCCTTAACAGCAGACAAATGCCTTTGCTCATACTTATTTGCTTCCTTTCCCATGTATTTCTCCCTCCACTCCTTTCCTCTCTGCCCCCTCCAACCCAGTCCCTCCCCTTACTCTCCAGACCCAGGTCTCAGCTGTTGACCTTGCCTTTCCCACTTCCTTTTGGCATTATATGGACCAGCACGGGGCTGGCAGTGAGGACAGCCCTCTACCAGGGACATGAGCCCATCCCCATGCAGGGCTGCATGCGGGAGGGATGTGATTGCGACAGCGTCTCATGGCTGCTGTGCAGTGTTTGATCCCATCTTTCCCTTTTCATTCCCAGATGATTTGAGTCAAATGAAGCCCATTTTAGTAGTCAAATATGTAAGGGTGGGTCCCATTGTGCTTTGACCCTACGGGGCGTTTTGTACGTTTAATTTGATTTACACCCAAAATGTTAATATGACGTACCGGATTTTCTCCCACACCCAGCTAAGGCTGAAAATTAAGCAAGGTCCCACAGAAAGGTTGGTACCACGCAGTCTCGTTAGCACTGCTATTTGTTAAGCAGTTACAGTGCTCGGGCTCTGCTTGGCTTTTCTCCCACAGCCGACTGGGAAGGACGGCAGCTGCCCTGTGCCACATCCATGGGGCTGCTTCGCTGGGGGGAGGCACAGCCCCAGGGTACTGCTTGTGGCACCACATGCATTTGCCTACAATGGTGTTTGCGGGGTCATGCTGAGAGCCTGCTCCCCAGGCTCCTCTGGGTTGAATAACAGCATGAAGAAGCTCGCCCATCACCACCATGGTGCCCTGGTCCTCTTGCCTTGCCAGAAGCTGCAAGACCACCAATGCTGGGCACACTGCAGCCCTGACCACTCATTAGGTGGTCATTAGGCTCCGGAACTGGCCATAATTATAATTCCTGATTTAGCCATGTGAGTGAGTGCACACATGGTGTGGAGCACCCAAAGGGAGCTGAGTATGTCCTCCAGTACCTTACTGAGTGGGGACCTCAAAGCAGGGATTGAAAAAGGCAAGAGCATGATGAAGCAGTCCCAGAGAGCTCTTGGTACAGGAGTGCTGTGATTAATGACATTTGCTACCTCTTTTGGCTTAAAAGACAAGGAGTGGTTAAAATAAAAGAAACCTCAAGTCGAAAGCCTTTCAAAAAATCAATTAAAACCTGTGTAGTTTTATCCTGACCTGGAGCAAAATCTCAGACATAACAGAGAAATCACTTAGCCTTAAAGAGAAGGAAAGGAATAGCGTTCCTCGTGGTATCGCTGAGGTGCCCTGGGGCACACTGGGTTCCACCTCCCCTGGCACCACAGGTCCTGCAGTCCCTGTGTGCTGAGCTGCCCTGGGTGGCTGGGGGGTGACGGTGGCACTGAGGAGAACAAAGCTGGGCACTGTCCCTCAAAGGCAGCTCCTTGGAGAGGGCTTCTCAGCTCTTCCCTCTGGGTGCTCTCAGCAATGGAGGCTGTGAAGACAGGTGGTGATGCTCTCCTGCCTCACTTCTACCAAACCATAGAATCACAGAATTGTTCAGGTTAGAAAAGACCCAAAGATCACCATGTCTGACAGTCAGCTCATCACCATCACTAACCATGTCCTTCATCTCCACATTTCCAACACCTGCCTGGGCATCCTCTGCTTGTGTTCGATCATGAGAATAAATGTTTCCTAATATCCAATCTGAACCTCCTCTGGTTCAGAGGACCTCTAACTGAAGGCCATCACCTCTTGTCCTACCACTGTTACCTGGGAACCCAGGCCAACACCCACCTGGCCACAGCCTCCTTTCAGGCAGCTGGAGAGAGCAATAAGATCTCTCCTGAGTCTCATCCAGACTGCACCATCCCAAAGAGCAGCTCCCAGCTGGGTGCCTGGTGAGCACCTCTGCTCCATCCTTAGCCCACAAGGGGCTTCAGTCCCACTGGGGACATGAATTGAACACAGATCTTCAATTTGGACGTTTCATTTGGAGGCATGTCCTTTTCAGAACCTTCAGGTTTGGCTCTCAACACCAAATCCTTACCCTGGTGGAATCAGCAGCAAACCCACCCCGACCCCCCTCCTCCTCCCTCCCATCATCTCCCTGTGGCATTTTGCTCTGGGAGGAACACGGCAACCTTGAAGGAGAGCGATGCCTGGAGGCCCCTTGGCACAGGGCAGCGCCATGGAGATGTGCGGGGAGGAAGGACTGCGCGGTGCCAGGCGCAGGGCAGGGAGCACCCAGAACGCTGTTCGGTGCTCAAGGACACACCACGCGCGGGGCTTTGCTGCGCTCAGAGGCTCTTCAACGCTGTTTTGTGGGTTTTCTTCTGTTTCTTTTGCTTCCTTCCCCCCAACCCGTCCTCTTTTCTTTTGTTTCGTTTCCACTTCGGGAAGAGGAGAGAGGACAAGAGACAATTAAAAAAAAAAGGGGGGGGACGAGGGGCGAGAAGTGAAAAGTCGGAGGCCTTGACACGTTTTTTACTTTAAATAAATGAATAAAACAGAATAAAGCTTTTCCATCTTTTGTTGTTGTTTCCTTCTCGCTCGCAGAAGGAAAGCCGGTGGTGAAGCTGAGTAACGCCGAGAGCCGCTCTCCTGCCCGCTGTCGCCCCGAGGGCACGGCTGCCCCGCACAGCCCCGCTCTGCTGGCTCTGCCCCACACCGCCCCGAGCAGCCCCGCACACGGGGCCGGGGGCACCGCCGCTCCGGGCTACGGGAGGGTAACGACGAGCGGTTCCCCCCGACTCCTCGTGAGCTTTTTTTATTTTCTTTTCTTAATTTTCAGACGTTAAATTCTTTTGCAAACATTCATGCCTTAGGAAGGGCTGGAACAAAGCTCAGCTGCTCCAACCGGTCGGACAGGTAAGCAGACTTGTTGACACCGTTATGTTTGCAGCACGCATGCTCCTTCCCAAGTTTCCTGGTGCATTTTTCTATTCCACCTTATGAAACTTTCCCCCCCCCCCCGCCCCCCCACCCTTTCCAGCCACCCCTCCCCTTCCCCTCCCCGCTCCTCGCGCGGCTCTGCCCCGGTGCGTGCGGTCCCGCGCCCCGCGCACGGCAGCGCTGCGCCCCGCCGGGCTGCGGCCGGCCCGGCCCCGGCAGCGCTCCTGTGCGCCGCACCGATCCGCGTGTGCCACACCGCTCAGCTCAGCTCAGCTCAGCTCCGCTCCGCGCCGCGCCCCCCGCCCTCGCCATGCCCAGAGCCTTCCTGGTGAAGCGGCGCAGCCCGCAGCCCGCCGTGCGCAGCTGGGCTGGGCTGCCCGACGACGAGCGCGCCGACACCTACATCCCAGGTAAGGATCCGCCGCTCCGCTCTGAGCCCCTCGGGGCCACGGGACCCCAAATAACGGAGGAGGGCGGCCCCATTTCGCCACCGGGACGCCGCGGGTGGGGAGGGCGACGGGGGAGGTGGGCGGCGGGGGGAGGGAAGGGAAGGGCCGGGGGTGTCCTCCCGGTCCCCCCCCTTCCCTACTCCTTCTCCTCCTCCCCGCCGCCTGTCCTTGCCCGGGGTATAACGGGAAGGCGGCGGAGCTGCGCCCGTTTGAACTTTGGGACCGTTCGTTGTTTGAGTTTCCGATCGCGGAGAGAACCTCCCCCACCCCCTCAACCCGAGGGCTCTCCCGCGGGTTCAGCGCCGCGGCCGCCCCCGGCCCGCTCCATTTGTCTCACCATCCTCACCCGCCGCAGGCGGCCTCGGCTGCGCCCCGGGCTACGAAGACAGCTGCAGCCTGGAGAGCAGCGGCAGCAGCGGGACGCGGGACCCCGATCTCGGAGACCCCCCAACGCCGCAGGCGGCCCCGGAGGAGCTGGGCGCGCCCGGGGGGATGCTGCTGGACCTGGCCGTCAGGCGCCCCGCCGTCAGGTCGAAAATCAAGGTAATGGCCCCGCGCACTTTGCCTTCCCGAGCTCTGCCCCGCCGCGCCGCTCCTGGCTCCGGTTCCGCGCGGGTGGGCCCCGCTCCTCGGCACGGAGCCTCCCGCAGAGCCCCGTTCCGGGCGGGGAGCACGGGGCACTGCGTGGGTCGTCCCGCTCCCCACCTTCCTCTCGGCTTATCGAGAGACGGGCCCTGACCCGGGGCTGCACAGGGCCGTCCGCACCTTAGAGGGGAACCGCGGGCCGGAGAGAAGGAAGCGCTTATCTCCCCGTTAGCTTCGCTGCTGCAGGTAGGAGCGATGATAGGCTCGATCCCGTGGGCAGAGCCGGCGAGGCGAGGCTGCGCTTTCAGTCCCAAGAGAGGTGGTGGGATGTAGGGCACAGGGGGGATGCAGGGTGCGGTGGGATAGTCGGTATGGAGGGATGCAGAATATGGGATACAGGACATGGAGGGATGCAGGATGCAATGGGATGCGCTGGGCTGAGCGCTGTCCATCCAGGAGCACCCCGGCCGCCCCCGTGCTGGGGCGGAGCTGCGTTACCCAGGGGCCGGTTCTCACCGCGTTAAGCCTTGAGCGCTGCTCTGCGGACCGAGCTGTAAGCATTCCCACAGTCCGTGGTGGGGCTGCGGCGGTTCAGCCATCACCTTATGTTTTTCCACCCCTTCCGTGCAGCCAGGATGAGGGGGAGCCCCACCTGTTGACCGCACACGCTTTCCCCTCTGCTGCTCGTCTTGTTTCATAGAAACCCCAAGTGCTTTTTCACAGAAACCCCAGACTGTTCCTCTCGCTTTGACTTGAGCCCATTTCTTACAACTTAGCCTGCATGAACAGCAAAAGATACAGCCCAGTCCACGAGAACAGATCTGTGCTCAGCTCCGTTTCTGCAGCGCTGGGTTTTCTGCAGATGCCACAGAAACTTGCCGGGAGCCCCTGAGTGCTGACAGCGTGTGCGTGCGGTGCTGCTGGCTGGAAGGGCTGGCGGCAGCTGCACTGAGCATAATTAAAATAATGGCCGGGCATTTGCATAGAAACCTTCCTTGTGAGGAACGCTCTTCCTCAGAGCTGAATCATCCGTGTCTCCCTCCGTCAGGTTGGGTTGTGGAGCTGGCACAACAATTTTAGTAGTAGAAAGGCGATTAACCTGTAATAACAGCCTCAAATGAATTAACGAGCGAGGGGGGCTGACAGGAGATCAGGGCCATTGTTGTAGGCTCCGCTGAGTCAGCACAGCCTGACTTTGTCTCACAACACCTCTGTGGGCAGAAACACCGCTAACCCCGGGCGCTTCGGTGGGAAATAGCGATGTTTGCAGGGAGACGTCAGCGCACGGGAGCTACTCTGAATGGGACGCCGTGCCGCGTCCCGGCACGTCACAGAATCGTTAAGGTTAGGAAAGACCACTGAGATCATCGAGTCCAGCCCTTAACCCATCACCACCACGCCCGCTAAGCCACGTCCCTCGCTGCCACACGAGCCAGTCCTCCCCTTCCACTTTTGGTTCCGTTCGGGCTTTGCCATGCCCGCAATCCACTCACCCGGTCTCTCCCGTTCCCCAGTTCACCACAGGCACCTGTACCGACGCCGCCGTGCACTCCTGCGAGCTGTGCGGCAAGGGCTTCCGCCTGCAGCGCATGCTGAACCGGCACGTCAAGTGCCACAGCCAGGTGAAGAGGCACCTGTGCACCTTCTGCGGGAAGGGCTTCAACGACACCTTTGATCTGAAACGCCACGTCCGGACCCACACCGGTGAGACGGCGGCGGGATGGGTGCGAGAGGACGGGCCGAGGGTAACCGGCGGGGTGGGAGCTGCGCGGGCGCCGAGTGAAGGCGTTTTGCCCTCTAGAGGAAACGAGCAGCAGTTTCTTCCATCGCGCTGCACCGCCACGGGCTTTTCTGTGGAAAGGGGGCACTCGGGGGTCAGTTTTGGCATCTGGAGGAGGCACCGTGATGTATGCTGTGCTTCTGGGTTCTGGGAGACCGTGCGATGCATTTGGTGCCTGCTGAGCCCAGCAAGCAACACGCATGGCTTCTGCTGCAGAACGCAGCTTGAGCCAACTGGGAGCTCCAAGGCTGTGCTTCAGCCGCAGCCATTCAAATGTTGGGGCTGGGGCCCAGCTGCATTCTGAATGAGCTCAGGTGGAAGCAAACCATTTCAGAGCCTTTTGCTAACCTGGAACAGGGAGAAGGATGCTCTCTTTTGGTTTCCTTTTCTTCTTTTTTCTTCCTAAGTGAAAGCAATGGCACAAGCACACATCAAGCCCACATCCACCACATAGGGCACTCTGTAAAGCCAGGCTGCTCGCACCAGGAGCCTTTCCATTCCCACCATGGGGCACCTGGTAGAGTATCTGCCTCTCCCAGGCATGTTCCACCTTTCTGCATTCGCTGCTCCCTCCAGGACTGCTCTGCAATGCCCTTTTCTTTGGCATATAGGATTAGGCAGAATTAAGCAGGTGCATGGCTAGCAGCACAAGTCTGTTGGTAGACAGGATTTGTTCCTTATCAGTAGATGTCATGAAAACAATGCTGCCCATTTTGATGAGAGAACGTTGGCCAGGGCCAGTGTTCTGGGCTGGTTTAGGTTTGCCAAGTGGCCAGGAAATCTTCCAACTGAGACCAATGGGCTGTGCCTGAAGGGCAGAGCCAATGCTTCAGGAAGAGGTGGTGTTTTCTACCCAAGTCCTCTTCTTTGGATTCAGAAACTCACTTTGCTTAGGGCAAGGTTTCTCACCAGAAGCCATAGGCATCTGTGCTGTGGCTGGGACAGCTGAACTCAACAGTCAGGATTGAACTGATTTTGTAAAACTGTGGAGGAAGAAGGATGTGGAGGAAGAAGGATCTGGAGTGAACAGAACTGAAACACTACAGTCCACGTCAAGTGACTTACAGTTAAACTGTCCCCAAATTTAATCAGAGGAATCCAGTGTTACCATTTCTCCTCTCCAGCATAAAGCCAGGCTACGCACAGGCTGTGCTTTTTTCTCTAGGGTTTGCTTTCCTGAATTTGGTGTTCCAGTGGAAATTGCTTGCAGCCAGATGTAACAGTGGGACAGCCAAATGTGCTAACCCAGGTGCATGGCACATACAGAGTTCAATGTTAAGTAACTCACATGCACAGTAAAATGAAATCGTGAAATGATTCAAAAGCAGTGGAGAAGCACAGACCCTGGTCAGCTGCCTTAAGTGCAGACCCACGCTGATGCTGGGTGAGCATAAAACCACACCCAAAATACTGTTTGTAACGGATGCGTTTTTTGTTTGTGAATTCTGAGAAAGATTTGGAGTTTCTCTCCAACTGCAGTTCAGTGTAACTGAAGCCACTGGTGCAGTCTCACAGCAGTAGGTGTTAGGAAATTAACACTTCAAGTTTGACAGTTCTAACACTTTGGAATAAACTCCTTGCCCAAGACTTGCAAAAATGCAATCAAGATGCTTTTGATTGGAACTCCCAATTAGTTTGGATTTCTGGTAACAAGATTCCAGCAAGTAAATGGCAAACTTAACACAGTTTGATGACTAATTTAACACCATAGGAACATGGCAGCTTTGCTCTTCACCATTCCTTGCCTATTGCTCACTGATACATACTTTTATCAAAGCGGGCTTGGGATAGCATGTTGTATCAGCTTTAAGGCTGGCCTTAGTACTGAGCTACTCTGTAGTAAGAAAAATCACACACCATGTTTGGGTTTTTCAAGTGTTGATAAACCCCCAGGTGTTCATCCACTGAGCACTGAGGAGCTATTGTTGTTAAATCAGTTGATTGGTGATAAAGTGGATACTCTTCTCTGCTTTTTATAATGAAAGTATTCAGGCATTCAAATCACAAGCCACTTGTGTTCTTCCTCCTCCAAGAGACGCACAGAGACTTTTTTTTCATCTCAGTACACTATTTTGTAGAACCCAAGCCTGTAATCACAATAATTAATACTCTATCTTATGAAAACACTCTTGCTCATTGGAAGTGCTGTGATCTCTGTACGTCCATGTTTGGCAGCCATCCACTGAAGAGTCACTAAAAGAGTATAATTACTTACCAAGACACAAAATTTCGTTCATTACAAGCACCAAAATGAGCAGTTAGCTAAAACCAACAGCTCTACCTAACCACAGAACTAAAATTTTAAGTCAGGTCTTCAAAGGAATAAGTGTTGCAAGAATAGATAACTGTTTCTTCTTTGGGACCAAAGCTGTGATGGCCACCAGTCAGCTTCAGCTCCTGCTTCCATCTCCTCAAAACATTTATACGCTCCTAAATATATCAAACCACTCGCGATTTTGGCCTAAAAGTAAAATGTTCTATTCACAGTTTCTTGGGCTAGCAGCTACTTAGTGCTAGGTGCCTGCTTGCTATCTAAGAAGGCAGCCTTGCTTTCAGCTGATTTCTTGGCTATAATAAATGTAAACCAGAAAAATAATGGCCCTCTTTTGGCGTTGTAGGAATTCGTCCTTACAAATGTGAGGTTTGCAACAAAGCATTTACCCAGCGGTGTTCCCTGGAATCCCACCTCAAGAAGATTCACGGAGTGCAGCAGCAATACGCCTACAAACAGAGGCGGGACAAACTGTACGTGTGCGAGGATTGCGGCTACACCGGCCCCACGCAGGAGGACCTGTACCTGCATGTCAGCAGCGTCCACCCCAGCAGTGCCTTCCTGAAAAAAACCTCAAAAAAACTCGCAGCGGTCTTGCAAAACAAACTGAGCCCTGTCCTGCAGAGGAGCTCCAAAGATGACGACAAAGATGAGTAACGCGGTGGATTACAATGGTCTGCAGGAATGAAGTTTACACGTAGGACTACATATATATTATTTTTTTAAAAAACTATTTTGAAATAAATCCCTGAAAGGGATATTTTTGTTAATGGGACTCTCTTGATACTGGTAGAACCTCAACTTGAAAGAAATATTCCCACAAATCATACAAACGTCAGACTTTATCTGGTCAAAAAAATGGAAACCCTAACCCTAAGATGGAGTATTTACTGACCCTGGCATTCAGGTAACCTGACTGCCATTTCAGCTCTCCTACACATCTGAACGGTGCTGACAAAGAAGCTCACCTTTCCCCAGCACATTTCTTCAAGACATTAACAGTTACCTCCTGCAAAAACTATTTTTGAGGTGTTTGGGTGAAAGGGGCCACGTAAGAGCGGCTCCTAGTATGCTGTTCTGATGTGCAAAGTTCATTAAAATTGGCTTACAAACAGTACAGGGTATTGGTACTTAAGTTTAAACGTGCAAATAACCTTAGCTCTGCCCCCTGTGCAGTAAATGAACAATTTGCAGAACCGTTATCCAAGATGAGCTGAAACTTTATTTAAAACAACACAGACCTTTTTCCCTCCTAAACTTCCCCTTCCAGCACAGAGACTCGCATTCTAGGGACTTCAAGCTGTGAAATCATTTCAACCTATTCAGATGTAAGTGCAACCTTAACGCTGACTTTTCTGGACTCCTCATGCTCACTTGGGAATTGTTACCAAATCCTTTTAACTTAAATCAATACCAAGCCAGAACCCCAAAGAAATCCTTTTAACAATTGAAAGATACGTATTTTCTGTCACAATGGAGTGTAACTGTGTGTGTATTTTATGGTGTGCGCGTGAACGTGGGTTGTTTAAATTTTTAAAGATCAGGTGCCTGTTCATTAGTATAACAAAGCTGTGCAAAGCAGATAAGAGTGTGACATAGGCTGTCTGCCTCATGAGACAAGTGCAAAGCTGCATGCATAACTCCCCCCTAATCACTGTTAGTTTAGATGGCTCCTAGTAAGACTGATGTTACCAGAGAAGGTGGTGTGCTGATGACAAGGGACCAGTACTATGTCCTTGCTTTTAGGACTCCCCTTATATCCAACACTGTAAATCTCTTCAGAAGCTGCTGCAACCCTTACTGGGCACTCAGGTGTCTAAGTTAGGAAAGACAGGGTGGGGTGGTAACTTCCTCAGCAACAATCCAAGTTACACCAGTCCAAGCACATTTATTCATGTCTCATATCTTAATGGCCACAGCTGCTGAACACAGTTTAGATTAATTTAAATGCTAAACAATTAATGGTTTTCATTGGTAATTTTCCCAATATTTATTTTGGGCTCAAAATAGAAGTATATTTTTGGAAAAATATATCCCACTCTGTACATATTGAAACAAATGCTCTGTATGAGCAATGAACTGTAACTCACCTGGCCAGGACCTTCATAACCATTACCACTTAAATTGTAAGGTTCTGAGTATCTACGTAGGAATCAAAAAAATAAAAAACAAAATCAAACCTCAAGATACCTCAGTCTTGTACAGACATCTCCTTGGGTTCTCACAGGGAAGAGCTTTCAGCAGTTTTCCTGGCGGTATTAGTATTTGATCCAGCACAAATCTACGTGCTTGAGGTACTGAAAATGATGATAATAAAGTGATGCTACTATGTTAAGAACAAACTTCACTGCTATGTAACAGGAAAGTTTGAAAAATACTTTAATAAACAGTAAACCTAAGGAAGAAAAAGCATCTGAAGTATTTAGAAGATACTTTGCAAAAACTGCTAAGGCTCACACGCTAATCTCAGCTCTTCTGAGATGGTGCCATTATAACTGAACTGTGTAGTAATACAGATGTCACTTCCCTTAACCCTCACAGTCCAGTCCCAGGCATGACTTGAGTTCAGCTATTGGGAGGGAGTGTCAGCAGAGGCCACCTGAGCAAGTGAGTAGAATTCACCTAACCACAAAGGATCCGTATGCTTAGCTCTGCTGAAACAACAGCCCTTGGAGCAGTAGCGTAGCAGCTAAAACCATTCCCACCTATTTTAACTGGATGGGGAATTTGTGATGCTGTGTGTGAGGAGGAGGTAGGTGCTCTTCCCACTGTAGGAACCAATGCTTTTGACTTCCTTCCGTTACCACTGCCAAATGATACCTTTGCCAAAGAAAGAGACACGTCGAGGTGGGTCATCTATGTGATTTTAGACAAAAAAAGCATTCACAGCAAAAGAATAATGTAGCGTGTAACAGTACACAGAAACAAAACTGCCCTGGATGGATAGCAAAGTTCCAACAAACTTGACACTACAGTTGCAGTAACTGCCCTGAACTGTCTGACAGGTTTTTCTACAGAGGACAGATACTCCCTGTAGCAGACGCCTTGGGCATGTCAATTTAACAGTCTGAGAAGCAATGCTAAACTGGTGACAAAGTGGGTCTGAGTTTGCATGGGACTGGCAATAGCTTGTTATGGGACAAAACTGGCAACACCTTTACCTCTTTAGTAGTTTGAGAACTCCCATGAGGATGCCTGAGGCAGCCAGGCTTTCAGAAGTGCTAGACATGAGTAACTTCCACTGATACTGTCTACCTTCCCCTGACTCTCTGATGTTACAAATTAATCCAAGACTTAAAAATAGGTTTACAAACTGGCACTGCTAATGAAGTTGGCAACCTTCCTCAGAAAGGCTTTTGTAATAAACAAATGAACACAGATGAAGCCAACAGATGCCTATGCTGCCCAGGCTCAACTAGGCCTCATTCAGTAGGAAGCAGGGTGAGGATGAAAACTTACAAAGCTCAGGGACATCTAATGGCTGATGCACTGATGCAGGAGGCAATCCCATCCCAATGTTGCTCAATTTTATTTATCCAATCCTAATCAACACAAAGAGTTCAGAACATTTTATCACCACCTACTTCAGCCTGAAGCATCGTCTCTCTCACTTATGCTGCCCTTCTTTGCATCCACAGAGCTGTCTAACTGACCATCTCCAATGGCACTGACCTACCCACTTGCTCAAATCCTGTGATGTGCAGATGTACTTGCCAAACAGGTACAACTGAGTATTCACACTGCTTTGTTACAATTAGTCATCTATGAACCCAGTTTCTCAGTCTCCATGTTTGTCTCCTTAGAAATCTAATTAAGCTCAGAGTAATCATGCCATCACCACTTCGTGGTTTGAATAAGCACGGACCGGCACAACCAGCAAAGCTTTATTGCGCAAGTGTTCACAGTTCAGTACTCTACAAGAGTCGAGTATCAAACACAACACAGGCTTACATTCCTTCTGCAGCAAGCTTGCTCATTATTTTTTTAGGTATGGTTCTGGCTGATTTTCTTGAAGCCTGTAAGTCAGTTGTATTTCTATACGTAATCTGCAGCGATATTATGAAAACTCGTGCATGTAAATCAGAGAAAATAAAGAGAATGAGGAAAAGTTTTTCCAGATGTAACACACAAAGTGTTGTCACCTGACATCATGACTTATTCTATGTCTGTAAACTTGACTGTATGAAACAAGCTTCAAATTAACTCCTCTGTTTTAGAACATTTATTCCTCACGTTATTTTAAACAACAAAACAAAGGCAATCTCAAAAAAAAAAAGTGCTTTTCAGAATGCCCAGCTTCAAAGTCACAGAAATCTGTGACTGCAAAGAAATCCACTTGCACTGGAAAATGCTTAAACCTGTCACTAGAAATAGTTCTGCACGGGTAGGCTCCTCATCTGCTCAGACTCACAAGAAAGTCAGGAAAGCTGAAAATAGTTGCAGACTTGCCCTGCGCAGTGTCCATTATCAGCCCACCACCAAAGGCACGTAGCCCATCTACATTTTCACATTTCTTTTCCTTAGCCCATGGGCTTTTTACACAGCCTGTTTTGGAACCTGCAGGAGCTACCAGAAGTAATAAACTTCCTGTCTTTTAAAACACCTGCTAGAAATTTCTATGTGTATCAGTTACAATTCTGCTCCTCTGCTCCTAAGCCACTTCTGTTAAACAATCAACTTTTTTTGTAACATTTAAAATAAGTACTTATGTGAGCTTTGGTTGTAGTTCATAGTGCAAGTTTTGCATTTGTTGCTGTAAGAAAAAACACAAATAGTAACAGGCCTGTTAATAGATATCTTTGAAATGGGCAAGATCTAACTTGACTGTAACCCAGTCAACAATATTCATTTATTTTTCATTCTCAGAGTCTCAGCTTTTTCTTGAAAACAAAAGGAGGATGATTGAACAGTTTTTAGTTCATCTAGCTAACTGACTGTATAAACCTTCCTATCAACTTCAAATTGCATAGACCGGGAGGGAAAGATATAGGGATGATGCAGGTTCTACTCTGTCTTGCCACGTCCACTAAAGTCTCCTACAACTTAGACAAGTGTGCATTTCCCATTCTGATTTTTCTTCTTTCTTTCTTTTTTTTTTTTAAGGGGAAAAAATGATAGATGTTACACTCGAGTTACTAAGAACAGAATTACTAAATAAAGACTTAAACAAATGATTTGTGCTTCAGCTCTGTGCTCAGATCACTTGCCTCTGCATAGCTTAGTTTGGGTCAGTTTCTGTCCATGTATTCTTCAAGACGCAAAAGCCACTTATTCCAGTACTGTGAGCAAAGATTTGGATCCATGAAATGTGGATGTGCAGGGCAGCCGTCCTTATAGGCAACCACAATGAGTCCACAATGAACCTACAGTTAAAAGCAGAGGGCTGTCAGAGATCGAACATTAATATGCAACTTCAATCAGTAGTTTTAGCAATAGGATCTCACTGCAAAATACCAGCTTAGATCTTCACATCTCAGAATGGTCAGAGTTGGAAGCCACCTCTGGGTCTGCCTGCTCCAGCAGGGACACCCAGAGCTGGGTGCTCAGAACCACATCTGAGGGATTCCAAGGAGGAGCCTTCACAACTTCTCTGGGCAGCCCATGCCAGTGCTGTGTCACCTGTACAGTGAAGTGCTTTCTGATATCTTAAATAAGAAACATTTAATTTGTAAGAAATATGTTCTGAAATACTTCATACTTGACAAACAGCTGTAATATCCAAACCTTAAGGAAGGTGAAGAGAAAGTGGTAGGAATCAGAATAACAGAATCCTCGAATTACCTCCTATACTGCACTTTAAGGATCTGCTTCACATTTTGCCCCTTCAAAGCTTTGGGTCAAGCAGGCCTGGCTACAATTACCTTTGGAGTCTTAAGAGCATCACATGACATGAGCAATACGTTCCCATCCCATTTGCCTGTTTGCATGCTCTTTTGTTTTATTTCTTCTTTCTTTTCCTAGTCCTGACACAAGATAAAACTACACAGAACAAAGCACCAAGGACTCACAAAATACCAATCACTACAGCTTTACTGGACCTTCTAGGACACAATTGTTCCCACTGAACAGGGCTTTCCTTAAAATCAGACAATATACTACGGACAAGCCATGGCAGCAGGAAGAATAGTAGAATTATTTTGCAGTAAAGTTGTATGTCAGTTTAGCCTGACCTAAGACAGGACTGTTTGGTTACAAATCCTAACAACAGTTCATGATAAAAGCAGTAAGAGGGGAGAAATGAGAGTAACACAGGCACTGCTGCTTCTCTTGGCTGGCAGCAGACTTACTGACCTGGAAGTCATAATTGGCATCATGATTTATGGCTCCAATATATGCTGCAACTTGCAGTGGGTTGTCAAAAGTATTCTGCAGAAATGGCTTTGGTTTCTCTGATGTCTTCCAATCAATCACACATAACTGTCCTCTGCATAAGACAAGAGAGAATGTATCAGCTTAACTTCACTCACAGCAGGAAACAAGGTATAGCACAGCAAAAGAAGTCATATCACTTTCAACCCATTTCCACCCAAAGTCATGCTGCTCATTATTACTTCCAAACTAAGAAAATCTTCCCTTTGCTGGCAGTTTAGATCTCAAAAAAAGACTTCCTGCAATTCCTGGTAACTGCCCTGCTCACACTCTGGTCAAAAACAAATCCTCCACAAGGCACTATAACAATTCTGTCAGCAGATTCACCTCTGAGTCCTTCCATTTCACCCTTCTTGAATATCCTTCTAGCTCCCCCTCTGTAGCTCACCAACACACCTGCTCCATCACAGGACACAGCTCCCCACATGCCACATAACACCACACAGCAGCTGGACATTATTTGGCTTCTTAGAGAACCAGCACCTCACCGATACTTAGCCACGCAGTCTACCAGGCCCAGATACTGAAGAGTTTCATGCTGAACTGCACTTTCCAGAGCTTTAACTTCACTGATATCTTTTAGGACATGTTGCACGCTTGATAGGTAGCCAGAAACAGCAGAGTCTTCTCCTTGCTCCTTAACAGCCATCTCTTCAGGCAGAAATATAGATTCCAAAGCTGCATGAAAAAGCTCTCCCTGGAGGAAAAGATCTAGAAAAGATGCAACATTTTAGGTACTATACATAATATGTGGCAAGCATGCATAATAGATATTACACAAAGTAACTCTTAAACTAGCCACCTTTTAATACTGAAGGCTTAAGGATGTAGGGCAGGGAATACAGTAAGACAGCAAAATAACTATCAAAGAGAAATTCTCTCTCGTATTAACGCTTACTTGACTTTGTTTTGGTTTCATTAATTCCGCAGAAAGAAAATAAGAACTTCACTGTTTAGTCAATGGCATTATTTTACTGTGTATTCCAAATGAGAATTTCTGTAAATTTAAAAACATTATTCTATGTTTCTCATCACATTTGCTTTCTATGTTGTACAGGTTCACCTGAATTGAACAAATCTGAAGTGGATGGGCATAGTTCTGTACAGTAAGGGCTTATCTCAGAAATGTTGCACAGAAGAATAATTTTAAATAGCTGTATCAGGTTTGTGTCTGTTTTACCTAGTAAGCTTATTCAGTCAAGTGCTTAGTAACTGAGAAGAGCATAAAGAAGGATATACAGTTTTCCAAAGAATAACTGTTCAAGTAAGGAGCGCTAGAGGGTATTTACCAGCCTTTCTGCAAAAGGCATTATCCTCCATGCCTCCTCAGACTGTCTTCAGCCCTACAGCTTGAGGGAAGTCATTTTTGTATGTGACTTCATTAAATGAGAACCTCTAAAACCTCTGAACTTCATGGAAGAAGCTGTATATACCATATATACACGGTTTCTCATGAACTTCAGCATATACAGCAATATGTGCAGTCTTCTGAACAATCAGGACGATATAATTTCAGAATGCTTCTTTTCACCTAGTTATAAAATACCTTTGTATCTCCAAACAGGCTGAATAAATTCAGCTGGAAAACATATATTTGTAAAGAGAAAGTAGCAAATAGAGAAACAGCAGAGGCAGATAGGATAGAGCAAAGGAGTCTGCAGTCTAATTCTATTTTCCCCACTCATTTCCGGATCAGTTTTAACGGTCCTCAAACAAAGATTAGAGCTTACACTGACAACATGTGCCCTCATAATATACTCTGACCTCTGAAATTGAAACAACTTAATGGATTTTCAAAACACTCAACTTCTAGAACCAGACATTCCAGCAATGCTAGTCTGGACAGTTGTCACTACTGGGACATACCATTGCTTCTGCTTTGTCACCACACCGTGATAAGACTTACTTTTAGTATACTCTTCAAAACCATCTTTCCCAAGTTCCAGTATCATTTTTTGCTTCCATCTTTCTAGATAAAAGGCCTGCTGCGGAGACATGGTCTGTTGAAGAATACGGGTAACACTGGGTATTTTGTTTTTTTGTAAAGCAATTTTCATGGGGCGGTTTGAATTGCTGCTCACAAGCGGAATTGTCTTTTTGGGATTTATTAGAGAAACCCAGTTCTTAGGAGTTTTTGTTTCAACTTCATTTGAAGATTTACGTTTAAGCGGTTGTCCATATAATAAATTGTCTTCTTCAAATATTGTCTCTGGTGTTTGAGCACTGGCTTTGTAAGATGTAACAGAGCATACCAAGCTTTTGTATTTTTCTTGGTCAACTTGTTCATAACTGTTCGCCTTTTTCTTCTTGCTGTAAAGATGAGCAGAGGTAGCCAGACACATATATGGGAACTGCTTTTGGTAAAATTGTGGCTGAAAAAGCATTTCCAGTTTCTCAGATTTCCGAGCCAGTAGCTGTAGGAGTTTCATTCTGATGAGAAGCATTTGTGAGCAACTATAGTTTTCTTTCTTCTGTTAGGACTGGTCTGTAGGCTATCATAATTTCCCCCTGTAGAAAAATAAATTTGTTATTTCCAAAGTCATAAAACACATAACTATCAACCTATTTTTGCCTTTTGCCAAATAAAAATCTGCTATGGTGCCTTCATACACTTAATGCCATCAAAACTCCTTTAGATTACTAACACAATAACAGAAAGAACACATTAGCAATGAAACAGAAAACAATTCTGAAAAGAACCAGTGCTGGCTGGTAGAACTGGAATCAGCAAACATAAAGATGTTTCCAGTACCAAAAGGAGCAAAAGAGGATGCTCTTACAGCAACAATATCGTGAAACTCAACAATGATTTGTAACAAACAGTCCTAAAAGGGGCAGGGGAAAACAACACAAATACGCCTATAAACATAGCTAAAATAAATACTTGAATTGTGTAATTTAAATCAATACTACGTAATTGCAGAATTGATTCTCCCACTCAAAGTTATGCGATTACCACCACAAAGATCTCTGCCACCTATCCTCTGCAAACAAAGAATACAAGCAACATTAGCATCTTGCTTTAAAACTTTTATTTCACCACACTTCTTATACAGCACTCCATACAGCACCCAAACCGTGGGCAACACAGACAGCAAAAAATATGACAGCAGGAGTTGTTTTGCATGGACAGATCCTGAACTCATGTGGAACTGCAGGGGCAGCAAAGTGTGGGTGCAGGAATCTGTTGCACAGAACAGCTTGCAAAAAAAATGGGGCTATACCAGCTGCAGCTGTTCAGATCAAGGAATCTTGTAACAAAAGGATGAGACCTTGTACTCCGTTCCCATAAATACTGTTCTCCATCTACGAAGGACAAGACCTTCCAGCTGTAGAAGCTTAATCAGGAGTAAGCAGACACACTGTAGTTTTTCTTCACTGGCTTCACTTTTTCACACTGATTCTGTATGGTTTAGGCAAATAATAACTGATCTAACAAAAAGCTAACATAAAACATCAAGGTTGCAAACAGCATGTGACCTGATGCAAAATTAACTTGCCAAAAGCAAATTTAAGCCTGGACAATTCATAAGATTAATCAGAACTTTGTGTCACGTAGTGGCATTTCTGACCCAGGACCAGGAGCACTACAGCTAGCTTTGCAGCACAAACTCAACCCAAGACAATAAAAAACAAACCAGCGCAACAGTATCTAAACTTGCAGCTTCTCAGAATATTGTTTGATGACCACTACTCTGCTCACCCAAGCCTATCGATCAGAACAGAATAAACAATGGATCAACCACTGCGTATTTGTTATGCTAGACAGCGCATAAAAAAATAATTTACCAGCCTGGAAATACAGAGCAGAGGAAAAAAAAAAAAAAAAAAAAGGCTTAAAGTAAAGAAAAAAGCTTCCTTGAGCAATCCCATTTACAGGCACCGAATCCCCGAAAGGATGGCACAGCAGCCATTCAACCGCTCTCCCTCAGCGAACCCCATGAGAGCCTTCTCCCCTCGCTACCGACCCCCGCACAGCCTCACCCCGCCTTTCCCCCGCGCTGCGGAGCGCGGCGTGTGCCCGCTAAGGCCCCCAGACCGTCCTCGTTTCCTCAGAACGAAGCGCCAACCGCCGCTACCTGCGCGCCACACTTCCCGCCGCCGCCTGCGCGCGTGCGCGACAGCAGCCTCCCTCAGCATCCACGCGCTTGCGCTTCGCGGCTTGCCCAATTCATAGTTCTTCCCCGCCGCCAGCCCTTTCCCACCGCACCGGAGAAACTCGGCGATAAATCCCACGGTATCTGTTCTATTTTCCTCTCTGTTGGGTTTTTGTTGTTTTTGTAAAGCTCCCCAAATCGTGAAGAGAAAAAAAAAAAAAGTTAAGCACTACGCCGCCATCTTAGATGAAGGCAAACAGCACGCTGCCCTCACCTAAGATGGCCGCCAAGCCGAGGGGCCGGGCGCAGCGGCCCCGCCCCGCGCTATATGAGGGGCGGCGGCGGCCGTGAGGCGGCAGGCGGGCGGCTGGTAGTACCGAGATATGGCTCTGCTTCGGGACGGCATGCAAAGCAAGGTGAGGGGGCAGCGTCGGGCCGTGCTAGGAGCTGGGCCGCAGTGCGCTTGGCCTACTCCGCTGGGCTGCCAGCGTTGTGAGGTGCGGTCCCAGGCGGTGGCCTGCGCTGAGGGGCTGTCAGCTGTCACTGGGCTGTGCCTCCCTCCCTCCCTCCCTCCCGCTCCAGCTGTTGTGTCGGGCACCGACTTAGTTTTGCGTTCCGTGAGGTGCTGCCTTGGGACGTCGAAGCCCTGACCGAGTGCTCAGGTCTCGGCGCTAAATGTGTGTGAGATGGTTTGCTGCGTTCGGTTGCTGTTTCAGAGGAAGTGTAGCTTAAAGGCTGAGGCGGGAACTTCGTGAGGTGTTTAATGGGAGTGCGTGCAGGCAGTGCTTAAAGATGCCTCTTTTACCAAGTGGTCTGCCTGGTTTAGTCTGTATGCCTTAATAGCTGCCAGCAACACCCCGGGTGGAAGGGAAGGCAGCCTTCCAGCAGGGGTCAGCTGCCTGGCCAGCCTCTGTAATCTGGATCTGAATATAGTTTGCATTATGCCTAAACTGAACTCTGGAAGATGAATTGTGCTTCAGGCTGTTTGTGCTGCTTGAGGGTTGTCTTCTCAGTGTCCTCTCTAACCTTCTGGGAGGTGCCTTGAAGGACTTGAAAGGCTAGAAATGCCCCCTCTAAAAGAGGGGAGACTTAGATATAAAGAGGAAACTTTTTACTTAAAGATAGTGAGGTTCTGGTGCAGCTGCCCATAGAGGCTGTGGTGTCCCATCCCTGGAGATGCTCAAGGCCAGGTTGGATGGGTCCTGGGCAGCCTGAGCTGGTGGGAGGCAGCCCTGCCCATGTCTGAGGGTTGGAACTGGATTGATTGGTCTCTTCCAGATGTAAAAAAATACATCTGCCTTGAACAATCTTGTTAAATAACCTCTTTCCTTCCATCTGCTTCCACAGAACATGAAACTTTTAAAACAAACTTGACCTATTGAACTGACAGAATCTTAAGTGTCTTGCCTTCTAGTTCTTCACTTTGAATTGCGAATCAGCTGCTACTTCTTTCTGCTATGCATTAAATGACAAGCATTAGATAAAGTATCTGTCACTTGAGAGTAGTGAGTGAAAGCCTTTGTAGGCTGCAGAATCTGCAAGTGTGAAGGTAAAACATCAGCTGTCTTGCAGCAATGAGTAACTGTGTATTAATCTGCCTTTCTAACATAACGGGCAGGAGCACTGAAGGGAGGGGAAAATGTTCCCACTAAGGGTTCAAGTAGCTTTAAACTCCAGCAGTAAATGACCAAAGATTAACTAGCTATTCAGGTAGTAAGGCTGTCTTGGGATTCCAGCAGTTGCACTGAAGATAGAAACATAGCTATCTTGTCTGTTCCTGTTTAGGTATGTGGGCAGTAGATTAAGTTTCTGTCTGTGAAGGAAACATCATTGTATGCTAACCTTGAGTAGGAATTGTTGGTGTGTATAAACTAAAAACTGACCCTGAGTAGGTAAAGCAGAAGTGGCAAGATATATAGGAAGAGGAAGGGAGGGACGGTAGGATAAGAGGGATTGGAAGTGCAGTGGGAAAGATAGTGTCCTGGAGAGGAAAAGGCACTTCAGAAAGTGCAGCAAGCAGTGGGTCTGCCAAGTAAAGCTTGTGTGAATATACTAGATTTGTTCTAATGCTTGATTATTCAACTGCAGACTTAGGTGTTCGAAATACCGTTATAGATCAAAATAGTGAGAGTGAGTGTTGTGGCTGCTCTTCTTCACAATGGTCAGTGAAAGATGAAATATTATGTTTCTAGGCTTTTGCTGGGAACCTGCTGTTAGCACTTCTGAATGGCAGTTCTCTGTTCTAGCCAACTTCTACTAGATGCTCTGGAAAGGAGTTGCCTACTAGGTCTTTTGCTCTGCAAGAAAACACTTTACAGGGAGATGAACTACTAGCAAGGTGAAAGTTACTGAATAGGAATAGTGTGCTGTCCAGTCTGTAGGAGTCTATAAAGCTGGCCTAGTGGTTTGGACTACTGACAGAATCTCAGATCCACGGGAGATGAAGATTGCATGTGTTGCAGAGTCCCTTTTACTGTTTCTGGCTTCACTATGGGAGGTTGGCAAAGCATTCTTGGAAATGCTGAGTATAGATTAGGGGCTTTCTTCTGTTGCACAATTTCCATCTTAGCTGGGTGTAGTTCATGTTATAGATGAAATATTGTATAACCAAGATGTTATAATTGCAATATAATCAAAAGAGTAAGGCAAAGTGTATAACCAAGATGTTATAATTGCAATATAATCAAAAGAGTAAGGCAAACAAGGATCACAAAAGAGAATAAGTAGAAGAGCTTACCCTTGGGTTGAGCTCACTAGAAGATATCAAAGAGGAGGATCTCCAGAAGAGATCCTTCCCCTCTGGTAGCCAGCTCTTAAATAGGTCCAGGAGGGGTGGAGCCAGGCTCCACCCCTTCCGGTAGCACAGGTGAATTGCCTTCACCTGTGCTCCTCTGGCTGACTCATGGCTCACCTCAGGTGATCAATCAGAGGTTCAGGCCGTGACTCAGCAGTTCCCATACAAATATAGACTGGAAGTACTTTGCCTCAGGCTGTGCTCTGCAGGCAAATTGCTATGGCAGGGTAGATTTGGCCTGTGTTGCCGAAGATGGTGCTTGATTCCTGGAGTGCAGGGAGTTCCTATGTGCTGCTACTTGGAGCAAGGTGAGTTAGAGGCTTTGGCTTGAAATATGGGAACCCTGAATGGTGGCAGTATCCTTCCTACAGCTCCTTTCCTCTGTAGAGAGCTGTTTGACCACTTGAGAGAAGAGCAAGTCTGGGATCCCTTTTACAGGAGAGCAGAATGATCAGGGAGCTTATTGCGCAGCCAGTGGCAACAGGCGCTGTAGCCATAGAGCCTGCTTTCACAGGATTGCAGAATGGCTTGGATTGGAAGGGACCTCAAGGATCATCAAGCTCCAATCCTCCTGCTGCTGGCAGGGTCACCAGTCCCCATATCTAATCCTAGACCAGGCTGCCCAGAGCCCCATCCAACCTGTTCTTGAACACCTCCAGGGACGGGGCATCCACGACCTCTCTGGGCAGCCTGTTCCAGCACCTCACCACTCTCACAGTAAAGAACTTCCCCCTGACATCCAACCTAAGTCTTCCCTCCTTCAACTTAAAACCATTTCCCTTGTCCTGCCTTTCTGCCTGATTGGAAAGCTCTGCACTCAGTGAGGAATAGCATCTCACTGGGAATAAACTAAGCTGCTACTTTGCTTAAAACAAAGATTAAGAGGGAATAATGAAATAATTCCGCCACTGGAGTTGTGTGGTACAAAAATCACAGGTTTGGGAGAGTTTTCTGTAGTGTAAGTAGCAAGGTAAAGACTGCATACAAGAAGCCTGCTTCAGTTTTCCTGGTTATGTGTAACTTGGACAACTTCAGGACTATTTCAATTAAATGCCGGAGAAATAATAGCAGTTCTGTCCCAAAGGCTGTGAAATCAAAGCTTATCATCTACTGTGTTGGCTCTGCTATGTGGATGCAGTGTACTTTCAGACATATTTTTAGTATCTTGATTAAGGGGAATCTTAACCTACTTGTGCTGAATATGACTGAAATGCGATTCTAGGGAGTAATACTGAGTGTGTGCTGGCCACTTGAAGGGCTGCTGGTTAACTTCTGGGTGTTGAAATGAGACATTCTGTAACTGAAAGCTCTATAGAAACTGCCAGAAAATGTCATAATATTCTAGTGGCCTTGAGAGAGCACTTAAACTGGTTTAACTAAACTACTCTGTTTGGGGGGGGGGGGGGGAAGTGGCCGCTGGGTAGTGGCAGATGTAATTACTTCTGTCCTATTTGTGGCTGCAGGTTGACTGACAACAAGGAGGCAATCAGCAAGAGGGGAGCTGGCTGTAGCTGATAATTGGTGGAAGGTTCTCTGAAGTGTAAGCTCTCACTGAAGTGTTACTTGTTCCTTCTGGAAGCCAAGTTATGTTGCAAACCCGTGGATTCATCTGACGTTAAGAATGAATATGGATACTTATTTCACTACCAATCAAATGTTGTATGCAGTTGCTTGCGCTAGCAGATTCTTTTGTTAGAATGGAGAAGTGACTGAGTCACTTCAGGAAAACTAATGCTAAATTGCAAAGAATGTGACTCTAAAGCTTGGGACACTTGCCAGAACCAGGCAGCTTCTGTGGCTGAGGAGCTCCACTGGGAGCTTGCGAGTATGAAGATGTGCTTGTGCTGAGTGAGGCCTGGTCAGAAACTTGCCAAGTTGAAGCCTGAGTAGGTGATTATCAGCGCTGGATTGTACTTAGGTGGTCCAACTTTCTCCTTTAAGCAGTAGAAAAACTGCTGTAAAATTCTGCCTGTATTGGTCAGTGGTATTCTCCTTGCTATCTTTTCTCTTTAGTGTCGAGATTGAGTGATTTATCATAGTGTTCTCATTAGTACCATAATATGTGTTCTGAAGCTTGAAGCAATCAATGTGATGATTATCTGTTTTTCTGGAGAGCTCTGTGTGGTGTCCTGCTCTAATTGCCAAGTCAGGCTAAGTAGGAGCTATGGTGATTGATATCTCTACTGAATAGGGATCAGATTTTCTTGAATCCACGTGAAGTCCTGAGGGTCCCACTACAAGTTGGTAAAGAGGCATGAGATGCTGAAGGCATCAGTACTGTAAAAGTTGCTGCAAACCATAAACTTCTAAAATCGTCCTGCAGAAGGGAAATAAAAGGTGGCAGTAGGGATGCTGTGCCCTGCTAGTTGGAGTGTTCAAACTTCCAACCCAATTCAGCTGCTTCCCTGCTGTGCTGCTAAAGGAGCTACCATCCTTAGCACCTCTCTGCTGTAAGGGAGGCATGCTTTCACCAGCTGCTGAGCTCTGGTCTTATCCCCCAGCACTGAGGATGTGAGGAAGAACAGACTAGATCCTGGTTGCTGAGATGGGGAATCTTAGTTCTGCTTATTGTAGGGAGGAAGCAATGATGTTCTAGCTGCGAAATGCGTCCTGATGGAGAAGAGTTGTTAGGCATGGCAGTCTGGGGGACTCAACTAGAGTAGTTTCCCAGGGAGATCTTGGGCTGGGTGCCTGATATGGTAAAGGAACAAGCCTTGGGGCCTGGAGATGAAAAAAGGCTCTGCACAGCCTGCTTGTGACTGTAAGCACGTTTTTTCTCATTGCTGCTTATGGGATGGGTGAAAGAGGAGTGATAGCAAGCATCCTGAAAGATGAACTGCTGGTGCTGCCAGGGCAGGTGATTGTGTCAAGACCAGGCATTAGTGTAGAACATCTGCTCTGGCTGCTCACTGGGTTAGTGCCTTGTAGAGCTCATAAGTTTGGGTGGGCAGAGGAGGAGGTGGGGGGGAGGGAAAAGCTCCTTGGTTCCAATTCAGTGGAAAAATGCTATGGGGGAACAGCGCTCTGCACAAAGCTGGGCTGTGTGAATGCTCTCTTTGTAGTGTGAGCCTTTCTGCCATGATTGTGTAATCTGAAAGGTCTCTGGCCTGGAGTTAGAAGCCACAGTGACCTTCATAGGGCTAGAATAGACCGGTGGCTTTCTGATCCTCCGTTTCATATTCCTGAAAGAACTGATGCTAAGGCTTGGGATAGAGTTGATAATCCTGTGCTACTCTACAACAATGAAATGTTTCAGCCTGCAGTGATCTTTATGCATAAGCTAGATAGTCATGTGTGTTTACTGTAGATGTTTAGGGCAGGAGAAAGTGCAAGACTTCTTCAGCAGTTAGTTCTTGATTATTGTTCTGGTTTTTGGACCCTCCTGTTGTGGGCTGTTTGTCTTTATGTACTGCTCTGAGTTGTGCTGCTGCTGACTCCTAGCTGTTCTTTGTAAATGAGGCCCTGCTGGAGCGCTAAGCTCTGCTTAAGTAGCATTACTGGGGAGTTATGAAGTTGTAGGTTGCATGTTCTTGCCAAATTGTTTTAATCTGGCAAAGCAATACCATCTTACATTCATACATTTATCTCTACCTCCTGTGCAGGCAACTACTAGGATGGAGAGCTGAGGATGGCATCTAATCACAGGTTACTTCCTCTGTGACGCTTAAGAAATCTCCCAAGTTGAGGACTGGCTGGTTTGTGTAACCTTTCCTGTAGTTTAGCTGAGAGGAGGCAGTTTCCTTTAGCTTATCATGCTTTTCACAGACTCAGCGGTTTGTATTGTTAGTTCTGCTGATCCTGTTTGGACAGTGGAGATAAGTAAGCAGGATGCAAAACACAGTAAGAGGGGCTGCATCTCACTGCTTTGGCTGCTGGTGTTATCTGGCATGAAAGCAGCTGGGAAATTCTGAAAGCTGCCTTTCATTCAGATGGCAACAAACTTCAAGCTCTGCTCCTTGTGAAACTATTCCTTGAATGGTGGCCTTCTACCTAGCCTGCCTCTAGTACTTGAGTGGAGTGGTGTGGCTGCTGTTGGAGATGTTTGAACCACACCTCTTCATCTGTGCCTTCCTAGGGAGAGCTGTGTGCATGTAGGGGAGTGTGATTAGCAGCCTCACTCTGTGGCTGGGTCCCCATGGTGCCAGGAGTATCATACATTCAGACCTAAGTGGTGTCTGGGCTGCTAGGGCTGCCCTTACAGGATACGCTCTGGAAGCACAGTGTTTGGGGTATCCCTCTCTTAGGTGTGGGGACCTGAGTGTATTTGCTAACAGTAACTATTAGTGATAGCTGGAATCTAGCCAGCAGCAGCCTGGCTAGAGGCAGCTGTGTGCCACCCTGGCAGCTGTGTCCTCTGCAGGCTAGTGGGGAAGCTTGCTGTCTGCCAGGATTTCAGTTCACAAATGGCCAGATGAGGGGGGGAGAGGTTTCCAAAGCTCCTCGAAATAAAGCTTTCACCTTAAAAAGGACAACCCCTCATCAGTTCTTAAGCAGCTTTACACAGAAGCTTAAAGCAGGATTCAAGCAATGTGTTGTATGATGGCCTTGCTCAGGTGCTGTCTAGTGCTATTTACTTGTGGGTTTGCTGCTGGATCTTGTGGTTAGCAGGTGGTATGTGCAGGCTCCTGGCTTCTGTTAGCCAATATGCTGCAGGGTGGTGAAGTGGTACCGCCTCAGCCCAGCTCTTGAGCTTTTTTTCTGGTAATGTATTCAAAATAATCTCTAAAGGATGGCTTTGGGATTTGGCCTGGCTCTGACAGTTGCTCTTCAGCAAACTTCCTGTGTTGTGACCTTGATCAGCAGTTTCTCCCTTACGCAGGAAATAAGAATGATTTGTTAGACTGCAGTGCTGGGGGAAGAGCCTCTTACGAGACAAGACTTGTAATGCAAGAACCACCGTAATGTAGGCTGGGGCTATTGCTGGCTTCTAGAATAGATGTCTGAAATTGGCAGCAACTTGTGTTCTTAATAGCAATAGCTTGTATTTCTTGATATCTAGATCACTGCATCTACTTGATGTAGGAATTGGATGCATGTATCGGTAATCGTCAGTTATCTATGCTACATATGCCTAAAATCCTTTGCTTCCTTCTGAGGTCATGTAGCTGTCTGTGGCTGTTTGCCCTGAACATTTAGGTACAAGCAGTGTAGTACAACTCATTGAAGGATGCTCAATTCATAAACAAGGGAGAGAAAATGAGTAAAGCTTGTGTTGTAAAACAGTAAGGTTCAGCATAACCTGGCCACTGCCCTGGTATCCCAGATACCTTGACTTAAGCTGTTGGAAAGAAGTGTCTCCTGCTAAGGAAGGCACTGGATCTGTTTTAAGCTCCTGTCTGAATCAGTGTGAGGGTCTGGTGTGTCTGATTTTTGAACCTGATATGCTCTGTGATCTCTGGTTAACGGTTTATTTGGAGCACATCCACATAGCATGCTCAGAAACCTCTTCGTAGGTGTTCCAATAGAAGCAAATAGCACTAAAATGTTGCCAGGCAAAGACTCTGTCTAGGTAAGGTAAGACTTGAATTCAGGAGAGGTAGAGGCTTGTAGTTACAAGTATAAATAGCTTTCATAAAGCAAAGTTCAGGTATCTCTGAAACTAGTTCTCATTCTAGCTCATGGGGGCTTTCTTTAAATGGCACGTGTGCATTCCAGCAGCTATTAACTTGATGCCAGGTACTTTGAAAATAGGATTATACTGATGCAGGGTTAGTACTCCAGTATTCTTGGGTTCTCCTCTTGTTTCTGGCAGACACTTGGATCTTAGACTTGTAGGAGTCTAAGGAGGTTTTAGGCATCTGCTCCATTTTTCCCTGGGGGCAAAGAAACCTTCACAGCTGTTAGAACAGTTAGTAGAAGTGCCACTGTGGCACTTGTGTGCAGTAGTCTTGGGAGATCAGAGTGGCAGCAGTGACCAATCTGAGCCAGAAGAGGAAGAGCCTAGTTTTTGTTTATGGGTTGCCCTTTATGGTGGATAAAAATCACTTAATTCTTGTGCCAAAGCAGCTGTCTGATGTAAAGATAAGGAAACAGGTCACATGACTAGGCTCTTAAGAGCTGTTCTTCCACATATTGTGGAGATAGAAATTGAGGAGAGCTATTAGTGCTGTTACTCCCTTCAAAATGATTTAACAGTCTTTGGCTTGATGTGCTTAAGTAAATAAAACTGAAGAAGTACTGGAGGGAAGATGCTTCTTTCTAGGAATACTTCACTAATACCCTGAGTTGTTCCTAGACAGTTGGGTCTGTGGGCTCTTAAGTAACACTCTTCTTATTTTATGTGCTTGGAAGAGAGGGTTGTGTTGGGGCCGTTAGACCCCTGTGTGTGCTGCTCCTTGAGGCAGCAGTCTGCTGCAATGTGGTTCTTGTTGACAATGCCACTGACCGATTTAGCTTCACTAAGCCTACTCGATGCTTGACCAGAGCTTGTTTTGTGATCTTGTGAATTCCGTTGCAGCTGAGGTCTGTATCTGTAGACCTGAATGTTGATCCTTCTCTTCAAATTGATATACCTGATGCTCTGAGTGAAAAGGACAAAGTGAAGTTCACGGTACATACTAAGGTAAGGTAACGGGGCTAGAAAGTGCTCTTTGTAGATATGATGGGAGTAATCTATGTATTTGTAATGAGCATACCTGCAAAAGTGGGTTTGGCAGTGAGGAAAATCTAATTAAATGGAGCTTTTCCACTTAAAGGTGGCCTGAGGATATAGAGGCAGAAACTTTTACATTTAAGACTTGAACGCTCCCTTTAAGACAAGGTAACTGATACACTAGGTTGGATTTACTTTTAAATAAATAAATAAATAAAGTAGCTTGAGACTGGGAAGGCTGGGGGGAAGGCAGCTACTGTGAGGTGCCACTAAATAAACTGTATGAATGCTGTTCTACAGCAGTGCCTTTTCTTCAAATAATGTTCTTAGTAAGGCTCTCATTTGAGTGCCAGCTCAGCTGAAAAGGAGTAGGCGAGGCTCTTACTAGGCAAAATAGCTTCTTTTGAAAATGGAACTGTTTCTAAAAGCACTCATTTACAAAACAGTGAGGCTTCCTTATCTTCTCTTCCAGACTACGCTGCCAGCTTTTCAAAGTCCTGAGTTTTCAGTTACAAGGCAGCATGAAGATTTTGTGTGGCTGCATGACACACTCAGTGAAACTGAGGAGTATGCAGGACTCATTGTAAGTAGTTCCTGAAAATGTGATTCTAAACAGAATTCTGTGGTAATTTAATGTGGAAATTAGTAAAGACACAAAGTCTGTTTTTTACTACTGCTGTTAGTATTTCATGACATTCCTTATGCTTTCTTCTTACTCACTCAAGTGGTATAGCTCTAGCGTTAACTTTCCCTATAGGTTGGCTGGGAGCAGCAAAACAGCCACAGGCCTCAGTCCCTGACACCACAGTGGGACTAGTATCGGCCCGAAGGTGGATCAATAGACTGATCCATTAAGTCGTCTCTCTTGTCTTAAGGTTATTCAACTGCCACAGCAGGCAGCTGGCTATGCAGTGTGTAGTAGAGGTTTTTTTCTCTTGTTTGGCTTCTAAGTGCACAGAGCTGGAGGGAAGATGAGAGATTTAAGCATCTGAGCTTCCCGGTTGCAGAGCCTTGCTGGCTTGACACGACCCTGCAAAACTGTCTCCTACAGATTGCTAGAAGTAACTTTGTAAAGCTTAGGATTGTTACTGTTTATCCCTAACCAATTATTTCTTTGCTAGATACCTCCAGCCCCTTCCAAGCCTGACTTTGATGGTCCCAGAGAGAAGATGCAGAAACTAGGGGAAGGAGAAGTATCTATGACCAAAGAAGAGTTTGCCAAAATGAAGCAAGAGCTAGAAGCGTAAGTAGGATGAATGTGTCTATCAGAATGCTGCTAAAGGCTGAATGTAAAGATGCCTTCTGGGAGAGCAATATATTTAATGGTAACTGATGTTGAAGGTGCTGCTCCCTGATATTCTGTAAAATCCTGGAATTTGGGAGTACGTTAAGCTTCTCTCAAACCTGGAAAATTTCCTGGTTACAGACTGAAAGTAGCTTCTTAATTGCTAGCTGGCTATTTCAGAGGCACACTGAATACTTTTACTGGAAAACTTGAAGCAATTCTTTGTGCAGTGGAGTTGCAGATGGATCTCAGGCTTTTTTTTTCTTTCAGTGAATACCTCGCTGTCTTCAAGAAGACTGTGTCATCACATGAAATCTTCCTTCAGCGGATTTCTTCTCACCCTGTGCTCAGCAAAGATCACAATTTTTGTGTTTTCTTGGAGTATGACCAGGATGTAAGACACCTTCTACTTTGCATGTGAGGCAGGGTGTTAGAAGTGCTGCCACTCTTCTGTGTGGTTAGATTAGAATGTTATATAAATCTACCCACAGTGTCACAGTAGTAGTAGTAGTAGTTGAAAGATAAAGGCCTGTCTTTAGGTCACTTTGCTGCATTTCTTACTTGTAATCAAGTTAGGAAGCCAACTTAATGTGTCCTTGGATCTTAGGAGCAAATATTGTGCAGGTGTGTTTCTGCTGTCTCTTTCATGATCCTTTAAAATGAAGAATATCAGTGTGCTGAAGTTGGTACTGCGTCTGTTTTGTGCCTCATAAGTGGTGGTTGCTGATTGATGTTACCTATGGAGAAGCTAAGCTGTTCCTGGGAATGAGAAAAATCTGTTGTGGAGTAGTTGAACTGCTAGTAAAGCTATTTGTACTCTTATAGAACTTACAGGGGTGTTAAGGAGAGCTTGTAGATCAGGCTGCTCTGTCATACATTAGACATAAGTGATGTTAATATTCTGTTAACATTAAAGTAGTCATCTTTTCCCCGCATCCATCCTGGATTAATTTGAAGCTGTCTTGGCCTCTCTTGTAGCTGAGTGTTCGGAGGAAAAACACGAAAGAGATGCTTGGTTTCCTTCTAAAAAGTGTGGTAAAGAGTGCAGATGAAATCCTCTTGTCTGGAGTCAAGGTAAGGTAGTTGGTTTGCCTCCTATTTGCTTTATTCTTGATGGCTTCTTATTTCTTAAGGGGCATTACTTATGTGCTTTAGGCTTAGTGTATGTGAGGCTTAGATTTACTACTGCAAACCTTACTGCTGTCCCAAGATGTGCAGAGTGGCCTTTTGATTTTAAATAAATAAAAAAAGACACTGAGGGTATAGACTGAACTTGAGTGTATTTCAAGAATCTGATGTGCAAGAGTTGCCCTAACACCTGATCCTGCTGGGAAAGAGGGAATCTTCCCTTCAGCAAACATGCTTTTGTCTACTTCAGAGGTCTGAATAAAACAAGTTATGGTTTCTGCTCCTACTGGTGAAAATAAAATATCAGGCTCCTGTAAGTGGTTCAACTTCAGCTTTTCTATCTTGTTGCCATGGTAGCTCTTTCTAATAGACTTGCTATCCTAAACACCATGTCATGAAGCTGGTGTTACAGTAGATATGTTTTGTATGGATTTTAAATAAGCTTGTAAACTGCTTAATATTCAACTACTGTGCTGTTAAAGGTCTGGGAAATGGAAATTGTAACAGCTGTTAGCTTTGAGGGCTCTCTGGTTACTTCAGCATGCAGCACTGAGTAGTTGTGTGTCAAATCCATCTTTGCGTCAATGTGTAACAAAAAAAAAAAATCAAATATTTAGAAATTCTCAGGGTCTTTTCTTGAACTCTACTTTTCAATAGAGATTGACAGGCGTAAAACTCAGGTAGCTAATGGTGTTTGTTTAGACCCTTCCTTAAATAGAAAAATGCCTGTGCTCTGTGGTAAAGTAACTTAACATGTTATACTCTCTTTCAGGAAGTAGATGACTTTTTTGAGCAAGAGAAGACTTTTCTTGTAAACTACCACAACAGAATCAAGGATGCATGTGCAAAAGCAGATAAGATGACAAGATCTCGTAAAAGTGAATCTTTTCAAAGACCTTTCTAAAGACCTGCAGTCTCACTGGATTTAGTGATTTCTGTAGCCTGAAAACCTTCTCTTGTTCTTGCAGATATTGCAGATGACTATATTTATACTTCAGCTTGCTTGAACAACCTGGCATTAGAAGAACCTACAGTTATCAAAAAGTAAGCGATGCTAATTGCTCAGAACATTCTGAGTTTTCAGAAATTCAGGGGGTTGAGTCATAGCTAGTTTGAGTTTCTTGAATTGTACACAAATGGCATTGAAACTTTCTTTCGCCTGGTGCATCAGAGGAAAGAATATCAGCTGCGTTGGTTACTTACCTAACTGATCTCATGCCACTTGTGTGGCAGAGCTGAACTGTACTTCTCAAATCTTCTTCAGTATAGAAGCCCTGAATTTTATTCATATCACAAACTCAGAGAATATAGGAAGAGTTACACCCCTGTATTCTGATGTATTAAATACATTTACAGCCTACACTAGAACCTCTGAAGTTCCAAAATAGTTTTTTTTTTTTTTTTTCCACTGTGGAAGCCTGGTCATTCTAAGATAAATTATCTTGATAACAATGTACTGAGCTTTGCTAATGCAGTTTACAGCTGGAAAAAAAAAAAAACAACAAAAAACAACACCAGCAAAATAGTCTGTCACTCTTGGAGAGTAGCAGTGGGAAATTCTTTACAGGATTGTTAATGCTACTTGTTTATTATTTTAAACGGTGTCTAGTTGCTCAACTCTGTTAAAAAGGAATCCAGTACCTCTTGCATTAAATCTTTTGTCCATGTTTCTACCTAGACCATCTTTTGAATCTCTTGTCTGCATCTATATCTAATGCTTATGCATTTTCCTCCCCGAGGTACTTGCTGAAAGTTGCTGAACTCTTTGAGAAACTCAGGGTAAGAGAAGCTTTGGGAAAAGTAAAAATAACACAAATCTGTAAGTCTGGATGACACTGTCCTGTTACATGCAGATTCTATAATCTCTTCTGCAGAAGGTGGAGAGTAGAGTTTCATCTGATGAAGACTTAAAGCTCTCTGAACTGTTGAGGTACTACATGCTCAATATAGATGCTGCTAAGGTGAGAACTGTCTTCTTTGTGAAGCTTGTTTTTGTGGAATTGTGACTCAGTTATCTCTGTGCTTTGAGAAGATAGGAAGGTGGACCCTTGTCTCACTTAAGAAACCCCACACTTTTGAATGACAGCAGAATATAGAAACTATGTATGACACTACTGTCTAGTCCACTTCTGAAACAGTTAAGACATCTGGCCAGTTTCTTTGGCATGTAGAGGTAAAAAAAAAAAAACAAACTCAGAATCACAGAATTGTAGGAGTTGAAAGGGCCATCTAGAGATAGAGTCCAACCTACGTAAGCTGGGACCTGTTTTAGCATGTTGCACAGGTTAGTGTCCAGACAAGTCTTGAATATCTCCATAGAAGAAGACTTGACAACCTCTCTAGGCAGCTGGTTTCAGTTCTTTGTCACTCTGACAGTAAAGAAGCTCTATGGGAGATGCTCCAGGCCCTTAATTGTCTTTGTCACCCTCCACTGGACTCCTAGTCCCCTTTCTTGAACTGGGGAGCCCACAATTGGAGACAGTACTCCAGTGTGTCCTCACCTAGGATAGAGTAGAGGGGGAGGAGAACCTCCTTCTATTTGCTGGCCACGTTCTTTTTTTAATGTACCTCAGGATACTGTTGGCCTTCTTTGGCCACAACTCAATGGATTCTTGTGAGTTAGAGTCAATCGAGTTTCAGTTTGCAGTACTCTGGTACTTCCAGTGTTTATAACCCATTAAAAATGCTGATGACAAATTAAAAATCCTTAAGTAAATCCTAAGTACTGGAGCCCTTTCACATAGTTATGTGTTAAACGTGTGACAACTACTGGAGTCTGGACTTCCAACAGGCAGTGTTATTACTACTCGGTGGGGAGGCCCACCTTACAGAAGGATGAAACTGTTTTGAAGGGAGTAATTATAACTAAAATAGCCCTCAAACTTCCTTGATTAAGACATAAATCACTGTCTTGAGCATGTGATACTGTACAGGTGAAACACTTCTGCTACTTTGCTAAGAGTAAAGAGTGTTAGAACAGTTTGTTAGAAAAAGCATAATCTAGTGCTGGCAGAAGTGAAACCTCCTGCTAAAGTAGTTTGTATCTCAATTTGACTGCAGTCCTCTTAAGATTTTTACATGTTATTCCTGTCTGCTTTCAGGATCTTCTGTACAGACGTGCAAGGGCTCTTGTTGGTTATGAAAATTCAAACAAAGCTTTAGACAAAGCCAGGCTAAAGAGCAAGGATGTCAATCTGGCTGAGGCACATCAACAGGATTGTTACCAGAAGTTTGAAAAGATTTCAGAATCTGCAAAACAAGGTGAAAAAGACTTTGCTGTACTTATCTTCATGCTCGCCTGTAGCAAGTACATCTTCATGTACTTATCTTATATGCTCGCCTGTAGCAAGTAGTCTGAAATTCTTAGGGACTGTGTAAATGTATGTAAAAATTCATGCAACTGTATCTTCAGAAGAATGATTGTCTGAAGCTGAGCCATGTCTGCACTAGACCAACCTTAAATATAAGCCCTCATTTGCTTTCTAGACTGAGCTCTTGTTCTTAGCTTCCACACCAAACAACTGTGGAATCAGGCTTTTTCTCTGTCCTCTTGCTGCTGAGTGCCTGATATCAAATCTCATGCTGCTTCTTAGTTGTATGCTTTTGGCCAGTATTAAAGAGAAACGTACCTTCAGGTTGCACACAACTTCCTTCCTATTCCTGGTTTCCAAATGCTCCAGCCTCTCCCAGAGCTTATGTGGCTCACTATTTTATTCATGTTGTTTTCCTACAAAGCCCTTCTGTTTCAGAGCAGATAGGCAACTTGTCTACTAAGATAACACTATTATGTGATTCAGTGCATATTCTGGCTAGAAACAGTGAGACTTAGCTCTTAAATCTTTTTGTGGTCAAACTCTGTACTAGAGTTGCACAGTATGAAACGCAAAGGGCATTACTGAAACTTCAGTCATTACTTTGTACATCTCTCATCTGTGCTTATGCTTTCTTCCTACAGAATTGATAAGCTTCAAACAGAAGAGAATAACAGCCTTCCGCAAAAACCTAATTGAAATGGCAGAACTGGAAATAAAACATGCAAAGGTGTGTTCTTTAGAATTTAACAGAGGTAGCTTGAGATAAGTAAATAATGTGCAACCTACAACTTGCTGGGTTTCCATTTAAGGCTAGTAATTGTAAAGTTGAACAGTCAGGTTCTCTGAGATCTAGAGAAGAGGAGGAAAAGGAATTGAAAGTCTGTAAGTATTTGAATATACAGTGAACAAGTGCTGGCAGTCTCAGACTGTCTTATGGGACAAAGGCTTTCAGCCTGTCATTCCTAGGACACTGGCCTGTTGCCCTGTGAGTAAGAATTTTCAGTTTAGCATGTAGCAGGCTGCCCTTTCATTTAAACTTCCTGTGAAGCCACTTCATCTATGGGATTTGACCCCTCCTGAATATGCCTGATAGTGGGCAGCTGTGGATGCGTTACTGAGAGCTGTGGGCATGTTCTGCAGCTTGTGATCCAGCTGTCGACTCTTTTTGGCTTTGTGAAGGGAGGCTCTGTGCTGAGCAAACTTGATGGAAGATGGAGAGGCCATTTTGCGTGCTGTAATCTTAATGTAGGAATGCATATACTAATTGTAGGGTCTGCTAATTTAGAGAACAAAGTGGAAAGCCTGAAGAAGTAACTCTAGCCTCTTTTGGGAAGTCTAAAGAGTCTAATTTTCCATTCCTTGGACTTCATTATGGGTAGCTACTTCAGTGCTGTGTTTAAATTAGATATAAGAAAGGCTCTGTTTGGCCCACTTAAAAAAAAAAAAAAATAAAAAATTCTAGGCTCCTGTCCTTTTCCTCCCTCCCACAGACAAGGTCACAGTTGCAGGTTTACAGAGAGGAGCAGACCACTGACTGCTTCTGACAGTGCTTGAATACTTGTTTCTGCAGTACAGTCTCTTAATTGCTGTCACAAGCTACAAAATCTGGGGATGGACCTGACATCTTGAAAGCTCCTTCATTGTTGAAAACCTGATTTACACAATCAGTCTGACTCACCTGAAACTAATTATCTTCCTTTCCAGAATAACGTCTCTCTCCTGCAAAGCTGTATTGACTTGCTCAAGAACTAAGGAGCCTTATTCTGAAAATGTGAAGGAATTAAAAAAAAAAAAAAAAAAATCAATTGCACTCAATGGCTGGGGTAACTTATTGGCTCAATTTCATAAGCTTAAAATAAATATTGTCACTGAGGTTATTTGACTAGTACTTAAATATGTTGATAGTGATGTATTGACTTCCTTGGTATAAATGAGAGCAGAACTGCATATGAGTTTTCTGGATGTAGCTACATCCTGTTGACTGATAACTCAAAATGAGTCAAATGTTGGGGGGGGAAATTAATTTGCTGTTGACTGATTCTTCATCTAGTGGAAAATGTTTTTGGAGAAGAATTCCTATTTTCCAGGATTGCAAAGCAGTTGTTGTAGACTTGATATTTGAAAGTTGCAAGTGGGAATAACTTATGTGTAGAAATTTTATAAAGTAAATACCTTTAACATTCCATTTCCCAGATGGATTTCTACTACAGTATATTTTGAATTTGTATAACTACATTCAGTATTTGTACACTTGGGTGATACAGCAAATAAAGATATCTGACTAAACAAGCTGTTGCTCTATGGCAAGACTTTGTGTGGGATCTAAGTGACATAATGGGGCTTCCAGGTACAGAATTATGGCATTACTCATCACCTGGAGCTTTTCATTCTGTGCACTGGAGATGTATATTTTGCTCAGTAGGAATGATCTTGAAATGGATGTTGATGTGAAATATGGGGAGTTGAGATCATGCTGCTGCTTGAGAAGTGTTCTTAAACTGTAGGTTGCTATATGCTATACGCCAAGGAAACTAAACCTAGGTCTGGATGGCTTGGACTCCTTCAAACTGCTTTGCAGTGCTTCATTTGTGTTTTACTGATCTTGACAACACCTGTTAGTATCAAGAGGTTGTTTGAAACTTCAACTGTGCTGCAAGCACAGCCCTTGTCAGTATTCTGTGTAAGCTGTAAGTCTTTACATTTTATGTGGCCAACTGGGCTTTCACTACCATAATCTAGGTACTCCAATGTGGCATGGCAGTGTAGCTGTCGTTTGGTGTGTGAGGATACGGGTCAGCTACCCATGTCCTAGAGACAGCTTTCTGTAGAGTAGAAGAGAAACTTGAGCATATGTTTTTTTCTTTGAACTTGTAATTGTGCTGAAAGTAGACTACATAGCTATGCTCTGATCAGACTGTTTGAAGCAGTTTCAGCTAGACAAGCTTGTTCAGTTGCTTACTCTTCCATAGCCCACTGCTTATTTATTTGGACTCCGCTGTGCTGCTCTTGGCAACCACATCTTACAGAGTTGTTAGGTAGGTTGCATTGTCTGTAACGAGGAAACTCTGCTTGCTTGTCCTGGGGTGTTCAAGCAGGCAAACTTTCCTTAAAAACTGTGTGCTGTACCTTCTGCCATTACTTTGGCTCCTTCATTCAGAGGAAAGAGCAGGCTGAGGTTTCCTGGGGTCAGTTAGTATGCTAGCTGCGTCGTGATGAATGTGGCTGTGACTCACAGCAACTATGGTTGCATCATGGCCTTTTGCACCTATTTGCACCTATTGCATGTTTTATGGGGAAAGTAATATTGCCTTGCTTATGGTGCTTGACAGCAAAATGCTGTTTATATAATGGATCTTCTGAACCCAGCTGTAGTATTTGGGTTGTCTGTTTTTTTTTTTTTCCAAACTTTTCATTGAGTTTGGTTTTAGGGAAGTTTGATGCAGTATTTTAAGTAAAGTGGATTTCATCAGATTTAAACATTCAGAAGATTTTGTAATTACAGTTTTATACAAACGCTGTAGTCAGCAAATTCACAATAACTGCAAGCGAAGCAGCTATAAAGCAGTCTTTGTCAGTGACACGGTTGCTTTGCAGGAAGCTGCCTTCTTCTAGCTGTGCCGGTAGAGTGCGTCAGTCTGCTTCAATGCCTGAAGCACGTTTACTTGGAAAAATACCACTCAGCACAGATTGTGTTCCTGGAGGCCAGTGGGTGGCAGTCTGGGACAGCCGGTAACTAATAACACCACGTTTGCTTTCAGGTAGAGTTGTGGTGGAAGTACTGGAAAACTGCTGCATACCCTAGTTTCCTATCCAACAGCTAGACATATGTTGAGACTTAAGAGAAATTGACTGCGTATGTGAGCATTCTGCTGATAAGGACCAGTAAGAGTTTAACGTAATATGACTTGACGTGTAGCATGGCCTTGAATGGAGCCTTGGAGCAAAGAAAAGAGTGTGCAAGTTGGTGTGATAAGACAGTTGATCATCAATATGACATCAAGTGTTTAAAATTATTGCTGAGACTTAGTTTGAGGCTGTCTGGGGAGGGCAAGAGCAGAATTTCACAGATGCCTGAAACAGGGATTGGCTTTTCAGTATATACTCCCCCATCACATCTACTAAGCAGTTTACTTTCACAGCCTTGTTGCTCTGATCTAAGCGTTGTGAATGGACTTTGGAGGAGAGGCACAAGCTTCACCATTGTTGTGGTTACTATGGTATGTGGCTTTTGCTTGAAGTTAGAGGGAAAACTAATGTTTGCTGAAGTTTGCTCAGGTTTGTTAGACTTCCAGCTCTAATGTTGCTGATCGAGACTGTCAGCACTGTGACCAGGAGGTAAGCATACCACTGACCTGCAGCACAGGTCTGTTCCAGCAGTTACCTCTAAGAGTTAAAATAACAGGTCTCTATACTGACCCAGCTTGCCCTGCCTGGGTAGGGATTGGGCCAGGGATTCTCCTAGAAGCAGCTCAGCAGATAATAATCTCTAGTCATGTACGTATTCTGTTAACAGCTGATTGCAGAAGCACATCTTGTACATTGCATCTTAGTGCAATGCTATGGCTTGGGTTACAGGAGATAGCATAGAGAAACTGTCCTCCATCAGGGAGAATGTTTTTACCAGCATAAAGCTTCTGGGCTGCATAGGGTTTGTAGAAGGGAGCTCTGTATTCTACAAACATGGTAAGTTAGGAGTCTAGTTTTTCTATTCCATTTGACAAAGAGTAGATGGTTTTCATCCTTCCAAGGGAAGTGTGGATCCTGAGGAATCCAGCATCTACTCAATATTAGAGAGAAAGAGGGTGATTCATGTCCTTGAACAGAGTTGTGTATCTCTACTTACAGAGAAGTGAAGGTGACTGTTGGGATGGTGAGAGTGAAATAGGATAGAATGAATGAATGGGTGCTGCAGGTATCTGGCTGAGTGTTTTTTGGTGGAGCAGAGCTGAAAATAAGACAAGCACAGGACAGTGGGTGTGATTGAGAGTGCACACCCAAAAGGGACTAGTAGCAGGGCAGCTGGATGCAGAAGGCTGTAGTCCTGGTATGGTGAGTTTGCAGTGAGTCAGTCATATTAAAATAAGAGCATTTTAGGGCTGGATGAAACAGGTGGCAATTGTGCTTAGGGAGTATGTAGCATCTGGGTATTGGAAAACTGCAGATGAGAACCAACCTGGTCAAATATGATAAGCTGATAAATATGTCCTGTTGTGTGAGATTGCATCAGTTGAAATAGCAAGGAACAAAGGATTCAGTAAAATAGGGTTTTGTATCTGCAGAAAGGGAATGATTAAGGGTCAAATGTGCTTGTAGAAGAAGAAACTATTTTGCTGTGATTTCAAGAAGGTGTGTCACTGATGCTGAGGGTGGTAATCCAGGCAGAGAACAGTTCCTGTGCCTTTGGAATACAGAAAGCCCTGACTGACTATGCATGGACTTGATGCAACAGCTTGTTTATTCTATAATGCAAAGAATACTGCAGAGTTCCCGTTCTTGAGTGTAGCTCTCAGTAATTTGCTGCTATCTCAGTGCTGAATGAGGAGTTATTTCAACTTGCACTCCTGAGAAACACCTCTGTCACTGCATGGTGACTGTGGAAATCTGAATTGGATTTGAAATTTGTCCATTTGCAGCTCACTGGTCTCCAGTGAATGATTACAGGCACTGGTGATCCATTTTAATCCCCCAGGTCACTGACTGGTTCTAGCTCTAGAGCAGCAGTTTGCTGTTTTTGGGAAATGTGCTTCATCTGCTATCAAATGCTGTCCAGTGGCTGGGCTCTGGTGTGGGTTCAGCCTTGCTTTTTGTTTACTTCTTACATTACAGAGCCAAAGAGAAGGCCTAGCTGAGATCAGAGTCCAGCTCAGCTGGGTTTTTGTGCTGGTGTGCTAAAAATAATCCCTGCTAGGGCAGCTTTGTAATTTGAACAGACAAGCAAGAACAGTACCCCTTTTGCAGGAGAAGGGATTCAAGCAGAGCATGGAAAAGGTGACTTGCCTGTTTTTCCACAGGGAATTTGTGGCAGAGACAGAAATTTAACTTGGATCTGAAATTCTACTCCAGGACTCTTGCTGTCTCAATCTGCTGCTGCTGGAAGCAGTCAAATGAGTGTTTGTGTTGGTTTTTTTTTTTTTTTTTTGGTTTGACTGTCCCTTGGCTGCAATTTACTGCTCTTCTGTGGAAGTGTGGTAACTGCTGCTGTGACTTTCTGTGTCCACTCCAGTGCAGTGAAATGTGTCAGTTTAAATGTTCTCGTTTGTGGGTCTGTTTTACTGGCAGTGGAATTGTGAGGTCACTTTTTGCAGAGAGGGTGGAGGAGTACTTGCTACTTGGAAAAGAATTGTGAGTGCTGCTCTGATGATGCTTTAGCTGCATATTAACACTCAGAGGGAGAGTGTTGTGGCCAGACCATGTGCATTTAGTGCTTACAGCATTTTAACTTCTGGGTATGGCTGCAAAAGGTTTCCCTATCAGCTAGAGGGTTTCTTTTGTTTCTTTTGTTTCACGTTGCTTTGTTGTTATTTAACAACTTTCCTAAGCCTGTTCTGTATGGAACACGCCTTTGAGAGTCCAATTCACTGGTAAAAGAAGAGCAGTGAAAGGTAGTTTAAGGTTCCTTTTCAGTAAGAATCTACTGCCTGCTTAGAAAACAGTTCACCACTTTGTGTCTAAGTTTGGATCAAGTTTGTTTCTATCCTCTGGAGGACGGAGGGGGAAAAAAAGACAAGGCGGCACAGGTTTAGTATGCACTCATGGCTTAGTCCAAGTCTTATTTGGGTTTAGCATAATTTAGTCAGTCTTGAGCTCTTTCTTGTACTGCTCCTTCTTGAAGGTGTTGCTCAAAAACCTTTTCTCAAGGTTAAAAAAAAAAAAGTTGAGCAGGTGAGCAGAGATGTGCTAATGAAGTAGTTTAATTTAAACTTGGACAGTGAAAGGTGTTGTTTCATCACCAGCTTGCTGCTGCTGGAAGGGGATGGCCTTGCTTCCCCTCCTGTTTTGTTTCTACTGCTTCCCTTGGGCTGGTCCTGATGTTCTCGTGGCCTTGTGCCAAGCTGATGTAACTCACTAAAATGGCATGAGATGGGCCAGACCAAAGTCAGGCTTTTTGCCAAGTCAGTGCACTGAATCTGTTCTTGGAGCAGAGGCACGTGGGCCTGTGCGGGGCAGGCGGAGGGGGTTGCTGGAGGTGATGGTGGTTGGTGCCTTCTATGCAAAGGTGTAGGCATCTGAGATGGGGCAGCACTGCGCTGGGCTCACGCCTGCTCACAAGTGGTGCTGGACTGTGGGTGTGGAAAAGGTCAGCGAGCTGAAGCTCTGAGCTAACGGGCAGTGCCACTTTAAAATTTTTCATTCTGCTGTGGAGATTACTGGCACGGCCTCCTTCAGTAAATGCAAGGTTGTTGCCATGGAGGACAGGAAATCCCTCGTCTGCTCGGAGAAGGAAAACATTGGAAACTGTCCTACTGTAAAGCACAGCTGCCTCTGTGCTGGGAGAGGGGTGCTTGCTTGTGCAGAGTGTTTTCCAAAGGTCTCCTTTTTGTCTGCAGATCTTTATGCCTTTGCTCTGTTTCTTAGAATGCTTTTTGCGTGTTTGAAGAGCGATGGACAAAGGAAGTGGGAGCAGCTGGCTGGGACTAGCTCTAAGTGCCCTGATTATTGTGAGAAGCAGAAGGGATTTTCGCTTGGGAGTAAGATACTTAACAAATTTACAGTATCTGCTTCATCCTTTAAATCCACAGCTCCTCTTCTTCCTCTTTCGTCTACTGTTTGCAGAGGAAGGTCTCTGCCTTTTCTTCCATTGGACCTCCAAAAACAGGAGGCCTTTCTGCTGCTAATGCCTGGATGGGGAGAACTGCCCTATCCCTGTAGGATGGGGAAGAAGTGAGATTTGAGGATGATCTTTCAGGATGTGTTGACCCCACCTTTCCACTGCAGGCTCTGCAAGAGGGCTTGGTTCCTGTAAGAGCTGAAATCAGATAAGCGTGTGGGGAGGCTAATTAGTTCTGTCAAGCTTTTTAATGCCATCAAGTTGCATAAAGGTTGGGATGCTTGGCTGCTGCTGGGCAATGCTTGTCTGTCTTCTCCATGGTCTGTTCCAGAGGTCAGCCATGCAGGTTATCATTGATGTGCATTAACAGTTATTGGTGGTCTGTAGATGGATGTCTGGATCGGGGTTTTCCCTGCCTTCAGAAAGAGGTTTGTCAGTTTTCTAGTTCAGCTCAGGTTCTGTCCTGTCTGCCCACACTGGTGAAGTCCTGAGCTTGCTAGGTACTGAACAGAAGCAGGTAGGGGAAGTCTTGTCTGACTCATTGAGCTTTAACCTCTGCTTAGTAATGTTTTCTGGGCTAAGTGCTTGTGCTAACACTCATGAAGCTGAACTTACTGTTGCAAGACTCTGGAGGATGTTCCTGCATTGTAGACCATGGTGTTATAGAAGGTGTCTTGGCTGCAGAGGGAAGGGAGCTTGTGCTTTTCAGCTTCTCAGTATGTACGTGTGGGTACTGCTTTTAACATGCTGTGTTTCAATGAGCTGTGTGGTTCCTAGTTCTGTGCACTGTTGAAGTGGCAGCAAGCCTATGGGATACCTCTTGGGAGTTGCTGACAGGGATGGTGTGGGGAGGCTGTGGTACCTTTGACAAGCGTTGTGGTGGGAACAGCATGAGAGCAGAGGGCTCTGGTTGAGGGGTGGAACTCCCCTCTTCCTTAAAGGGACTCCAGGATTCCCCTGGCAACTGTTTCTGGACCTGCCTCAGGTTGTGGGTTTTTTTTTTTTTTTTTTTTTTTTTTGCAGTTCAGATGATGTAATCCTTGTACAAGCAGCCCTCTTGCATGGTTTCTTCTCATCCTGGGAAAGGAGGCTGGAGTGTCTTCTGATGTAAGCTGGCCTTGTGTTGACTAGCATGAATGCAAGGCTGATTTATGCTACTAGGGCTCCACAGCCATGTTTGCCTAGTTCTGAACACAGTTGGTTTTGACGTCTGTCTGGAGTCAATATGCAATACCTGATTCATGTTTTCCTTTATGAATGACTGCAAAGCACCACCTCCTCCTTTCCGTATCAGCCCTCCCTAGGTATATTTGCGCAAGTCAAGCCCTACTTTTTGAGTTGCCTTATTTTCCCATTGATAAGTGATGCAGGCTTCTTCAGATGTCTGCATTTTGACATAATTCCTCTGCTCTGATGGGAGACCAGACTTTTTAGGCTTAGCTGAATAGCTCTGTCTATTTGAGAGTTTTTCTGGCATGGCCTTCTAGGTTGGGGCTGGCACCATTTGGTGCAGGGCCTGGCTCAGTTCCTTTAAGACTGTCTGATCCTTGTGGAGTCCCAGCCCTGTGCCTTGTAAAACATGCCAGGAAATGGAGAAGTTGGTCACTGGACATGAGACAACATGGAAAAGCTCTACCTCATATATGTGTGGAGAGAAATGAAAGGTAGGAATTTAAGGCAGTAAATGGAGATGATGAAGCCTATCTTCAACTTAGTTGTCAGTAACAGCCTTTCTGGCAACTGTTTGTAGTATGGAGCTCTCCTTTTATTTTCTAGAGGCCATCCCTTGGTTAGAAGGAAAGAGGAAGAAGCGTGGATCTAGGGAGGGTGGAGGAATCATGTCTCACTCACATCAGACCCCAGGGCAATGTATTCCATGTTCTGTGGCAAGTATTGGTAAGAATGTAGCCAGAGTGAGCGTTTGCACAGAATGGTGTGGGGAGGTATCGCTAATGGTGCAAAGCAAGCCTGATGGCTGTGCTTCTGCCCCGTTGTTTGGTGCACACCCCAATGAGCCCCCCTCCATTAGACACTTCCAGAGGCTCTGGAGAGAGCGACTTCTGCAAAATCCCTTGGCTTGCATTACAGCAGAGGGCAGTGAGGCCCTGGAACTGCTGCCCATAGAAGCTGTGGTGCCCCATCCCTGTGACTCAAGGCCAGGTTGCAAGGGGAGCCCTGGGCAGCCTAAGCTGGTGCGGGAGCAGCCCTGCCTACAGTGGGTGTTGGAACTGGGTGGGCTTTGAGGCCCCTTCCAACTACCCAGTTTTGTGATTCATCAAGCATAAAGCGTAGCGTGGGGCCTGGATGTTGCAAGTGGCTCAGAAGAGGGAAGAGGGAAAATGCAGCGCTGACCTGCTATCCTTAGAACTGCGCATGTAATGTTTGCTCAAGTGAAATTGTAAGCTAGAGGATGTATGCTGAAGGAAGAAAGGGGACAGTTGGCTGAAAAGCTTTCCTCAGGCAGGATAACTTGGTTTACAAAAATGGTTTAATTGTAGAAGCCATGTGGTATGTGAGTATGCAAACCTTCAGCCACCAGAACTCCCTTGGTGCACACATCAACCAGAGGGAGGTGCAGCGAAAACAGGGAGCCCTCTGTGGGAGACAAGCAACTCTGTGTCTCAATGGGGAAATCTTTGTAAATAAACCACCTGGCCATGTTTGATTACAGCAGAGCTATAAAAGGAGCAAGGACACTGAGTGGAGTGCATCCCTGATTGGTGACTGATGAGATGGATGAGTTTAGCGAGAGATGAAGGTAGGGACAGCTTCCTCCCTGATCTTTATCCATGGCAGGAAGGATGTAGGAATCTCGTTGTCATTTAAGTGTCGTGCTGCTGAGAACTCCTCCTTGTCTGCTAACCTGCTATGAGGTGGGTTATGCAGCATAAGCGTGGAGAGTGAAGTGGATGGGCTGTTTCCTTGCTTCTTAGTGTTCTGTTCAAGGCAATGTGGAGCAATGGGCCATGATCTCCTGTCAGCTCCCCTGTGGGATGGAGAGATGTATCACTTTTGGGGAACCTGCAGGACCTTCACAAATGGATTGCTTCTCTTGAGCACAACAAAGAGGGGAAGATAAGAGGATAGAGGGCAGCCCCTGCCCTCTGTAAGCCGTAGACAGAAGGGGCTAATGTGCAGCACTGGGTTTTGGTTCCTCCCAGGTTTGTGGTTGTGCTCTCCAGCAGTGTTGCAGTGTGTGTTGTACTGTAGCAAGCATGCATCCTGACTACCCTGGTGTCACTTTCTCTTCCAGCAGTGTCAGCTGCAAGCTGCTCGAGGCAGGCCATGGTCTTTACTGGTGTTAGTGTAACACCTTGTGCAGAGGAGTTATGATCCCAGCCCTGAGCTATTGCCTGGAAGCAGGTGTTTCTCAGCCCTCTGCACGCTCCTTGCTGCAGGACCCTGTGGCCAGGTACGTGCTGAGTGGCAGAGAACAGAGGGGGCTGCAGCAGGTTTCCAGCTGCCTGCAGACAGTCTCTGTGCTGGTAGTGGGACAGACTTCTGTGGAGACGGGCCAGAGAAAACAGGTTTATTTCCTCGGCCTGGACTCACAGTGAGGCTTAAAGGAGAAGAATTGCAGTCGTACCGTGAATGAAGGCAGATTGAAGAAGGCAGCCCACACCACTAGAATGAGCTGAGGGCTCATGGTTGCGGAACTGGAGTCAGAAATCAAAGTATTTAGAGGTGGATGTCTCAGTATCTGTGTCTGTCGGTCACTGAGAGCATCCTTGTGCCAGATGCTTGCTGCCCATATGGAGCCCAAGCTTGTGTTGCCTGATGGGAGCAGAGGAGTAGAGGGAGACTTTTCTCTGATCTAAGTGTCCCCTGCAGCTTCAGCACAGCCTTTGTCCCTGTGTGGCTGCTCAGCCAGGTCTCTGTGTTGCTCCTGCTAGGCTGTGTGAGATGTGTTCTCACCATATGGTTTTTGTTGCCACAAGTGAGTGAAGCCAGAAATCTGATATGTGAAAGCAATATCACGGCTGATTTCCTGGGGCTGGTAAGTACAGGAATTATAAAAACACTTTGGCATGTTTCAGCGAGGCGCTTCTTGTAGCGTAGCACTAGGCTGGGGAATGAAAGGCAGAAAGCAGAGGTTGATCAGCTGTGACAAGGACAAACAGCAGGTGGGTGAAGCTTTTATAACAGGAGTGCTTCTGTACTTCAGGGTCCTGCTCTAAATTCAGGAAGAAAGTGCTCCTTTGCTGAGGGGAAGCTGGGTGTAATTCTCCCTGTTAAACATCAAAAGCAGGCTCTGCTTCCCTGGCCATCATTTCTCTTGTCCCACAGCTTGCTTTCCAGCCTTGGAAAAAAGGAAAAACCCCAAGAAAGTGGCTTGGGCTTGAGGCTTTGGATGTCTGCAAAGGTCAGATCAAAAAGGAATTCATGCAGGAAAAATGGAATGAAAAGACATCTGCTTGCCCCAGGGTGCCTGTCCTTAGGTCTCCAAGTGGAGGAACAAGAATGCAGGGGGCACATTTCCACAAGTAAGCATGCAAGAGTGTTTTGTGGCACAGCAGGCAGGGCTTGGCTGAGTCCATGTGTTATTAAATTGCCTCCAAAGCAGGGCAGGCACATCCATGCTGCCTGCTGGGAAAGCTGTCTGACCCACTGTGCCCTAAATGTGGAATATCTGCAGACTGAAGCTACAAGGACTATTCTAACAGCTGCATTTCCAATTCCTAGCAATGTTTCCTGGTTAAAGGCCTCCTGCCTTTGTTATGGCACCATGCTGATTGGTCCTTGCTGGTGCACACCAGCATGGTGATGTTTCTGCTCTAGAACTTGAGGCTGAATGTATTTCATGAGGGCCCTTTTGGCATTTTGCAGCAGATGGGAAGTAATGGTGGGATTCTTGTGGTTGCCTTTCCTACTAATGTCTGGCACCAGGTGTTGTGGTGATGGATCCTGCCTTTGGATCCAGGCAGGTGAGTCCACAGCTGTGTCCTGATCAGCAAGTCAGCTTTAAACCCAATGCCTTGAAGTAAGCCCAAGGAAAGTGATGTGTTGCCAAACCTGAGATTTGATGCATCTGTGCCTGTGGCAGGCACCCTAGCAGCTCTGTGTGCTGCTCAGCAGCACCCACAGGCACAACGTCTGGCAGAGCTCCCGCCTTTGCCTTGTCTGTAAATATTTGCATCCTTTCCTTGCCATCAGTAGTCTGGCATTTGCTCAGAGAGAAGGTAACAGATGTTCAGGGAAGTCATTTTCTGGATGGCCAGGTCATGGGAGCTGTGTAGGAAGGCTTCCTGGGGGGGTGGGGGAACCATGGTGCAGCAAAGCAGCAGTGCTTCCTTCTGCTGCAACGCGTTCTCCTTGTGATTTGTGGAGCGCTGTGCATATCTAGCTACTGCCTGCAAAGCAGGAGGCATTCTCGGTTTGGAGCACTGGTGTTTGGCAGGTGGTTGTATTCAAGAGGAATGAAGAGGGCTGTTGGTAAACCTGCATGTCTAATCTCTCATCTTTTAATGCTTTCCTGAGTCAGCCAGTTCAGTGGTTACTGATTTACTGTTTCTTCTTCCTGAGACTTGAAGGGAGTTCATGTTGGCTTTTCCAGAGGCAAGATGTGGTCTCATGAGGGCAATGCTTTCTCGTGGTCCTCAGTCTCTCTGTTGTGGGCTTGATTGATCAGTGCTGCTTCACCTCCTCAGGGCCATCACCTGCTGGAATCCTGCCCAACGTAACCCATCAACATCTGTGCACTGACCTGGAGCAGTATCTGCTTTGGCACTGCAGGTGGTAATTAATAGGATGTATAGCTTCACTGCCAGCTAGAGAAAAGCCAGACATGGAAAGTGCTGAGGCTTATTCCTTCATTTCTTCACCTGCTGCAGTCACTGCAGAAGAAACCTTTGGGAGCCATTTGCCAAATGTTTCTCTTCGAAGCAATCCAGGTTGAAGCAATGCTTGTGATTCCTGCCTCCCTGCTTGTTTACAATGCTGCTCTGTGGGACCGGGAGTAAAACAGCAGTGGACTGACCCAGGCTGGAAGTAACCTAGTAGAAATGATGGCTTGGGTGCTGCTGCTAACATGATGCTAACTGAGAAACCATGCTCATGGTCAGAATTCAGTGGACTTTAGAGGTCTGCAGTAGGTCTTCTGGTAAAGGCATGTTTTGCTGATAATGAAGAATGGTTCTTAGGAATATGTTCTCTCTGTTGGCATGTTTATTCCTGCAGGGGATAACAGCATCTTTCAGAGGAAGAGAGCCCCAAACCCTCAATCTCACCCAGAGGATGCTGAAGTGAGTGTGGATGATGCACTGGCCTGTGTCTCATTCTCTGAGTTCTGGAGATGTTTGCCCTTATTAGAGTGGTAACATTTGCATGGAGTCAAAACTCTGCTTTCTTCTGTTAGAAGGGAAGTGAATGAAGAGAGCAATTAGCCAGTGTTAGCACCTGTCAAGGCAGGAGGCAGCTGGTGCTTCTGTGGGTAAGTCCCTGCCAGCCCACCTGCCTGCTCTCATGCTGCATATTCTCCAGGAAGGGCTAAGGCTCTTCAGGAGGGAGTTAGGGCCATGGCAGTCCTGTGAGGGGCTCAGAGGGACACCAGCCTGCTGTAACGTGGTGCAGCTGTGCCTTGGCTGGAGACTGGTTGGTACCCAGCCTCACTTTATTTAGGATTGTAGCAAAAATGCTAAGTCATGGCTTGAACCAGTGATAGAGCAACTGGTAGGAAGGCAGGGCCAACCCTCGGATGCTCAGGTGCATGCAGTGCTCCTGAGTGACCAGAAGAGGTGGAGCTGTGATCCACCCCTTGCCAGACCTCATTTAATGGTTGGCAGTAGAGGCAAAGCTATCTTGCTGTACATCCCTGCATACCTGAGGCCTTCTAAATATAAGCAGCTTCTTTCCTTTATTTCTGTGCCTGTGGCTGTTGCATGTGAGCAAATCTTCACTTGCTACAGCCTAGGACCTTGCTGTTCTGCCATCACTGCTGTGCTTTCTGTCACATTACAAGGATCAAAGGAAGCATGAAAACTCCTGGGTAGAGCTGGGAGTGCTGTCACCATTTGCTGGCAGGTTTTCCTTTTCCAGAGGAGGTAGTCTTAGAGTATACTCCCAGAAGGGGCTGGGACTTCGCAAAGAACAGGAGGGAATTAGGGATGCAGTGTCTGCCCTTGGCTCCTCAGGATGCTGCAAACTGCTCTCAGTCCTTCCAACTGTGTTTGGGATCCCCACAGCACTATTCCAGCGCTGGGCAGAGAAACCTCATGTCAACAGCTGCTGTGCTCTGCTCTCCTCCAAAGACTCCCAATTAATTTTTTTAAAACACAGCCCATCTGTTCTCAGCCTGCAGGCTGCTTGAGATAGGGGCTGTCTTTTCTGTGTGTATTAGAACAGCGCTGCAGAAAGGGGTCCTGGCCTTGGGCGCGGTGACAAGCAGAACATTAAACTTTGTGTGAAGTGGCTGTGTGTTCTGGCACAGCCCTAGACTGATGAAGTTGTCAAGGGAAATGCCATATTTTTGTTTTCTTGGTCATGTGCAGAAACCGTCATGAATACAGAAGTGTGTCTGCTTGGTCTGGAGATTTTTACTATCCCCTTGTGCAGCTGCTTCTTTAATGTCGTGGGTACTACTGAGCCACGTTGTTCTCCCAGATCTTTCTTTCATGCTATTTTATTCTGAGTTTTGTTCTTCTGGAAGCATGGTGGAGGAGCTGCGGTTGTCTCTGTGGTCTTCTCTTTGCTAGATCTCCAGGCTTGTGCTCCGGAGCTCAGTAAGACAGGCGTGCTGCTGAGCACGTGGCATCCTGTGCTGCCGCCTGCCCTTTGTGGTGCTTCTGCCCTGGGCTGGAGGCTGTGTCCTCAGGGCTCCTGATAACCACATCAAAACGGACCTGACCCTGTGACTGAGCCAAGGCTCTAATTACCAATGCAAATTCACTTTTATGGTTCAGATTTGTTAAAGATTTTTGGCAGGCTGACTGGAGAGCCTTGTGCCACATCAGGAGCTGCTGGTGTCCAAGTGCTGCACGTTGGACTATATACTGCCTGTTTTTCCTGCACAGAGATAGCATAAAATCCACAACCATGACTAATGGGGTAGAAATTAGATGTTCTGCTCATGCAAAACCTCGACCAAATGTGTGCTGCTCAGAGGTCTGGTGCACAGATGCTATGTTACTGAGCATGGAAATGCAGCTGGAGCACTCAGGTATTCTCCTTGTGTCACTGTGCAGCCTGCAGGACAAGAGCCTGGCTGTCATCCTGCCTTGGGGTGGGCAGTGCCGCTCCATCACTTGCTCTTCTCCACTGCTCAGGGTGCAGGTGGCTGCATAGCTCAGCTGGGATGTGGTTAAAAATTACACCTAAAGGTCAGCTTACTTAAAATCATTTGGGGGAACGTTTTGATTTAAAAAAGCATTCAAAAAAGAATCAGTGTATGTGATAGTAAAAATGTGATTGCTTTTCCTCACTGAGTGGTGACAGTGAGAAGCTGTGGTTTGCGTTCATCTTTCTTGTCTGCGCCTACATGGATCAGGATCACTTAACCTGCTTTCAAGCACTAGAAAAAGTGACTCCAGCCACCTCCTGTGCATGCTCAAAACTGGAGTCCCAAAGCTGACACTGACTGTGCCCTGCAGCCCAGTGGGGGTGTGAGAAAGAGGACAGGCTGGGGCATTTCTTCATGCTGTTCTGGCTGTCAGGAAGGCACTCCCTGCAGCCAAGCTTATAACAGCAAGCTGCTTGCCAGCTGTGTGGGCAGGCTCAACGCATAGGTCATGTGGCATGGATGCAGATTTTTAGTGCACTTGAAAACTGAGCTAAGCTGGAGGGTTGTGCAATAAGCCCGGGAGACAGCTGTTGTGGCAGTGGATAAATGACCAGGAAGCAAAAAAACACTATTTCCCTGTTTCAGAGACAGAAGAATCTCTTTTCTGCATGTTGAGGTTTTAGGTCCAGATGGGAGCAATGGCCTTAGCTGCAGCCCTAAAGGTGTGGTTGAGCCCACACCTTTGCATCTGGGTGGGCAGTGAGTATGGATTCCTGGCTCTCAATCCACTGCTGTGGGAGGAACCACTGAGGGACGCTTTGGTATTGAAGGGTTAAGCAGTGTGGATGCAAGGAATGAGCTGCGGTGCTCCTTTTGTGAGTCAGAGGGAAAAATGTGCCCTCCCTCTCAGATGTTTCCCTCTGTCCAAAAATGGCTAAATGGGCTCAGTGAAAAAAGCAAGGAGGCATTCCTCATATTCTCTGGAGTAATTAGATTTAAAAGCCCGTACTTAAAGGGGTAGCTTGCAGCAAATTAAATATGACTCTGGCAGGAATTCTGCAGGAAGGCGGCTGTGTCTTGGGTACTATAGAGCAGGCTGGGCACTGGCTGGGGAAAAACAAGGCTGTCAGAGATGGACATTAACAAGCAGTCTGTTAGTCAGCATGGATTATTAAACACAGGAGGTCAGTCTGTCTTCTTTATTTTATTAGGGATGGCTGACACGCAGCAATAACCACAGGACTCAACTGGGTTTGCTTCTGAGCGCACAGGTTAAATAGTATCAACCCCATCCAAAAGCCATTCGTGTCAACAGGAGTCTTTCCTCCAACTTTCAAAGTGATTTGGAGCATGACCAAAGTTAGTTTAATAGGCTTTTTTAATATATATCCTGTGATCTTCCTGCAGCCAAACAGCCTGTGTTGTCTTCTCTGGAGCAGGTTTGCAGGCACTTACTACATCATTTGCTGGTGGCAGTCTGCCTGTGCTGAAGCACACGTGAGGACTGGTCTGCAGCAAACATCTCTGTGCAGAGAAATACCATCTTTGCCTCCAGACCTCCCGAGGCCCCTCTTCTGCCTTGTGAGGGTTTGTGGAGGCTGTTGGTCCGAGGCCTGTATGATGGGGGGTGGAAAGCAAAGCTTAAAAAGAGAGGGAAATGAAGAGAAAAGGAGGAACATTAGCTTGTCTGTGTTGTAGCCCACCCTTCCTGCTTCCAGCCAGCTGGAGAGCCAGCACTGGGCAAGACTTTGGTGTAGGAGAATTGCTGCCGCCACCTCCTCTCTGGCCCAGAGATGGAGAGATGTCTGCCTTGCTGTCCAAAAGTAGGGTTTCACAGAGGCTGAGGCTATGAACAGTGCCACCTTTGTCCTGAATAAGTGGAAAAATCTCCAGGTCTCTTCTCTTGGGGAAAAAGCAAGTCTATGCCAACCCTGGAGAGACCTGCTGGGGCTGTGCCATTTGAGCTGTCTGTCCTAGTGCATGCCCAGTACAGGACTGTTCCAGCAGACTCCATGTGTGTAGGTCCTTGTGGTGGGGTGAGAGAAGCATCAAGGGGAGAGGTCCCAAGAGCATCTCAGCCAGGCTGCTTGTGCCAGCAGTGTAAGGTCTACTGAGCTGCGGGATGGATGTTGGATGTGTTTCCTAAGACATCCTGACCCTGCAGGCTCATGTTTAAAAACTGTTTCTTCTTCAGGTGGGTTTTCCCACTCCTGTAAGGATGCCTGGCCTGCCAAAGAGGTCCTGGTTGGCCAGAATGTCCCTAGTGAGAATGCTTTAGAACTGTAAGAATTGTGAGAGGAAAATAGAGGAAGAAGAAAAGAGGAGGCGGAAGAGGTTTCTTCAGGGTGTTTCGGTCACTGGATGAGAATTTCCTTTTTTTTTTTTTTTTTTTTTTTTTTTTTTTTTTCTGTTCCTTCTGGGCAGAATGAATTTCTGGGATGGAGAACAGTTACTTCATCTCCAGTGTCAGGATGGACTTTGCTTTGTGGCTTGTCTGGTAGAGAGATTGTGGCTGGGTATCCTGAGCAAAGATGGAGGTTTTTCCTTCCATAACTGATAATCTCCTTTATGGGATAAGGCTTCAGCTCTCTTCAGCGGCATCTGCAAATACCAAGCCTGGGCAACTCATTGGAAGTGTTCTCATTTTGTCTGGACAGGAATGTTGCAGTTTCACAGTATCGAGCTCACATCAGTTGGTGGTTTTTACTCTGTAGAAGTTGATCACATGTAGAGGAAGCCAAACCCAGGGCGTCTGAGTTGCAGGTCTTTCTGCAAGCTGAGCTTTTCTTTGCAAGGAAATTCCATTTAAGGGGAGCCCTGAGTGAAGTGGAGTGCTGAGATCTTGTGCAGAGGTGAGCATTTCAACAAGGCAGCTTAGCATAGGTGAGGATTCAGCTCGTTCTTCCCTTGCCCAAATGCCCACAACACATGCAAATACTATTTTGCCAAAGACACTTCAATGTCGAATCCCATCTGTGTCTGTCTGAAGCTCTCCAGTGTGGATGTGTGGGATTTGTTTCTGCCTGGTATAGATGGAGGGGCTAACACCATGCTTTATCCCATCATGCACAGTGGTGGGATGTGTGTTCCCAGCTTGAGCTCTGGATAAAACCCACAGAGACAGTTGGGACCACTGGGACCACTGAGCCAAGCTACTTCACCATGTTTCCTTCCCATTGTGCTTCAGTGCCCTGGTGTATTGTGTACTGTATGGGCAGTGTCCTGCTGGGAGGGGGGGGGCGGGGGCCCTCTGGCCCTTGGAAATCAAAGGAAAGTCTGGTTGAAAATAGTTCATTTGCTAAAGCTCATTCTTATCCAGCTCTGTGCAACCAGCTGTCTGCTTGATTTAAGCTCTCAGAATGATGCTGAAGTGATGCTGGCTGAGCCTCTGAACCCAGGATGCCTTGAATAACCTGAAAGGGAAAGGAAGAAGAAAGGCAAGGTTCAAGGTTGAGAAGACAGAAAGTACACTGAGAGAATGAATTCCTGTGTGCATCGGTTCTTTTTTTTTTTTTTTGTGGGAGCACAAGTTGTTTTCTTCAACCTAAAATGGCAATTTCTAAGCCAAATGAGACTGGTTGGGGGCATTTAGGAACATGACTTCGACTTCACAACAACGAGTGCCCTGTGCTCCCAGCTATTCAGCTTGCATATGACCAAGTGCAGGTGAGGTACTTGACTTTTTTTTTTTGCCTAAAGTCTTCTATTTCCCTCAATTTTAAATTCACCGTTGTTCTCTGCTGCTGGTACCCATTTCTTAGTACCATGTGTACCAGCACTGCGGACATAAGCAGGGGTAAGGGGTCAGCACTATGCTTAGCAGCCCCCCCATTTTCCTGTTTTCTGAACAGGACCCCTTCCTCAGCATGTTCTGCCTTTTTATCATTTCTTTTTCTTATTGGTAAGTATCAAGAGCTGGTAGGCTGAAATCATGGTGTGCATCTCCAGCTGTTCTCTCTGCCTGCTAGTAGCTTGGATCGGATGCCTGGAGTAGGCTCATGTCTCCATTTGCCATTAGAGAATGGGGCTGCACTTTTCCAGGCAGCTGAAGAGAACCATCACTTTGATCCTATTAAAGCTTCTGTTCCATGAGCATCTCTTTGCTGCCAGATCGATGTCAAAAAAAGAGGGAATTGAAAGTATTAAAATGCTTCAAGAAATGGAAAATTGCTGAAACCTGCTTTTTACAGTTCTTTTTCCCCTCTGTGACCTGACAGGGTTGAAGTTTTGTGTCTATTGTATGCATGCTGCTTGGGTGAAAGCTGGCATTCCTTTGCTGTCCTGACTTTTGTTTAAGGGAGAAGCCTCCACCAGATACCATAAGAGCCACGAGCATCGCTTGCTGGAAACTATCTCCCATTTTCTCTCCCTGACCTTGTAAAGGGAGGCTGATAGAAAACCTTACTTCTTCTTTTATATCAGAAAAGAGATTTGAAAGGGTTTTGTGGCAGCAGAAGAAAACCCAGCTTGCACATGGCCTTTCCACATGGCTACAGACATGGGTATCTTCCACAGGGTTTCCTGTTTGGTAGAGCACCTGTGGCTCTGGCACAGAAAAATATCTGGAGGCAAACATTCTGCCTTCTGCAGCACTTTTTGGAGCTATGGGCTGCAGGTGGTTTGGCGGTGCTGTGGGTGAGGCCTGTATGCTTCTCAGTAGTTTCCTCTTGCTCTCAGCTGCTGAAGCATCTCCTGGGCTGGCAGCCCCGTGTCTGTGGGATGACTCAGTGCCTGGCAGAGGCAGGGAAGGCCAGCAGCCCCCAGCCCGTGCCCGAACAGACCTGGCTTTGTGCTGCCTGGCTTAAAGGAGCTTTATTGCTCTTCTAGGCCCTGCACAGGACCTGCTTTGTGGGGTGCTGCAGGGCAGGGCCGTGCTCACATGGCTCTACTGAGCTTGTGCTGTCCTGAAGGCTGTGTCACCAGCCCCAAGCCAGCATCGTGGGTCTCATAACTGACTATGGAGTGTTTAGTAACAATCTCCTTGCCAAGGGTCTCCTAATCATGTGTAAACATATGAAATCTCAGCTCTGTGAGGCTTTTTGTTCACACTTCTGCTGCTCAGTTTCATGTTGAAACCCCCTCTGCAGCTGCAGTCTCTCAGTTGCAGGGGCAACCATATGGTTTGACTCTAAGACCAAAGTAGTGATTTTTTTATATGCTAGGATGGAACAGGTGTTTGATAAATTACCACAAACCTGTCCCAATGTGGAAGGATCCTTTTAAAGCTCCTTCTTATATTCTCAATTGCGATTAAATCTTAAAATGTTGTATTGAAATGAAAGCCAAGGTGCCAGAACTTTTTTCAAGTGAAAAGCTTTGATATCAAAAGGTTTTTATTTATTTATTTATTTTGTCAGAATGGTTCATTGGTTGTGGCATGAGTCTGCAAACACTTCTCCTTCAGCTGGAGCTGCATGTTTTGGCAACAGGAATTAGTCACCTGAATAATTGCACCAGCTCTGTTTGCTGTTCTTGCCCAGTGTATCCCACCTGTTTGAGTGTTCCCAGCGCAGTTTCTGGGGATGCTTCTCCTTCTTTCACCCACTTACTGCAGGTAATGGGCAGGCAGTGAGGGTTCTCCCACCACCTCCTCCTGCCCACTGGCATTGTGTCATGTCCTCCATGAAACCAAGTCGCATTTCTTGTAAAATCTCTGTCACTGCATGGTGCTACAGAAGCTGTAAAGGCTGGGATTTGTGCTGCTGCTTGTGTTGCACAATGTTGGCTGGCTCCTCTCCTTCCCTAAGGGCTAGACCTTGCCTCTTGCTACTGGGGTTATTGCAGTGTTCTGCTGGAAACATCTCTTCTTGCAATGTGGCTGCAGTTTATGTCTAGTTTTGCCTGAATTCCATCAAGCCCTGCAAGAACTCACACTCAGGAATGTGAAAGGATTTTAAAGAACTGTTTTGCAAACAGCTTTTAGAATCATGAAATCATTTAGTTTGGAAAAGATCTGTAAGATCATCATGTCCAACTGTCAACCTGACTTACTAAATCCTGTCAATAAACCAGGTCCTCAGTGCTGTGTCCACCCATCTCTTAAATACCTCCAGGCCTGGGAACTGCACCACTGCCCTGGGCAGCCCATTTTGAGGTCTGACCCCTATCTCCAAAAGGAACTTCTTCCTGGTGTTCAATCTGAACCTCCCTTGGCAAACTTGAGGCCATTGTATTATTGAAGTTTTAGAACTCAATTACTTTTCCAGTGTTACCCATCAGCTGCTGGGCATTTGTGCAGCAGAAAGCCTGGAATAACACAAGGTGAACCTGGCCTTTAAGTATACATAGAAACAGGTTGTGCAGTTTTTCTTATAGGTAAGCTGCCAAGCCTGAAGAGGAAACTGTCAAATGCAATACAATACAATAATCCCAATGTTGCTAGCAGGAAATTCTTAAGACGACACGCTGAGTTTTGCTACCAAACTCTGGTGGTCCATAGGCTGCATCAGTCCTGCTCTAAAGTCCCAGTGCTGCAAGCAGATCTCTTGTCCTTACCATGCCTGGGGCTGGGCACAGTGGTCCTTGCAGCGCCTTCCTGAGCCTGTGCTTTCCCCCCAAAGGTTGGGTTACCAGCCCTTTTCCCTCCAAGCCCCTGTGGAGTTGTGGAACAATCTACATTGGAAAATACTTTCAAATAATGGTGTCCTACCATCTGCTAACCTACTCTACTTCACTAAGCCATGTCCTTCAGTGCTGTGTCCACGTGTTTTTTTTTCCCCTACTGGTGCAGACCTTGCCATCACTGGAACCCTAGGATGTTGAAGGAAGGGAAGGTAAATGGTCACAAACCAACAGTGTTCTCTTGAGTGTTGTGTGGTTTTTCTGGACATGTCTGTGTGCATGAGGAAGCCATCCCAAGGAAGCAATTCTGTATATTGTGCAGGTGCAAGCTGTTAGTGAGGTAATGGAGATTCCTCCATGGGGACCTTCAGAAGCCACCTGGACATGGGCCTGGGAACCCTCGTCTGGGTATTTCTGCTGGGCAGGGCCTGCAGCAGATGGACAAGTGTAGAGGTGCCTTCCCACCTCTGCCATCTTGCTATCTGTGACCACCCAGCACGTGGGCTGTAACCTTGAGGGGAACTCCCTGGGATGTGTCTCTGTCCAGAAACCTGCACAGCTGCAGAGCGAGGAGGAACCAGAGCACCTGAAACTGCTGCAGAAGGGCATGATGCTATTTTTTTAAGTGCAACCTTCACCGCACATCACAAGCTAAGATTTAAACTGAAAGAAAAAAGGTAATGCATCTCTTTAACGTGGAAAATAGCTTGCTAGCAAATAGGGACAGTGAAGTCAGGCTGACAGGTGAATTAACACTACTACTAAGCCTCTCTTTTAGTTCTTGAAAGTAGAAGAGCATATTTTTAGCAACAGGGTTTTAAGTGTTTTAGGCCTGAAACTGCCTTGGAGGCTGAAAGTCAAGCCTGCTCTGCCAACCTGCACAGCTGCTTGAAAAAGGAAAGGACGCGTAGGGGGAGAATTCAAACCAAATCTGCTGTGAGCCCTGGCTTTCTGGTACAGATGGGGAGGTGGACCCCAGCCGTGACCAGAGAGAAGACTGTTGCTGAGACATGTTGCTGCTCCTTCAACTCCCTGCTTGGGGCTTAGGGGGATTTAGTGACAGTAAACAACCAGTTCCTGTAGCAGCAGGGGTTGCAGCCCACCATGGTCAGTACCATCTTGTTGTACCGAAGAGCTCGGGGGTCAGACAGTGCGTGGTGTCTGGATGATGAAACCTGAGCCCTTGAGAAAGGAGGGGATGTTTTAATGAGATAGCATGGCTTGCCTTTGCTAAACCATTTGGGAGAAATAGCTGATTTTTGAGTAAGAGGGAGATTTGTAAAAAGATCTGCCCTGTAGATTTCTCTTTCTGGGGCTCTTGGCTTTCTGTGCTGCCTCTGTCTGTGGCACAGATTTCAGCTGAACTAATCCTGTAAAAATGCTGCAACATCCCCTTAATTCCCTCTAAACCAGGCTTTCCTCAGGATAGCCACAGCAGAGCCCTGAATCAATGCAGGCGGTGTTTAGGCCTGGAATCTCAGCTTGGATGAGCTGAGCTGAGATGCTGGGCAGGGAGCTGGGAGGGCTGGTGGAGCTCACGCTCTCCTGCCATACTTTGATGGGGCAGTACATCTGTCTAGAGGACCTGTGGGATGGCTGAGCTTATCTTTGTATATAAAAACATGGTGGGGAGGGGTGAGGAGAGGAAGCAATCCTAAAGCTTTTTTCACTGCTCATCTTTCTATAGAAATGATAAGTAACATAAGTCCTAGTAAAGCAGTCACTTGGAGCTTAGGAAGGTGGTCCATCTAGATTTGCTGAGTCTGGAGATGAGACACAGACTACGTCCCACCAAGTCTCAGATTTCATCTTTTTCATGTCATGAAAAGCATTTCCTTCAATGGGAAATCTATGTTGTGCAATTTGCAGACCTCTTGCAAAACAAAAAAAAAAAAAAAAGAAAAGGAAAAAAGTTTCTGGAATCATGATGGAATGAAAGGTCTAAACCCAAAGATCTATTCCTGTGATTGAAACGATCAATGTCAGTGTAACTGAAAGCTAGCAAGCATGTCAAAACCTTGTTCCTGACATCCTGTGAGCAGTCACATGCATCAGCAGAGCAGGGCTATTGCCTCATGAGCAAACTTCTGTCCCTCTCCCATGTGGACCAGAGCTTTCACCCAGAGCTAGGGCCTGATGCTCACAGCTGGTTACCCTGCTCTGCTGGGAGAACGTCAGAGGATGGCTCTCAATGTCCTTCAAATGTTTTAAGGAGTTGGGCTGAGCCTCATCAGGTGTGGAAGGAGAGTTAGGGGGAAGATGGGCAGTTATGTTTCTGGTAGCCATCTCCACGGTGGTAAATCTTACAGACTTGAGTGTTAAGACTTGAGCCCCCAGCAGAAGGTGGGCTGGGAAGGGAAGGCTGTGTAGAAGAGCCCAGGAGGAACCTGGGTCTTCTGCCTGCAGGAGAGAGAGATGATAGCAGCGTTGTAGATAAATTGCTTTGTCTCTAGCTAATTGATGGTGCTGATTCCTGCTTGCTGAGCCCAGATAGGCTTTTCAGGGAAAGTCTAAACATTAACAAAACAAGTGGTGTGCACACACTGGAGCAGCTCAAACACAGCGTGGGTGGTATGCTGGAGGGCATTCACACACAGGCACAAGGGAGGGGGTCCTCCTGATTCTGGAGCTGGAGTGTTCAAGGCTGCCTTCTATCGATTCGTCAAATATTTGCTTGCGTCTGCAACCTTCTGACATTCCCATAACAGGGGTAATTTCAGCTGCAGGTGCACTAGTGGTGACTTTGAGTGACAGAAGGGGCTTGGGAGCAGCACACTGGAGATCCCCACAGGTGAAGTTCCTCTGGAAGGAAAGAACAGCAGTTCTCAGTGCTGGGCCTTGCTGAAGTTCACTGGTGCCTTGGGGCAAGGCTCTCACAAACACTCTTTTCAGAAAGGTTCTTCTGAGCAGAGATGGTGCCATGATGTTCATATGTTCCAATCTTGGCCATCCACACAGTGCTGTCCAGCGGAAATCATTGTTCCTCCAGACATTGGTGGAGAGCACCTGCAGCAGGTGCAGATCTTGCTTTCTCCATGCAAGGAGAGGGCAAGCTTCCCAGTGTGGGAACAGCATTCCTGTGTTGCTGTATGGGCAGGTGAACACATCTCCTCCCTTTGGAGATTTTGCCCTGAGGGAGGATTTGGGCTAAGCAGCTGTTCAGCTGTTATGGTAAAGGTCCTCTCAGTCACACCTAGGAAAAAGGCATCCAAAAGGCTGTCTTCTCCTTGCTAAGTTGTTTGTACCTTTAGAAACCAAGCATCAGACTTTCACATTTTGGAGATATGTCCTCAGCAGGGAGGTACAGGACAGGCTTTTCTCGGCAGCGATTTCTCTTAGGAGTTGGTTGCTTTTAGTGTGAGTGTGCCCAGTTCATTTTGTGTTTACTGGATGTGATTTGTTGTATTTATTAACCTGCAATTATTATTAATTGTGCAATATTCCTTCCTGCTCATAGATATTTCCTGTGTATGGGCAGAACCATTTTTGCACTTTTTATTTGCTATGTTGCTAATTATGAACACTTTTTCCAGGTTTCTGAGGAAGCTTCCCCTCATCCTAGACCTTTCTTCATTCTTTCTCAGGACTTCCTTCTCCTTCCTGCCTTACTTTTGCTCTTGGAGGATATCTCAGCTCTTTTGTAGGGTGTTGATATGGTGACCTACTGGCTTGCCTGAGCTTAGCCACATCTGTCTTGGACTCTCTTGTGACACAGGAAAGGAAAAGGCTCTGTACCTGATGATGATTGCCCACAGAGCCTGTAGGTGCCCCATCTTTGGAGGTGCTCCAGGCAGTTGGATGGGGCTCTGGGCAGATTGAGCTGATGGGAGGCAGCCCTGCCCATGGCAGTGGGTTGGGGCTGTGTGGGCTTTAAGATCCCTCCCAACCCATGATATTCTATGATTCCATGGCTGCAGATAACATGAGTGATGTAGTTCTTGTTTTGGGTGCTGTTTCCTCTTTCCAGAAAGGCAAGTTGCTGTTGCTGGGCTGTCAGTGAGCATGGGCAGAGGCAAATAGTTGAAAGCAGGTCCCTGGATAGTGCAAGCATCTTACAAAAAATTTTATGAAAGCATTTTTGATTCAATTATATCACACCTTTCAGGAGTTGCACGGTGGGTGCCTTCTCCAGATGGCTGAATCCCTCTGGACAACATCTTCCATGCCGTACTTTGCTTTTGTCTCTAGAAAAGATGAAACATGACCATAAAGTCATTTGCAGGAGTTCAGTCAGGGAGGTGAAGTTTCTCTGTGAAGAACTGAGATATGCAAGCATCAAAACATGCATCCTGTAGGTCACTTTTGTGGTATGTTTTGAAACTATCTACTTTGGCGCTTCAGCTAAAGTGGATTTTGAGATTATTCTTTTCCCATTAAGAAACACCAAAAACACTGCAAAGTGACAGTTTTCATAAAAGCATATAAAAAGTGTAAATTTGGTATAAAATTCACTTTTTCTAGTCTTCATAGCAGATTTGAACAGTTCCAGTGGGTTACAGACTGTGCCCTGTTAGAAGTCACTCATGAGAGGCTTTACCTGATAAAAGGCAATGTGAACTTCACACTCTTCAGACCACACTGAGCTAAGGGACCAGCTGATCTCTAGCTGTACCTCCGTGTCCCCAGCATTTTACAGAAAAGTCTGTGGAAGAAATGAGCAGGAAGACTGGCAGAGAAACAGCTCCTTGCAGAGTGGCTCCAGGAATCTCTGGCTTTGCTCCTGGCCCCTCTGAAAGACCAGGCATTTGTTAGATCCCTGCCCATCCATCCAGTGTGTGGTTGTTGTGGGGAGGCCAGGTGGCATCAGCATCTGAAGACACAGCAAGCCCTTGCTTTCTGCTGGCAGTCACCAGAACATTTCTTGCACCTGGGCCTTGAGGAGCAGCAAGGCCATGTACCATCTTGTGATCTGCTGCCAGTACCTGTATCACTTTCCTGTTCTCCATCAAGTAGGTTGTAGCTTGCTATCTTGTGCCTCTCAAGCCATGAGGAAGTGCTGTTGGCACAATAGATTAGCAGTGAGATGGAATTAGACTCTCTCTACATCAAGTCCTGCCTGAAGTCTTGCACCATTATGTCTATGTTGCCCTTTCTGCAGACCTCCTGGCCAGTGTTTTGTGGACAGGAGCAAGGACCTGTTCTCCTGTGTGTTGGATCTGCTCTGAGCCTTGTGCAGCTGTGTCCTGCCACACCTGCAGGTCAGGGTGGTTCTCGCTCAGCTCTCTGGCTGTTCTCACCCAGAACATATTGTAGAGGGCTCCACTTTCAGGACTGATGCTGCAGTTTCAGTTTCAGTGTCGGCTTGTGAAGTGAAATCCAAGGTAAAAAAATGAACTTGGTAGTGTTCAGGGAGATACAAAAGAATGGAGTCTGGAAAAAGCCTGTGAGAAACAGGGTGTTGGTGCACCTGTCTTGCACACAACTCTGGCACTATGTTGTCTGGCAAACCCTCTCTGCTTTTTGTTTGCTTTCCAAATGCCTTCTATTACTATGCTTTTCTGGGGTTGAGGCTCTGCATGTTTCACCCTGAACACAGCATTGTTCTCCGCAGAGAGTCATCATCCAGAAGCAGGATGGAGATATCCGCTGCCTCATGGTGCTGGGTTCACTCTGAGTTTTCCCTCTGTCCTGTTGCTGAATTTTTGACACAACAGGGGAGGCGGATAGGCTCATGTCTGCTCCTATAACCTGTAGAGATAAAGGGCTGAGTTATTTTCAGTAGAATCTATTCTTGGGCTGAACGCCCATTACTTCTGTTTTTTGCTTCTGTGGCCCCTGACACCATGACATTGCTTCATATTTAGCTCTGTGTTACATGAATCAACTGCACAGAATAGAACAGAGATGGTACTAACTGGAAGTTGCTTGACTACTGGGTCCATCACCTGGAGGAATAGGAGGCTCAAAGGGTCCCTTGCTCTTCTCCTGGTTGAAATGTGTTGGAAAAACAAATAAAACACCATGGAGCAGGCAGAATCAGTGTTTTACTGCCAGCTCTTCTTGGCTAGTCGGGAGTTTCCCAAGACCTACTTTACACTGCTATCATTTTTTTTGTTCAGTGGGAAATTCATGAGGCAAGCGGAGACCTGTGGAATGGGAATCTCTGGAGTCATCCCATCCACTGTCCATCACAGCAGCAGGAGCTGATCTGAGCTGTTCATGCTGGAAGGAGGTGGTGTCTTTCTCAACTGGAATAAGTCCTAAAATATCTTGGGAAAATCTGAGTGCGACAGAGCACTCATGTTGCCTGATGCTCCTCAAGTGGCAGAAGTTCTTGGGGCTGGTCCATTTTCTGTCTTGTATCTAAAAGATAGGCACTTGCCAAATGTGGATTTGCCTGGCATCCCTCTGTCTTTGTTTTAAATTATACTGAGTGAGATTTGCTGAGTTTTGCCTTGCAAGAATAATTAGCCGTGTGATGTTAGGCTTGGTGTGTTTTCTTGGTTCCTGCCAAAGACCTGCAAAAACAGAGGCTCTTAATGCCTGGGCTCTTGGCAAAACCCCCAGGCAGTGGTGTGGGCAGGGAAGGTGACTTGTTGTTGCTGTTTTGAAGTCTGTCCTTCATGTCCTGTGTGTCTGACAGGGACGTAGTGAACCTTCCTCACCAGATGCCTTTTCCTATTATATAGATTTTCCTTCTGATCTTCCTCTCAGTGTAAATGGACGCTCCTAGGTTTTGAGCTGCCCAATAATGGGGAAAAAGTATTTGAATATAGGGAAAGCTACTTGATGCTTCCAAGTGCTATGTTGAAGAGTAAGAAAATAAGGGAACCAGGTCTTCCTCTGGTATGAGGTGACCTGGTTGACGAGCAGAAGCACATCAGCTTTCAGAGAGACAGAGGTATATCTGCAGGTGATCTGGTTTAAGAACTTCCAACAGCAGCTGGTGTGGTTTTCCAAAACAAAACAACTTTGTTTTTAAGCACAAATATGCTCAAAAAGCAAGCCTTAGAAAGTGGGCAGTGTCGTTCCTTACCTCTCCTGGTAGACCAGACATCCAGGAAGGATGGCAAAGGAGGCAAAGAAAATATCATGCTCACCTCTCATTCCAAGTAGTTGCAGTAACCTCCTTCAGGGGGAAAGGGATAGAGCCTCCGGCTTTTGATTTCCAGAGAAAGGAAGTTTTAGCAGGCACTTGATCTGAGACACTGTAGAGATGTGAGATTCAAAGAGCCTTGCACTTGCCCACCTGGATTGATACAGAGTTGTCTCTGGCTGGGTAATAGTGAGCTGAACTGAGTGTGGGAGACAGCTGGCCTGACAAAGTGATCATCTGTCTTCTAATTTCTGATGTCTGTTTCTTCTGGGCCATCCCCAGTGGTTGTGCCAGCCTCATGCCTGGTGCATGGATCTGTGCCTGGCAATGGCTTCTTTCATATCTGATGATGGCTGAGCTTATCTCCAGCCTTGTTTTGTGGGAGCTCTTCTCCGCCTCTCTCCTGTCCTCAGAAAACTTGTGGGCACTTGTTATTTTCAGGAGCTCGCACTCTCTGCAACACTTGTTAGAAGTGCCTCGGTGGAGGCGAGTGCTGAGCAGATGCAACTCTTGCTTAAATTTTGGGACCTTAGGAAACTATGCTTAAACCACATTAAAGAAACAGAGTTGTTTCCAGGAAAAGTTTTCCAAAGTCTCCATGCCAGCCGTGTCCTGGTACTGAGTGGTCCCACCTGGGAGCCAGCTCAGTGCAGCTGCTGGATTGAAGCACATTTCTTTCCTAGATGTCATTCTGGGCTTTGCCCCAACTCCTCTGGATTTCCAGGGTGCTTGGACTCATTGCTGACTGTGGTATTGCTGATGTGGATGGGCTGGGCTGCATATTTGGGATCTGATTCAAAGCCCACTGAAGGCACCAGCAATTTGCTGCTGATGTCAGTGGTCTCTCTGGAGCAGACACTGCGCCACTGGTATTTTTTATATAGACAATCACCTCTAAGGGAAGTGAAGGGAAAAAGCACACGTTTCATTTAGAAAGTGAATAAATGAGGTGTGATTCTTCTGAATTCTCCCTAGCACACGAGAATCTGGGATCCCTCCCAAACCACGCTCTTATTTCTGGGGCCTTTAGCAACTGGCTTGCAGCATGCAGATGTCCCCTTTCTTTAAGCCTTTTCTGCCTGCTGTCTGAAGGCGGTCAGCATAGGTCAGATCTGCAGAACTTTACAAAGGACATTTCTCCTGCCACACCCAAACTCTTGCTTTGCAACCCCGTGCTGAACCTCATGGCCATGTGGATGGGAAACTGGAGCAACCTGATCCTGGTGGGATGCGACCAGCCCAAGGCAGGGGTGTTGGATCATCATCTTTGAGGTCCTTTCCTACCCCAGCCATTCTGTGATCCTGTGATTCTGACCAGAGAAGCTGTGGATGTCCCGCCCTTGGAGGTGTTTGAGGCCAGCTTGGATGGGAAGCTGGACAACCTGATCTGGTGCCTGGTTTAGTTGTTGACAAACTTGTCTGCAGCAGAGGTTGAAAGTAAGTGATCTTTGAGGTCCCTTCCAACCTAAGCCATGATTCTATGATTCATTGCAAACCTGATGGCAAGGTTCCCCCCAGAATCTGCGCAGCCATTCCTTGGGGAAGCTGATGACTGCCTGTCTGGTTGTGTTTGGTACCTTTCAAAATCTTCAGCTGTCCCCAAGGACAAGTCAAGAAGGAATGCTAAAGTCAAGAAGGAATGCTAAAGAGCCTTGTGATAAAGGCACTGACACCAGAGAGCTGCCAGGAGAGCAAGACACAGGAGCAGTTTACAAAGGAAAAAATGGGTGCACGTGTAACCCTCAGTGCAAATGGCCAGTGTGGGGTGAAGTTATGGGTCAGGAGCTGCCAGGGAAGGTGTGGGGGATCTGGGTGGGTATTTAACTGGGCAGAGTTAGTGAGTCATCGAGACTGCATCGCTTATTTGACTTTCCTTGGGCTTTATCCAAAGCCTGCTAAAGCTAATGTGATTTTTTCCGCTGACTTCCATGGGCTTTGGAATGGGATCTTTGTGCCTACAGGGTTATCTCTGTTTTCTGGAACCCATTCACTGTTTGAATTTGCTAAGTATATTTACTGCCAGACTCCTTTTTTCTTTCACTCCTGATGTCGGATTGCAAAAAGTTCCCAGCAGTGGCCAGTTGTGGGGGCTGTGCTGCTGTCGTGCAATAGGCTGTGGGTGTCCTCTTCCCTGTCTAGCTTTGTGCACCTCTTACAAAGTCACACCTGTGATGAGTGTGCCACTTGCAGGGGTCCGAAGCATTTGGAGTAGCTAAACAGAACTCAAGAGTATTAGAAATAATTATTGTTGTTTTTCTTTTGACCCTCTTTCCCCATGATGAGGCTGTGCTTGTTCTGAGCTCATCCCCCGTGCCATCATTCATCCATCCAACCTTCGTCATACCATTGCCTGCCTGCTGTGCCCATGTGAGCCTGCACCCTCTTATGGGCCCTGCTGGAGACAGGTTCCTTACAGGCCCTCCTTGAGCTTGTGAAGGACTGTAGAAGGACAAACAAGGAGCCACGGGGTTGTGGAGCAGAGGCTGTGACTGAACCTCTCAGCTGGGAGATGCTGATGGTTGAGCACAGCTTTGAGAACCATACCTGAATCACTACCAACACACATTTAATCCAGGCAGTGTCCCAAAACCTTTGGTCTGTTCTTTGGAACAAAGCGCCCTCAGTAACAGCTATGGGCTCACAGACAGTGTGTAACTTGTTTTCCCACTTGGATTAGGGCAGGTCCGCAGATGTTTATTATCCATTTTTTAGGTGCTGATGAAAATCTGACTCTTTCAGGAAAATATGTTTGTTTTTCATCCATGGGTCAAGGTAGTCCTTCCATTTTGGAAACTGGAAGAAAAAAAAAAAGAGCTGCTTTTAAACCAGCCCTCCCACCCCATGCTCATGAGACATAAGCATCTATGAGCCCTCTGGGTAGACCTGGACTCCTAGGCAGTGACAGCTCTTGTGTGTATGACATCTATTTCTTGGAGAAGGCTTGAACGCCTGACTGTCTGGCCCTGGACTACCATTTTTGCTGGGCTTGGAGTCTAATTTGAGCTTCATTCATTTATTTTTAACTTGTGATTTGCATTTCAAAGGTTGATGAGTTAGTCTACAATAAGGAGCAGAGGTAGATTTGCAGACAACCTTTACATTGTCGCTCTTAAGGTAAATATTTCCCTTGAGCACACAGAGTCAAAGTACAGCTTGCACGTATATAAAACCAGGGACAAACTACAGTGCGTGTGCTCTGTTCTGGGTCAGTGCTACCCCGTCCTCTGCTGACAGGGTGTCGGGACCTCCCTTAGCCCTCTGCTCAAAGCTGCTCCCTCAGCATCATGTGGGTGTGAGACTGCAGCCACAATCAGAACCAGGAGTGTGCCTATCCCTCACCTGGGTGGCTGGGAAAAAGCCTGGGAACTGTGACCCCTTTCCCTGTGCTAAGATTTAAACCTGTAGTGCTGAGTCAATAGGATCCAAAATGTATTGTTTGAAGGGATTCAGCGTTGCCTTTTTTTTTTTTTTTTTTTGACTACGTTGGCATGTATGCTGCATTGTGATGCTTGAGATTTACAACACGTTCTTTACAAGCGACTTCCACAGCTCAATTATGTCGTGTGAAGAGATTAATTAACTTTACGAGAGTCACAGCCTCTGGCAGTGGAAACAGGAACCGCTTCTGCTGGCTGGGCTGGATCCACGCTGATCCTGCACAAAGCCTTTGGCCGAGCAAATCCCTCCTCCCTGGCAGCACACGAGCCTGGGGCGTGGGGCTGCAGCAGGCAGGCGCCCAGACTGTGCTGCTCAGTGTGCCCAGCTCCAGCGGGCAGGGCAGTGCTTTAGACAGGGGTTTTCCCACTGCTGAGCCCCCTGTGGTGCCTCAGGGTGCTGCTGCTGGGTGCTGGGGGGAGTGCAGGTGGATTGGTGCTGTGTCAGAGCTCTTCAAACTGACTAATGTCGTGATGACCTTACTCCCCGGCTTCCCCACGTCCAGCATTCGTGTGGCCTGCTTTTATTTCTAGGACTCTGGACAAAGACCGAACGCTGCTTCCCTTCGTCCAAGGCAATTGCTGGCCAAAAGCCCACAGTGTTGCCTCTCTACTCACTGCTCACCCGTAGCTGGCCCAAGCCCTGCAGTCTGGGTGCGTACTCAGAGAGCTCTGGTTTGTTTGCTGCTGTAAAGCCCCTGAGCACAAGGTGTTGTTTTAAGGCTGAATGGTGAGTACAGTGTGTTCTCGGACGGCAGCATGCAGGTACGCGCTGCTGCCCTAAGAGGAGCAATTCAGGGCTGGGATTTACCTTGGCATTACTCGGTGCCACCTCGCACACAGGTCTAACTTCTCCCAAGGCCTGAGGTTCCCTACTGTATATTTTGGAAGGAAAACTGCTTAACATTCATTTCTTTCTCTTTTTTTTTTTCCTTCTCTTTTCTCTCTCTTTTTCTTCTTCTACTTCTTTGTCTGGTACTTGGAACAGCCTGCCCAGGGAGGTGGTGGAGTCACCATCCTTAGAGGTGTTCAAGGAACGTGGAGATGTGTCACTGAGGGACATTGTTAGTGGGCATGATGGGGATGGGTTGATGGTTGGACATGGTGATCTTAGTGGTCTCTCCAACCTTAATGATTCTATGATACTGTGCAGGATTTGGTTCAGGGGTGTTGTTATGAAGGCAGCGTACTCAGAGCATTCCTCTGATGGCTGCTCTGCTTCTCTGGATAAAGAACTACTCTGAGGTGTGCCCATTTCAGGGAGGTTTGGATGCATTTCTGTGCTGATGTGGCAGATTCCAGGACCTCTCCAGAAAGTTTTTCCTGCACACATTGCAACTCTTATCTGCACACATCGCAATAGTGGGCATGTTATATGCCTTAACTGTCCAACGACTGTGTGTGTGGAGAGGAGAGCTCCATATTCAAAGCAGGAATTTTCCTTCTCCAGAAAAAATATGCCCCTTATGGGGTGTATTTGTTTTATATGAGTGACGAACGTGGTTTTCTAAAAGGAAGCATTCTGCATCAACAGCTACAAATGGAGGGATGACCTCGTGCTCAGAGGGGAGCCAGCACATTTTAGGACATGGGAGATGTTTCCACCATGCAGTAGAGACCCAGGAGAGGCTGTCCTCTTCCTGCCTGAACTTCCCTGAAAGGTGGGGTTGATGCTGCTGCCCTTCTCTCCCAAGTACTTTACAGTCACTTGGAGTGACATACTGGAAATAGTGCATACAGCATGCATGTGGATGTAGCATCGAGGGACGTGGTTTAGTGGGCACAGTGGTGATGGGCTGACAGTTGGACATGGTGATTCCAACTTTTTCCAACTTAAAGATCCTATGATTCTTTGATTCTATAATCACCTCTGCCGAGTGCCTATGCCCACAGTTTCTTGGTGTCACCACCCAGACAGCCGTTCTCTATATATTGGGCCATGCAATGGGAGTTCTCATAGCTGGGAGCTGTGTTGCGGGCTTGTTTAGATCCTTGCTGGGTTCTTTTCAGCTGGTTACAATTTCCAGATGTTGAGTCAATCAATTGACACAACTTCTTATAAGATGGGAAGTGAGGAAAAACTCTGGTTTCCCCATTACAACCTGGTGGCAGTGGAAGAAGAGAAGTTTGTGTGGCTCTGTACCATCTCACCAGATTTTGTATGTCCTGAAGCATTTGGTGCTTCTTATTAAGGACTGTCTCTTAAAGTCACATGGACTTCTGTCCAGACAGACTTTCAAGAGGGCCATACAGTTACCTGGACCAAAAGCAGTCTGAGGATAGGGAGAGGGAGCGCTCTCTCACACTGAATGTCCCATCCTGAGGATGCAGAGGGCACCTTTTCCTTGCCTGGATGTGAATGCCCTTCCTTCCAAGCTGTGCAAAGCCCTAACCATGCCGCCTGGTAAAGCATTAGGTAATTTCCTTCCCTCCTCCTCTGGAAGGTGTTTTGATTAGCGTAACCATTGTGTTCCCAAATTAGCTTGTGTTCCTGGCTTTGCCTTTTGGCTGGATTTTCCTGTCACAAGTGTACTCTGGCACAGTGACACAGCTTTCTACATGCCAGCGTGTTGCCTATGTCCCAGCCACCCAGGTGGCACCAGAGATGCACCAGGGCAAGGCAAGGTCCTAACCTTGATAAATCCGAGTGCTGAAGATGATTGACATGGAGATATGATCAGCTTGGTGCTTATCATAGGACCACAGGATGGCCAGAGTGGGAAGGAACCTCTGAGTTTGCCTGGTCCAGCCTCTGCTTAGGCAGGGCTTGTGCCTCTATTGCCTTGATTATTCACTGAGACCTCATGTGAGCCTGGTGGAAATGCGGCGAGTCAGCCCCACTGCATGGAAGTTGGACAAGATGACCTTTATACGTCCCTCCCAACTCAAATGATTCTATGATCTGCGGGACTATGTCTGCTCACGTGGCTGACATGCCACTGGTGCTGGAGGTGGGAGAACACTTGCTCACCATGGGATGTTGCAGTTGTACACCTTTCCCTCTGCTAAGCCTTCAAGTAAATTCTGTGTCAGAACAAGCTTAAGAATGATCTGCTTAAAACATCTCCAAAGAGGAAGGAGGAACTGATGAACCACACGGATATTTGACCTTGCTCCCTGCTAAAGCATGTGCTGTCATGCCTTTGGATGGCCTGAAGCAATCTGACGCCAGATTTCAGCTGGACTCAGCGGGAGCCCCAGTATGGCCATGGGGAGAAGAAAGGATGCCACAGGGATGTGATGTTTTTGATGAGGTCAGTGGGCAAAGTGAGAAGTAGCTGGGGAGGAAAGAAAGAGATTATCTTCTCAAAAACTTTGTCAGCTAATTTAACTCCCAGATCCTCATCAGCGCTATCTGCTTCTGTGTTAACTGTCACTCATTCCAAGCATAAAGTCACTGAGCTTTTGGCTTCTGGTTGCCATTTCTGCATGCTGGTGTGCTTGGAAAGGTGATGGAAAGAAAAGCTAAAGTACAGATGTGCTCCTTGTGATTGGGTGTAGGTGCCCATACAGATGTGCTACAGATGAGCAGGAGCTGGCCAAGAGCTGAGGAGTCACCTCAGCAGGGACAGCTGCACTGGGATATCCTTGTCATAAAGCCCCTTGCTCCATCAGAGCTGTGTTTTGGGACTGTGTGCTCGTGCTCCCTGTGAGCAAGCCCTGCCAGGAGCCTTTTCTTATAGGCTGAAAAGCTGTAGTGTGGTACATGCTTGTTTCTTTGCAAGCATGGCCTCTTAACTCCTGACTTAACACTTTGCTCTTCCTAGCATGTTTCCCATCCTGCTCCCTCTCAGCCTGCATTGCGCTTGTCTGAAGATCTCAGCTCTTGGTTCCTTCAGGACCTGGGGAGCCCCATGCAGAGTCCCCTCACCTGCCGTAGGGCTTGTTTGAGGAGCTAAATATATCCCAGCCACAGCTATGAATTTAGGATAACTAATACATCTAACGCAAAGATTTGGAGCTGTTCCAGGGCCAAACAACATTTTCTTCCCCAACAGCCAAAGACTTGTGGATGCTAAAATAACTAGGGACTAAAACTTGAGTTGGAGCAGGGGATTTTCAGACTGAACCCAAGAAAAACTTTCTAGCAGTGAGGATGACCGTGGATGATTGCCAGCATTTTGGTTGTTTTAACACCAGGGTACAGAGCGCTGTGGAGGGGTTGGGCTGGGGTTGGATGCTGCCTTGGGATGAGTTCAGCCCCCCAGCCCCATTCCTGGGCTGTGATGCCTTAAAAAGGGGAGGATAGACAAACCATAGGCACTGGGATGAGGTTTGAACCACCTAGGTGTTGGTGAGCAGAGGATGAGCGAGGGCTTCAGGCAGCTGAGGAATTAACACACGAGGAGCCTGAGGGCATGTCTGTGCCAGTGTGGTCTACATGCCTGATCTGTCTGTTTCAGGTCCCTGTGCAGAAGCCATGTTGTCATAATTAGCTGAAATGTTTCTTCGCTAGCATTTCTTTTCCCTCTCATTTCGTCACATTTGTCTGCATGAAACAGTCACTTATTGTCCTGCCACTGTGTTGAGATGTACCAGGCTGTGGACGGGACCTGCTGCTGATCTCAGTTGGCCTCAATAGCACAGCTTGTTCTGTGCTATTGATGGTGATGGTGCAGCAGCAACTGGTGTGAGTCCTAGTGACACGGCTAAGAGCAGCCCCCGTGGCCACTCCATGAGAGGCTCTGGCCACTGAAATGTGCTAATGTGTTTTTAACCCCTTTTCTCTTCAATCACATGAAGTATCATTCTGCTCAAATACTTGATGTTCCCTGGGACCCAGCTCTATGCCCCTATGAAAGGTCAGATTATCCCTCCTTCCCAGCTACTTCTGTAACAAACGCATTTCTATCTATGATCAATGCCTAATGAGCTCAGAAGCTACTGAGTGCTTCATAACAGAGCCAAAGTGGAGCAGAAAAGGGAGAGAGATGGCTTTGGGCTTGGCTGAAGGTGTGGAGACACAGGAGTTGTACCCACCAGAGCCCAGACTTTGGATGCAGCTTTGGATGAAAAGGATAGCTCATGCAATCTTGGGTTACACAGTAGGCAGCAAACCTCTATTCTTGCCCTTTTGCTGCTCTTTGGCTGATGGTTCCTGCTTGGTTGGTTGGATTGTTGGCTTTTTTTTTTTTTTAGGCAGCTGGTTGGGTTATTTGTTGGTTCATTTGTTGTTTGGGTTTTTTTGGATGGATGGTTGGTTGGGTGGTTTGCCGGGTGGTTGTTTGAGCAGGTGGTTGATTTGTTGGGTGATTTTGGAGATACAGCCTCATGGAGTTTGGCCTTTGGTCATGCTCAAGATGGGTCTCTTATGGTACAGATTGCCAGGTGACAGCATCTCCCAAAGGGCGTCCTGGCTCCTCTCCATCACTTCAGCCATGGTTGCTCCGTTCCATTGTGAATGGAGTCCCTTCAAGTCCTTTCTAAGATATTGAAGCATTTACTTAATTTCCAGCTAGCTAACCCTCTCTGGTGCAAATAGACACTTGAGTAGTACACCCCGTTTCCTTTTTGTCCCACACAGGACCTCAGTCAGGCCAGGAGGCATACATACCCCTGTGCCCACTACGCAGGGTGTCACTGCACGCCGAGATCGGCTCTGGGCAAGGTTCTGCCTCAGCTCCGGAACCCACGGCTTATCAGGCTCCGCTCTAATAGCACGGAGCGCATCGTGCTGATCCCAGCAGCTTCCCGGGCAATCAAACCCTCTTTCTTCCCCGCAAACAGCACTCGGCCAAAGGTCTGCAGAGCTGCACACCACGGGCCGACCTGCTCAGGACCGGCTCGCAAGCCTTTACGTCTGAGTCGGAGCCAGCCAGCCCCTCGGAAGCTCCTTTCCACCTCGCTAACACCGCCAGCTCCGAGCCCGGCTTTCCCCGGACCGGGGCCTACAGCCCCCAGGAGGCGGCGCGCCCGGCCCGCCCCCCGCTCTGAGTGGCCCCGCGGTGCGGAGCGGGGCGGGCCCGGCGCGCCCGGCGAGCGAGCGGCAGAAAGTGCCACGACTCCAGACGGGCGCGCGGCGAGCGGGGAGCGACCCGGACGGGTAGGCGGCGGCGGGGCCGGGTCGGGCGGGGGGCGCCGCTTCGCTCGGAGCCGCGGGGGCTCTGCCGGGGACCCCCTCACTGCACGCACCCCCGGCTGCCGGCGGGGTCCCCGGGGCGCGGCGAGAGGAATTCCCGCACTCCCCCGCGGCGCTGCCGGGGGACCCCGCTCCGGGCTCGGCAGCCCCCGGCCGGCTGTCAGCGCTCCGAGGGGCCCTCTCCACGCCTCCACGTGCTGGGGGGTCCCGCTGCGAGGGGTCCCGGTCCGTGCCTCTCCGTCCCCCCGGGGGGGTGTCCGGCCGGGATGAATGGCCCGCGGCGTGCAGGGCGGTGCGGAATGGCGACGTGTGCAGGCGGCCGGGGAGGGGCCCGCACCGCCGGATGATGGACGCGGCTACGCCGCCTCTTCCTCCCCCGACCGACCCCTCCTGCGCTCCCCGGACACCCCCGGGGCTCCCTGCCGCGGCCCCGGCTGTCCCGGCCGCATTCCTGTACCCGCAGCTCGATGGGATCCCGTAAGCTGATTACCCGCGGTTACGGAAGGTCACGGCTATGAGACGATCGTGCTTTTTCCGTTCATCGCGCTAGAAAAAAAGACCTCGGGATGTCCTCCTCCTGTTGCAGCGGGGTGCGGGGAGAAACTTCAGGAGCTGCTGGCGGTTTCGTGCTTGGGAAGAAGCTGAAATCTCAGCTCGGAGTCTCGTGTGCTGGGCCGGGCAGCTGCTGGGGGAAGGCAGAGGGAGAGGACCGCTCTGCGGGCTGCACGGAGCCCGGCTCGCTGCCCTGCGGCCCCACGCACCTCTGCACCTCCTGACTCCAGCGGGAGGTGCTGCTGCGGTGCTACAGCCAAGCACAGCCCTTGGGTGGCAGCGCGGGAGCTGCAGGGAGCATCTTTCCCTGTCTGCTGCGCTCTGCCAGGGCAGGGCAGCCAACGCGTTCTCCTTTGACTGCGTGGGGAAATGAGATCTCTGTGGCTCCTGTGTGACCTGCTGAGCTCCGTGTGTGTGATGATGGGGCTGTGCACTGCTCTGTGCTTACATCTAGCAGGGCCAAGTGTTCCCAGCTCTGCTTCCATGGACTAATGCTCGGGATAAACAGGAGTGGCTGTGTGAGGAGGGTTTCCTGGGCTGTTATCTGAGATTTGGGGAAGTTTGGTTAGCGAGCAAAAGGCACGCTGAAGAGTTAAAATGTGGATTCATGTGGGTTTTTGGAATGTGAGCTCTGTTTTTTGAATGTGGAAGGCTGGTCGTGTCTGTGCACCGCACTGTGGGCAGTGGGCTGTAAAAGGCCCTTGCAGGAGAAAACAGTGTGCCCCTCTCCTCTGCTCTGTGTGTAAGGACAGGTATAGGGGACTGCTGTGGGCACAGCCGGTGGGACGACCCAAGTGCAGACTGTGGCTGCCAGGACCTGCGTCATCTTGGGTGTGAGGTTTTGGCCAGGCTCTGGAAAGGTGTTCTGGTGCCAGACTGGGGTTTGCACTGTTTCTTCTTTTTCCCTCCTTGGCTCCACGCAGCTGCTTTTGGATGTGGTGACAGCAGCTGGTGGGGTTGGGTGGTGGTTGCCAGGAGTTGGCAGTAAGCCTTCCCTAAGCTGGAGCACCAAATTTGCTCTAAACGTGTATATGTGATAGTATGGGCTTGAGGAGGGTTTATTCTTACCAACATAGGTCACTTTGTTCCGTCTTCTGACAGCTGATGGATGCTTTGGTGTAACTCTAAAACCAGCATTAGATCATGGATATGTGTTCTTCAGCCTTACTTTCTATTTACTGTGGGGAAGTCCTCCCTTTTCCCCAGTGTATTGGAACACGTTGCCCAGAGAAGCTGTGGTATCCCGTCCCTGGTGACACTCAAAGCCAGGTTGGATGGGACCCTGGGCAACCTGAGCTGGTGGGAAACAGTCTTTCCTGTGGAACTGGATGATCTTCAAGGTCCCCTCCTACCTGTGCCATTCTATGAGGCTGCCCATCCTGGTGGAGAAGATCCCAAAGCACTCTCCCTGCAGCAAAGACACCTAGCACACTGGGGCAGGGTCTGTGTTATCCTCTGGGAGCTCGGGCAGTGCCTGTTCAGTGCAGGGTGGCTGGGTCCAGCTGGCACAGAGCCTCCTGTTCACTTCAGACAGGGCTGTGAGTTCCCTGCTCCAGCTGTTGGAAAGGAAGAGCCTCCCAGGTCTCTGCCTTCAGGCACTGAGGTTTTGCAAAGATGCTGATCTCCTTAGCTTTATTCTTCTTTTTGCCTCCTCCCCCCCCCCAGCACCTCCTTCCCTCCCTCCTCCTCAACCCACAACCCATTATACAGAGGAAATTTGATAATGTTTACAGTTAAGTGTGGGGTTGGGAACTCCTGATAACTGGGGGCGTTCTGCATTTTTCTGATTATACTTTGAGACAGGATGGTCAGAAACCACATTTTGGCATGTCCTGGAAAGCACTCCTTTGCAGATGAATGGCCCAATTCAGTATCCCATTCGGGGTTAATGAGCCAGCTTAGGGCCACGTGGAGGTTGTGCCCTGATAGGAAGAACCTGAATGGGACGGTGGGGAAATGATGGTCTTAGGAGTTTGGGACAAGGTTTGATTAGGAATTCAGCAGAGTGGAGATGGCAGCACCTTGCAGTAGCTGCTCTCTGCCTGTCCAGTCTCAGCATCCAATGCTGATCGTGGTGTTTGAGTGGACAAACTGAGCCCCTCTTGCCTGCCAGCTGATAGCAGAGGTGGAAGGAGAAGTGCCACATCCAGAGCTCCCTCCACTCACAAGTCTCACTCACTTCTTCCTGCTGGCGTCTGTTGGGGAGATGAGATAATTTATGACTGTGACTCTTTTTTTTTTTTTTTTAATTTTTTTTTTTTTTTTAGCATGAGCTTCTGACTTTTATTGCTATTTGCATTTCAAGGAAATGGTTGGAACTTGGTTCTCTACATGGCGTACGTGCGCACAGCCTCGGTGCTGGGTTTTCTCCCCAAGAGCAGCGATCTGGCAGAGTGTGATCACGGCACGTCCATGCTGCAGGAGCTGTTGCAGGATGGCTGTTTCTGCATTTGGAAGCAAATAAGGAAAGCTGCCCTGTACATGCTTTCATCCTGTTTGTTAGAAGTGCCACAGGTATCGCCCTACAGTCATGCTAAAGCCATCTCAGATGGCATGCAACAGGTGGTTGCTAGTGCCTGTGATTGCATCCCTCTTCTTCTCTTTCCAACTTTTTTGTTCTTCTGGAGATTGCTACCAGTGAAATTAGTTGCAGCAGTATAACTGGATCACTGTGAATAGACAACGTAGTGGAGGAGCACAAGCATAATGATCTGCAGCTTGGTAGCCCTCCCCAGATGTGTGTGAATCATGAGCATGATTCTTCATGAGTCTTCAGTGCACGGTGGTATTTGGAAACACAAATAATTCTTTTAATTCCCTTGCAGAAGTGATTGCGTTTTTTTGGTTTTCCCCTCACTGTTGCTCTGATGTCTTGCAGGCACAGAAGAATAAGGCAGGATGGATGTGTACGATCCTCAGACGTTGGGTGTTGTGGTCTTTGGAGGCTTTATGGTGATATCAGCCATTGGGATCTTCCTGGTGTCCACCTTCTCAATGAAGGAGACTTCTTATGAAGAAGCCTTGGCAAAGCAACGTAAGGAGCTTGAGAAGACCAACCAGCACAAAACAGAGAAAAAGAAGAAGGAAAAACCTGTTGAGAAAAAAGGAAAAGCAAAGAAAAAGGAAGAAAAACCTAATGGAAAGATACCGGAGCAGCAAGTTACTGAGGAAGTGACTGACTCTTCCAAGGATGTGGTTCTTCAGCCTGCTGTGGTGCCAAAGCCTGTAACAGTTGAATCTCCAATCCCAGCGGTGTCAGTGCCCCCCCAGGAAAAGGAGAAACCTGCTCCATCTCCTAAGGAAAAGAGGAAGAAAGAGAAGAAGGTGGCAAAGGTAGAACCTGCTCCTAGCCCAGCACTAGCGTCTCCTCCTGCCAGTGTTCCCAAAAGCTCTCCTGTCTTGGAGGTGACCCCTAAGGAGGTACCTGTTGTGGCTGTGCCACCAGTTGGCACGCAGCAAAGTGCTCCGGTTGTCAGCTCCATCCCCATCAAAAAACCTGAGGCTCTTCCAACCCATGAGGAGCAGAAGCATGATGGGCCAGTCAAGAAGAAGGCTGCATCCAAGAAGAAGGCTGAACCAGGTAGGGCCAAATTCCTCTGCATGTATTCCCACTGGGTAAGCAAACACAGCATCTTAGTACTGCTAAAACAGAGCTGTCCTGTTCTGAGACTTTTAATTTCTTTTTCTTCCCAGTTGGTAACAGGGTAACTGTAAAATGGCTGCATCTGGTGAGATGGATGGTGTGTGTTGAGGTTGGTTGGGAGGAACTTGTTCTGGACTGCCATTCTCTCTAGGAGAAGGAGAATTGAAGTTAACAACTTACTGATTTATTTTCAGTCTGTAATGTGTTGCCTCCTGCTTTTGGGTGTCCTGCGTGGTGCTTATCTCCTTAGCTCAGCACACAGGCATTAACAAGCTATAGGTTCCTCTAGGATTCATAGGATTCATTGTTGTATTGGGGATCTCTTAGCAGTTTTGTATACCAGGAATGAATGGGAGCTCCAGGTACTTCTGGGATAGGAGCGGCAGCCAGGGTGCTGGTCAGCAGGGTGGAAAACAAGGATAAGGAGCTCCCGTATTCACTGGGGTGTAAATAGGTGTAGGCACAGTTCTGTAGCTGGATTCCTGCTAATCTTTGCACCAATTTGAAAGGTTTGCTTTTTTTTTTTTTTTTTTTTTTTTTGATGTTGCTATTTGGGTAAATGATTCTTATAGGCTGAGGCAACGCTGATTGGAGATGAGCTCTTATCACTTATTCACTTAGATAGTTTTTGGGTTGCTCTGATCATCTGTGCCTTTGAGTGTGAAGTACAGATCCTGCATGTCTTAAAAGCCAGGACTGATGTCTTAGGTGCTTCCAAAGGAGAGCTTTTGTCAGTGTTTGTGCCACGACATTGTCTGTAGCTGGACCAAAGCATTATTGACAGCCTTTTGGTACCTGCTGTGGTCTCTCACTTTATTGGAGGCAGAAGTAATAAATTATCCTGTTGCAGATAAAAACTGAGATGTTCAAAGACATGTCCTTGGCACTGAAACAAATGCCAAACCTGACAGAAGGGGATTGAGGTATTTTTCTCTTGTGTGGCTTTTTTTTCAGCCTCCTGCATTGCAGGAAAGCTTGTTTACAAGTGGTTGATATGTACGTGGATCCCAGGTAATGAGCTTTGGTAGTAGGAGCTGCTCCCCTTGACACACGTGAGGGTACCTGATGTGGTAGTGCTGAGTGAGCTCTGTTCCTGGGGCTCCAGGCAAGGAATGATCTGTGTCTGCAGTGCCACATGTTTCCTTGGGTTTGAGAAGCGGCTCAAACCTCGCTGTGCTTCCCCTTAGCAGCTCTGCCAGGGCAATGCTGTGTGAGGGCGTGAGGCATGAGGTGGAGGCATTTCCACCTCAAAATCAATTGGTGAATCGTCTCGGCATGGTGTAGGCTTCCCTTTGCAGAGCAGAGCTGGGCTGAAGCAGGCTGCTGTGCTATGCTGTGGTTTGGCAGGTTGGCCCAGGCCCATTTGCCAGCTGTGAGGTGGTGTTTGTGTCATGCCCTCCTTGTGCAAAGATTGCTTGCGCAATGCTGGCCGGAGATGGGTGACATTTTGCTGATGCTCCACCCAACAGGACCAGGTTGAGGGAGATGATGTGCTGTCCTGCATCCGTATGAGTGAAATGTGAGCCTGGCTCCTGAGCAGTGCAGTGTTTTACCCCTTCTTAAATGTGTTTTCTATGAGGTGCTGCCACCATTGTGGCTGCTGGGCCCAGTTGGGCCCTGTAGTGGAACCGGCCCCGGACAGCCTGGCAGAGGCCCTTGTGTCCCCAGCAGGGGTTCTGCTGGAGTGGGTGACCTTGATGCCCACTCCTTGCCCAGCTCCAGGGACTCCAAGCCCTTCATGTTAGCAGAGCAGTAGGGAATCCTAGAATCTCAAAGTGGTTGAGGTCAGGAGATACTTCTGGACTGCACACATTGGGCTGGTTGCTAATTTTAAACATCAGTTTTGGGGTTGAAACTTGCTGACGGATTTGGATGCTCTGCCATCATCCTAAAGTGGACTCAGTTCCCCCTTTTTTCTCCCTAGCACCTGCTGACTCAGATGGGCCCCTCTACCTGCCCTACAAGACACTGGTGTCCACCATCAGCAGCATGGCATTCAGTGAGGGGGAGGCTCAGCAGCTCATTGAGATCCTGACAGAGAGAGCGGGCATCGTGCAGGACACCTGGCACACGGTAGGGCTGTGGGCACCCTCATGGCCACCCACTGCTGCTGCTTCTGCCTCTGTCAAGCCGCTGCAGGGAAAGCTCCAAGTCTTTGGGTGGGCTCGGGGTCCTATTGACCCCACGATTCAGTTCTGGAGGCTGAAGCTTCAATGGAAGTCCTGTCAAAGCACTTTGGATGGCTTCTGCCTGTGGAGCAAGAGAGTGGGTTTGGAGATGGTGGTCCCCACTCATGTGCCACCTCACTTTGCAGGCCACGCAGAAGGGTGACCCAGTCGCTGTCCTGAAGCGCCAGCTGGAAGAGAAGGAGAAGCAGCTCAGTGCTGAACAGGAGGATGCAGCTGCTGCCAGAAACAAGCTGCGGGAGTTGAACAAGGTCAGCACTGTGCAGCCTGCCCAGCATCACGACTTTGACAAAGCATCCAGGCTGTGAGCCTCTTAGTCCCCACATCTCATCCCTTTGAGATGGCCACAGTCTTTGTCCATTTGCCTCTGCCTTGCTACCGGCAGGACTATGCGGCAGGGAGAGGAAACGGCAAAGCCATCCAGCACAGTTGTGTCACTGTCCCACACAGCCCATACAACATAGCCCAGCCACCCAGCAGTAGTCATAGAATCACAGAATGGCTTGGGTTGGAGGGGACCTTAAAGATCGTCTAGTTGCACCCAGGGTCTCCAACTGCTGGATTGAGCACTAATTCTGCTTCTGCAAGGGGTGGTGGGTGCTCTTATTTTTTTTTTTTCCTGCTTTGTGCCCAAATTTTGTCTGACGAGCAGGAGAAAAAATCCATGGTTTTACTACTTTCTCACAGCTGGCCCACTGTGGAACAACAGTGGCATCCAGTGGCCACAGAGCCCAAAAGAAGATGCGGGTAGAAATGTAAGTGCTGAATGACTTAGCTGGGCTGTGCTGCCTTGGTGTAGGGGTGCCCGGGTAGCTGGTAGCCCTGAAATGGCTGAACTTCTGAATTAGGCAGCCAAGTGTTGTGCTCCCTTGTAAGGAGGAAACGGGAGCCTCAAGTACTAAGCAGGCGGCTTCTCTCCATGCAGGAACTGGCAGCTGAGAGGGCCAAGGCAGCAGCCAGTGAGAACAAGCTGAAGGAACAGCTGGTCACCCGCGAGCGGGAGATCACTGCTGTCCAGGCACGGATGCAGGCGAGCTACCAGGACCATGTTAATGAAACGCAGCAGCTCCAGGGAAAGGTAGGCTACTGGATGTCCTCTTCTTGCTGCCTAATGATTTTTCTGGGGTTCATGGAGATGCAGAGTGGTGCAAGGAGAGATCTGACGCTTGAGGAGGTGGGAGTGACTCTGATGTTCAGTTCTTCAATGTGGGCTTTAATGAACCGTGTTGCTCAAGGGGGAGTGAGTGTATGGGAGCATCTTAATGAGACCTCGTGTTCTGGGGGCTGTTGGTGTCTGTAGACTGATGAAGGGGCAAAGCTCTGTGGCACATCCTTCGTGTGTATGTCCCAGGCTGAACCGGGATATTGCATGCACTCCATAAAGCAGTATAACCTCTGTTGGGCTGCTCTAGATTCGGGCCCTGCAGGAACAGCTGGAGAATGGCCCCAACACACAGCTCGCTCGCCTGCAGCAGGAGAACTCCATCCTGAGGGATGCGCTCAACCAGGCCACCAGCCAGACGGAGAGCAAGTAAGCCTGTGGCTGGGGTGGGGGCAGAGGCTAAGACTGCCTTTGGGCAGCAGGGATTAGCTCTCCTTTGGGCTTGGCCTTTCTCACTTAGTGAAGGGACCTCTCCCTGCAAAGCCTATTGCTGGCTAGAGGTAGGAGTGGGAGTGAGGAAGTGTTTGCAAATGGCTTTTGGGGTCAGGCAGGAAATGAAGATGTCTTTCCCATGCTGTGGCTTGTGATACTGTGGGAGGACAGGGGAAACCCCCTCTGCTGTGAGCCCAGGGCTACCTGTGCTGCTGCTTCAGCCAGCAGGCAGCAGGAGGGAGGAGGGAGCAGGAGGCGCTGGAGCCCTTCCCTGCTTAGGTGAGCTCATACATCCTGACCCAAGAAGAAATTCAGCTGGCTCTTTGAAACGGGTGACGGTTTTAGGGAGCTGAGACGTGCCTGATGCCTGTAGAACAAATATGAGCTAGATAGAAGAATTTCACACTCCTTTTTATAGAAAATGTGAAATAGCTGGTGATTAACAGCAGTAAAATAATTACAGACTCGACTCCAGATGCTTAGAGAACTTCCTCTTGTGTCTGGGAATACAGATCCTCATGTCTTCTACTTCATAAGAAAGGAATGTCTCCTGTGATTGAAATACGGCTTTTAAAAAGTGATTTGTCAACTTTCCACCCCCTCCCTGAAGAACCAGGCGGGCCCTAGAAATAGGAAAATGCAACCACTAAAATGCTTCGAGTCCTATATCAGGCCCACAAGCGGTTGTATTCCTCTGTAAGTAACACCAAGGATACTTGACTGTCCTGCAGGCTAAGAGAACCCTGCTTTTTCCAGGCAAAATGCTGAGCTGGCCAAGTTACGGCAAGAATGCAACAAGCTGATGAAAGAGCTGTCTGAAAAATCAGAGGTGCTACAGCAAGAGGAGCAGCAGAAAAAGAGCTGGGAGATCAAAGCAGCAGCGTCAGAGAAGCAGATCGAGCAGCTACAGGTCAGGCAGGCGCTGCCAGCCTGCTCCACCAGCTTGGGCTTGGTGCCCTGCAGGAGGGTCTGTGCTAGCTGCAGCTCCAGCCTGGGCTGGGGGACAGCTGGCTTGGGCTAACCAGGAGTGTGGGGCTTTGCCAAATGTTTTCCCTCTGATCTTGTCTGAGTTGCTTAATCTCCATGTGTTTCTGGTCATTCTCTCTGCAAACTGTAGAGGGTTGGACAGAGAGAGAGGATTTGCTGCGAGAGCCAAGTCCTGCAGTGTTCTGGGTTTGTGACCTTAGGTCTTTTTTCTTTTTTTTTTTTTTCCAGTGGAAATGGGCAGCTGCTTAGAGCAAAGTGTCATATACATACAGACAGCTCTTTCCCTGTGCCAGCCTTCAAAAGGGAAAGTGCTCATGTCAGACATTGACTTCTCACCCCCCTTTCTGCAGGGAGGGTGATTGTGAGGGACACTGGCTATAAGAAACTGAAGTTAGCTGTTGGGAGACAAGGCTATGTGCATGCTGCTGGGGGTGTGCAGACATGCTCTTCGCCCACATGCATGCACATACCTTACCCTACTCAGTAACATTGTCTCTCTCCGGGTTGGTTAGGGGCTAAGTGGCTCAGATATCATTAAGAGTAACTGAATTTCATGGGATGTGGGGACATCAAAGGAGCTTGTGGAGAGATGACTATCCACAGCTGGAAAGCAAACTGCTTTGCAGATCTCTTCATAGTCTCCCCTGTGTTAGTTTGTCACATGCATTGTGGCTTTCTTGTAGCATCACCAGCAAAGCCCAGGCAGCATGAGACTTAGTTAAAACCATTCTTGTCACACATCTGTGGGGCTGGTGTGAAGGTGTTGGGGAAACCCAGACTATATGTGCTGCTGGGTGTACTTGGTGCTGAATGGGCAGGGAGCATCTGGCCTTGCCTCCTGGTCCTGCGGAACCAGACATGGGCAGGCACCACCTCCTGGTGGTGGTTCGAGCTCTGGTGGCAGGAGGGAGAGGAGCACCTGGGAGAAGGAGGGCTTTTTCTGCAGCAGTGTTCCTTTCTGTTCTGTAGAAACCCCCCGAGATGTGATGGGAAACCCGCTGGCCTGCCCCAGCTTGTGTCTGTGCTTGTGCAGATGAGAGAGCGAGAGAGTGAACCCGCAGCTCTGTTTTCAGGCCTGTTAATGCTAGCACAGGAGATAGAACTGTGGCTTTTTTGTTGTCACCAGGGTGTGGCTGGGTTGTTTGTTTCTTTGGGTGCTCAAAGGCCACCTCCCAAGTACAGACTCGGGGCAGGCTGTGGTAGCAGTGTGTTGCCAGCGAGCAGGGGGAAGCATCTTCTGGTAGGACAGTGCTTGTGCTGGGGCTTGGCTAAGCCAGGATCTGGGAGCAGTGTAGGCACTCAGTGTTCTACCTCTTCATTTTCTGCATGCCTGAGGGTGCAGTCCTCCTTTCAATGGACCATTTTTGAGCCCCTATTGCTTTTGCAGTCAAGCAACAGAGACAGCAGGGAGCCTGGTTGGTGATGAAAGCACAGTACTAGTGTGAGGGCAGAAGCTGCCTTAAAGCACCAACTTCTAGGCACACTTTTAGGAGAACTTCTCAAAGGCTGTCAGCTTGTTGCATGCCTTTATACTGGTCGCATAAGCCATCATACTAACTGCAGGGCCTCAAAGCTCAGAGCAGTTCTGGAAGCATCATGCACACAAGCTCTGGGCTGCTGGTTGCCTTTTCCTGTCCTTTCCACACAAAGCATTGCAGTGGTGTGATGTGTGGAGCTGCTGATTTTTAGCACGTGCCTCATACTCCTTGCTCCTCTTTCTGCCTTCCCCCTCTAAGCACACATCTTGGCCTCTCCTCTGCTGCTTTCTAAGATGGAAAAAAAAGTCTTCTCTGGCCCAAACCACATGAAAAATTCCACTGCTTGTGGAAACACGTGGCTGGGCGTCTGAGTCTCTCTGATGGCAGTGTCAGACCTCTACATGCTGGGCTGAGGCATCAGCTGCCTGCATGGCATCTGCTTTCTGGGAGCTAAAAATGTTGAGGATGACCTCCTTGGTGTAAGGAGCTCCTGTGATATCCTGTGTGCTGTTGGCAGGGCATTCTCCTCATCTCCCCCCCCACCGCACGGCGGCAGCTGTGAGTGTGGTCAGTAAATAGAGCTGTGCAGTGCCTGCCAGAGTAAACCTGCAGCAGAGAAGTTCAGAGACATCAGTGTGTGCTGCTGAGCGTGGGGTGTTTGGGCTCTGAGCATCGACTGGGGCTGTGCAAAGGGGAGGCTTCCTGCAGTGCACTGTGTAACAATGCTTTTGGGTTAGGTATTAGGAAACATTGCTTCTCAGAAGAGTGGCGAGGCAGTGGCACAGGCTGCCCAGGGAGGTGGTGGAGTCAGTGTCCCCGAGGGGGGCTCAAGAACCATGGAGATGTGGCACTGAGTGATGTGGATAGTGGTGGGGATGGGTTGATGGTTGGACATGATGATCTTATCTTAGTGGTCTTTTTCAATCTTAATGACTCTATGCTTCTATGACAGAATGGCCAGGATTGGAAGAGACCTCGAGGATCATGAATCTCCAACCCCCCTGCCACATGCAGGGCCATGACTGGGGCTTTCAGAGGGTTTTCAGCACTTAGCTCCCTTGCAGACTGGGGGGGATGTTAGCATGATGGCCAAGGTGCCTGGTATGCTCTTTAAAGCCTTCTTTTTCTGCCACGCAGGCTACACACAGAGAAGTGGAGGTGACACTCCAGAAGAGATTGGATGAAGTAAGCGACGAGCTTCGCAAAACCCAGAGCAGCTACAGGAGCCTGGTAGCAGATGCAGAAAAGGCCAAAGGGCAGCAGCAAAGCATTGCTGGTGAGGATGATGAAGCACAGGGATAGCTGTGGGGCAGCTGGAAAGCAGCAGATTTTGAGCTTTTGAGGCTGAGTGTTGGATGGGGCTGTTGAGGGCAGGATGGGTAGACCTGGGGATGAGTTTGGCTTTCTAGCATCAATACAAGCAAGACAAGGGGCTGGTACATGGCTGGTGCTGCAGGAAGAGGCTGTGATCCTCTCCTGGGTTGCCACTGCAGTGCCTCTGTCCTGTGTCAGCTTGTGCTGTCTCACATCCCTTCCTGCCTATTCTGTGCCCTTGGAAGGCATCCATGGCCAAGACTTCTTTGGCCAAGGGTTGTGCTAGGGCAGGGCAGGATGGGGAGTCTCTAAGTCTGTTGCACTACCTTAGTGTATTTCTCTCCCCTTCCTCTGGCAGAACTGCAGACCAAGCTGCTGAGCTCTGAAACAGAGGTCAAAAGCAAATTGCTGGAGCTGGACAGCTTGAAGGGGAAACTGCAGGATGCCAGCTCAGAGAACACGAGGCTTCTGGAGAGAATCAAATCCATCGAAGCTCTGCTGGAAGCAGGCCAGATGAGGGAGGCAGAAAAAGACAGAGACCTGCAGGTCCTGTGCATTTTTAATTTGGGTGAGAGGAGGAAAGGGGGTTGCATTGCTTTGTGACAGATGTGGAAGGGATCTGACTGTGCCCAGCTGGAAGTGGGTGGTTCAGCTCTTAGCACCAGGCCCAACCAGGTGTTTTTGCACTGTGATATTAGTATCTGTGTTATCTGCTAGCAGATCTTCCCTGGGGTACCACTGAAATGGCTGATCTGCATCACTTGTGTAGGAAGATAATGAAAGTGATTTCTCTGTTTCTAGGCAGCCAATGAAGCAGAAATGAAGCAGCTGCAGCTAAGGTATGTCTGGGTGCTTTCTAGCATATACAAACTGCTGCTTCTTCCAACTTGCTGTCAGTGCATCCCAGACTTTGCCCAGTGCTGAGCTGTGTGGATCAGTACTTCCTGCTCTCCCTGTTAGACAGCCTAGGGGGACTGTGAAGCCAGGAAGATGAGGTGAATCCTGGTCAGTGCAGCTGTTTAAGGTATTAATTGGTTCCAGTGCTGGCCTGCTGGCCCCAAATAACAGCCAATCCATTCTGAAGTGACAGTTTAATTGCTGCCTGGCACGTGAAGGCTAACTGTTCATGTACAACTGGCTGGGGAAGTTGTTGGGGCTGAAAGTGGATGAGGACCTGCAATGTTTCTAATTAAAGCCTGTGCTCAAAGCTGGGTTATCCAGATCAAGGATTTGGGGACTATTTCAGGTGAGTTTGGGGTGTCTTGAGGGATGGAGATTCACCACCTCTCTGGGTCCCTGTTCTTCTGTTTGACATCTACTTGCATCAGAGAAAAAAGATTTCATGGCATCTGATTGGAGTTTCCCACACCACAAGTTGTGGCTGCTGTCTCTCACCCATGTGCTGGGCACCTCCGAGAAGGGTCAGGCTCTGTGGCAGAAGGAATTCTGAGGTGCCCTTGCTGAGAGCAAGCACCCAGAGTTCCCCTAAAGGAGGGCACCTGATCAATCTGAGGTCCTGGGACCCCAAGATATTTGAGTGATTTGTGTCAGGGACTTAAATCTCCCTTGTTCTGCTCAAGATGAGAATTCTTTTGGGGCAGATGATGGGCCTGAGGCTGTGGAGGGAAGCTACGGGCTGTGAGATGTTTAGTTGGTGGTGCTGATGTGTGGTTACTGGAGATAGTAGGATGATGCCTTCAAAATGTGGAGCTGTGGGCTGTCTCAGCCTAATGAGCCCTGAATGAAAGCGTGCTGGGTGTGGTTCCAGTTGTATGATCCAGAGCTTGTGGCCTTTGGCTCAAGTTGTTGACTTGTTCTAGATGTGCAGCCAGACAACTACTTGCTTATTATTGCTGTTAAGAAAACTGGATCCCACTCCAGCATTGCCATGGTCTTTCATTTCCTGGTTTTAATCCCAGCGAGTGCAGTCTGCTCCCTTTATCTCTCCATCCAAGTTCAGCTTCCCACTGCTTGTGAATCCAAGAGCAGATCCCAAATAGGGCTGTGGTCCCATACTCAGAGCTCACTGCCTGGGATGGAAGGTGGAGATGGAATTTCACTCCTGCATCATGCAATTCATCGTACCATTCCAGGCTCCAGGAGAAAACAGACCAGCTCTCGTCCTTGGAAAGGGAAGCAGCAGAGCTGCGAGAGGCGATGGAGCAACAGAAGATAAAAAACAACGTATGTGGAATGAACTGGGCTCAACTATTGCTGCTCAGATTCTTTTTCCTCTAAAACCCAAATCTTTGGGGTCAGAATGTTAACAGTTGCTCTCTGGGCACCATGGGCTCTTTCAGCCCCATGGAGCAGTGGGGTATCACTTTGTCTGCCAGAGATTGGGAGAGCCCTGGCAGGGTGCATGACTTGAGTGCTTCAGCTGATGGGCTCCATGGTTGGAGGTGTCCCTCCTCTGTCCTCCTGGGCTCAGAACCTATAAAGCAGAGAAATGCTGTCCAGCAGGGTCAGGGCAGTTCCTCATTGCCTACCTGCTCCTTTTCCCTCTACTGCAAGGCTGCATGAGTTATTTGGAGGCAACACTGCAGCCTTCCGCTAGGCTTGTGTCCTCTTCAGGCAGCTCCGACGGCTGCTTTTGGAGTTGGTCTCCATCCTGCTCTGTTTTGTTCCTGCAGGAGGATTTGAGCCTGGTGCTTTGGGCAGCTGCAGGGACGGAGGAGAAGGGAGTGCATGTGGGTGGTGGGATGGGGGATCCTCGGCAAAAGTGGCGGGCTGCCCGTTTTCCTGAACGGAGGCTTTGAAATCCTCCGCAGTGCCAACAAGCAGCTTGGCGGCCTTCAGCGTGGTGTGTGGCAATAAGCCTTGTGTGTGTGGTCTCGGCAGGACCTTCGTGAGAAGAACTGGAAAGCAGTGGAAGCATTGACCGCGCTGGAGAAGGCATGCGAGGAAAAGCTACTTGCTGCTACAAAAGCAAAGGTGAGCCCGGTATTTCTCTTCAGTAATGGTGCCAGTGTTGTAGGGGAAGCGTTCAGCCTCCCCAGAGCCACCAGTTGTTTGCTCTGGGCTGCCTGCCTTGTCTTAGGAGCAGTGCTGGTTTAACTTTCTCGCCAGCTTCCTCAGGTCTTGTCCTGAGGCCTGTGCATCCACTACAGATTGCCACTGGGTAACCAGGACTGTGGATGGAGGGGGAGGGATGTATTAGTGATTCTCTGAGGCCGTGTTCTCTGCTTGCTGGTTTTCCCATGCCAGCTTACCTGTGTAGGCACAGAAAAGCAAGGCTGGTGCTGCCAGCCTGGCCCACAAGCACCCGAGTCCTCCACCCCATGCCTCTGTGTTCCTCCTGCAGGAGGAGTTGGCCCACCAGCTTGATGTGCTCCAGACACGAACCAAAGAGACTCTGCTCTCTGCGCTCCCAGAAGTCACTGTGTCACAACAGGTGGGTTCCTATCATTCCAGCCCCCTTACAGAGTCTCTGCCATGTAGGAATGACAGGCATCTAAACGTTTTTTTTTCTTTTCCCCTCCTCGTCCTGTTTTTCAAACTCAGGATTATGAGGCATGGCTACAAGAGTTTAAGGAGAAGGCTGTGGACGTGCTAAAGCAACACACAATTACAACAGAGCCTGTGGTAAGTGAGGGGGCTGGGAAGTAGAGGGGCAAGTGAGTGCTTAAGTCGCTTTTTTCTTTTTCTCATTTCTCTTTCTCCACCTCCCTTTTCAGGATTCAGCACTTAAACTGAAAGAGGCAGAGGAAGCGCAGAGCACTTTACAAGCAGAATGTGAGCAGTACAGAGCTATCCTTGCAGAGACAGTAAGTTACAGCTCCTTGTAATATGTTGGTCTTCTGCTAGAAATACAGCTCAGTTTCCCAGCAGATCATGGGCTGCTGGTGGGCTTTGCACAGTATGCTGGCGCTGCCATGGAGATGATTATTCCCCAGTGAGACAGGGGAAGTGGACAGGCCTGAATTGTATCCATTCTAATCAAGTTGGAAGCCTTTCTGGATGTTGCTTGAGACACAGTGGCACGTGCAAGGGCGCTGTTAAGCAAAGGGGTTAAGGCAGCTTGGGAATTGGGTGTCCCCAGCCCCACCTGGGGCACCTGGTTTTGTTGCCGATGCATTGCCCCAAATTGCAGCGGCTCAAATCTTTTGAGAAGAGATGGATGTTCCATGGCACCCAGCCCTGGTGGCTGCCATGGTGCTCCATTTGGGAGGGCTGCAGGAGGCTTGGGCTCAGCTGTGGCTTTTCCAATAGGAAGGAATGCTGCGAAACCTGCAGAAGAGTGTGGAGGAGGAAGAGCAGGTGTGGAAAGCAAAGCTCACTGTCTCTGGAGAGGAACTCCAAAAGGTGCGTGCTTTGGGACATCCGAGTGTGTTGCTTGTGGAGCAGAGAGGCTGTTAGCTGCAGACTGGATGGTGACCCTATCTGTTCCTGCCAGCTTTGGTCTCTGAGGCATGAGACCTTTCTCTTCTACCTCTTGTCACAAAATTAACAGACACGAAGCTCACTTAAACCCTTCTTACTCCCGCCTTCCTGCCCACTGTATACTGGAGGAATGGGTTGCAGCTCTCTGGTACAGGCATGATCATTGGGAAACTACGTTACTGCTTCAGTAATTTCAGCTCTGGAGCTTGGAAGTCAGACTCAGCCCTCCTGGTGGGTGCTGGCTTGGCTGAGTCAGGGCACGTGCCGTGCTCTTGGACTCCTATTTTCAGGGACTTGGCTTGCTCTTGGTATCTAGGTTGAGTTTGGCTTTGGTTGAAGTTTCAGAAAGGAGCTGAGGTCCAAGCCACGTACTGTGAATAGTTTCTGGTCCAGCTGTCTGTCTAGCTTTGGGTACCTCTCTCACTGGCTACAAAGCCAGCTGGCTGCTGCTGAAGAGCCAGTGCTCTCCAACTGTCTGGGGGAAAGCATGTGTCCTGAACTCCTGTGACTTAGCTGGGGTCTGGGAGGGCTTAGCTGGTCACACCTCTTCTGACTTCAGTTATCTCTGACTTCACTATCCTCTTGAATGCAGAACTGAAATAAAGCTATTTCCCATGGTCTGGTTGCTCCCCATCCTGTAGGTTCTTAAGGGGCTGCAGAGAGGTGGGAGAGCTCTTGTACAGGAGATCTCTAATTCCACTGCTGGATGTCTGGCACTGAGGGCGGCAGCTGTGCTGCATGGGGATGACGTGGCTGCTGGTGTGTGTGTGTTGGGATGGACGTGGCAGCTGGGGCAGGCTCTGAGCAGCTCTGCCTCTCTGTGGAGAACAGGGGAATTCTTCTGTTCAAATAATTCAGCAACCGTGATGTCCTTCTCTCAAAAATAAATCTGGGAATGCCTTCTACTGATGATTTTTTCTTTCTCTTGGCTTAGTCACAACTCCAGTTGAAATCCCTTGAAGACATGATAGAGAAGTTGAAAACAGAGCTGCAGAGCACTGACCAGGTAAGGTTTTTGGCTTTCTGTGTTCCTGGCACAGGCACTGGGCAGACGGCTGCTGTGCTTGCGCTGAATGGGAGCCCATCTCCTGATCTACCCTGGGGAAGGTGGGCTGCAGCATGGGATGGGTCCAGGGTGTTTGGCACCTCAACCCCCTCTGCATTCTTCCCTTTTAATCCAGCTAAAGGAATACATCTCTCTCCTGGAAGCGCAACTGGAAAATCACTTGCAGACAGCCAGCTCTGAACGCCAAAACTACACAAAAGAAGTTGAAGGCGTAAGTGTGGCAGATGTTACTTTAAATATTGCTTCTTCTAAGTTGGACTCACCACCCTTCCACTTTTTTGGGGGGGATTTGAGGAGTGCCCCGGGGAATTTGCAGGTTTGCAAATGAGGAGAACGTAGCTGGAGATGTTTGCTCCAGTCTGGGTTGTGGGCATCTGGTGTTGGGATAAGTTGGCAGGCGGATGGAGATCTATATGGAGATGCCCACTGCATCTCAGTACCCCATGGGATTTCTGTGGCTCAGGTCAGGTGGAGCTGTCCCACAGTTGCCTCTTTGAGCAGCCATTAGCAAGTGATGCTATCACTGCTTCTCTGAGATGGTGTTGAATTGTAACAATGCCTCCCTGGGCTGCAGAGCTCCAACATGAAGTACATATGCATGTTTGCCTTTTTACCTCTCTGAGGGCACCAGTAGAAGGGCTGACAATGGGGCTGGGAGATCAGAGGGCAGCAAAACGGGATGGGGAGTGGCCAGAACAGGACTTCTGTATTGTGAGGTAGGCCACAGCCTCTCAGAGATGTGGCTGGAGATAAAAGCCCAAACTCTAATGCTCTTCCTCACCTCTGCTTCCTGTTTCTTTTCACCAGCTGAGACAGCTCTTATCAGAGTCCCAAGAGCAGCTGGAGGCAGCAAAGACAGAAACGCAGAAGCAGAGCAAGGAGCTGGCCCTGGTAAGGGGGTGATGCACCGCTGGGACTCATCTGCCTGCATGCAGGACTGCTGCCTGGCCTCAGGGCAGCTCACAAACCACAACCCAGGGTTCATCTGCTTGCTGGTGCCCTGTTCCTCTCTGCAGGTTTAGAGGCAGGAGGAAGGCACAGTCATCACATGGGCACACATAGTGCTCCCAGCCTTCCCCACACTGGAGACTGATTACTCCTCACAGACACTTGGAGTAGGGTTTTAGGTGCTGCCCTGGGACCCTAGATGGGATGAATTAGCTTGTGTATGCCATGTGCATAGAGGTTGCTTAGAGGACTAAAAGATGGGGCTGAGTTTCTGCAGGTAAGTGGGAGAGAGGCTTGGGATAAAGGGCCAGGAGAGCCAGCAGACCTGCCAAAACCATGAGGGCTTTTGTTTTTTAAATCATTACTATGGTTGTGAGACAGCACTTGTTGCCTTGCATTTTAATATTGGAAGTGCTTCATTGTTTGGAGCTCACCATCATCTGACTCACTGAACAAACTGGTGCAGCCTTTGCTTTTTGGGGAGCTTGGTGCTGGATGGTCACTGGCTTTAATCTCATTAGCTGGGCAGGCGGCTGTAAGCACTGAACTTGCTTGTGTTCATTCAGAAGCCTTTCCTTTCTTCTGGACAGGGTTTGTTTGTTAATCCAAACATTCATCTTTCAAACTGCCCGTGTTAGATGCAGAACCTGAGATGGTTTTCCCAACATTTCAGCTTGTGTGCAAGTAGAAGGGCTGACAAAACTGGTCTGCAGGTCCATATGGATCTTGTCACAGGACAGTGCAACTGAGGCAAGCTTGCTGGTCCTTCCTCCAGGTCAGGCAGCAGCTGAGTGAGATGAAGAGCCACGTGCAGGATGGAGAAGTAGCGGGGTCACAAGCTGACCTGGGTGATCCCACACCCTTTGAGGTTAGGGTGGTGAGACTGCTGCCTGCAGGGTCACTGACCCTTAACTGTGTCCCTTGTCCTGTCCCCCTGTCTCTAACTGCATGGAAAACTGCACGTGGCTTTGCTGTTGTCTCCTGTCCTGTGTGTATGGGGTCTGACAATGGAGGCTGTGGGAAGCTGGGCCTCGCTCCCTTCAGCCACATGTTGAAGGTCTTCTCTGAAGCAGGACAGGCTGCAGAAGAGGACATCCTGACACGGCTGCATGGGAACCCTTTCCAGCAGGAGGCTGAGGAGTAGGATTATAGACCCTATGTAGGAACAGAGGCTCTGCAAATCTTGCTGGAGCCGGGCTGAAGGCATTATCCACAGCTGTTCCTTTGCAGGCTAACACCTCTTGCTGGCAGCGACGCTGAGCTCTGTCTCTCTCCTTTAATCCTGTTAACTGTGGAACCTTCTCTCGGGCACTGCTTTGGCACACATGAGGATCTGCCACATACGTCATCCCTTGTTGTGCTGCTCAAGAAGCAAGCAAACTTTGGCAGTGCCCAGGCTCCCCATGGCCATCCTCCCAGCTTCTTCACCCATTGCCCTTTTGTGCCCTGGGGAAAGCTCTGGGCTTTATTTCTTTGGTACGGCCCAGCTCCCCACCGGCTCGTCATCCTCATGAGCTCTCCCTTTGTTTGTTTTCTGCGCGTTTCTCCCCTCTCCTATGCAGTTGAAAATGCAGCTGGAACAGAATGAGGCACTGATGGAGAAGGAACAAGAGCTGAGGCAAAAGCTGGTGCGGGAGCTGGAGGAGGTGGGTGCTGGGCCAGGAGTGCTGATGGCCGGGCTCTTCGTGCTCCTGGCCAAGAAGCGCTGCCCTCCCGGTGGATGCAGTGCACCCAGCCGTCTGCTGGCGGCTCCATAGCCCAACTCTACAGCAGGGCCAGGACGTGCTGGCTGCCAGGGCAGGAGGTGCCCGCGGCTGTGCGCTGGTGTTTAATGAGTGTGTCCCCCTTCCAGGCACAAAGCTCAGCGTGCAGCTTGCAAGCAGAGCTGGAGAAGTTGAGACTGGCTGAAAACGCAGCAACTTCAGACACGGAGGAGGCCCAGCATCTCAAGGTGATGCAGCTGACCTGGTCCCTTGCTTGGTGCTGAGCCAGGACGGCCAAAGCTATATCCAGGCAGTACTTGGGGCGTGATTCATCCCCAATGGGGGTGGTGGAGCAAGGTAGATAGTTCCCAAAGGAAGATTCTCCTTGCCCCTGTGCAATCAGAAAGCTTTGATAGGGCTGAAGAACAGCAGGCTATGAGTCACAGCCCCTCACTGACCAAGGTAGGGTGATGCTCTGAGCTGACTGCCTGAGCTCGTATACAGGCTGGGATTCCCGTAGAGTGGGAGGTCACAGAACCATAGGATATCCCGAGTTGGAAGGGACCTGTAAGGATCACTGAGTGCAACTCCTGGCTCTGTACAGCACTACCCAAATTTCAGACCCTGTATCTGAAAGCAGTGTCCATGTGCTCCTTGAACTCTGGCGAGCATGTTACCACAACCAGTTTTGTGGTCACTGTGCTCTGTTGAAGTTTGCAGCCCATGCTGTCCCCTGGGGTTGCTGGGTCCCCTGCGAGCAGGGAGGCTGAGGCATATGGGTTCTTTTCACTCCCATCTAGGAAAGACTTGAAAAAGAAAAAAAGCTAACAAGGGACTTGGGCCAGGCGGCAACCAAACTACAGGAGCTACTGAAGGTTACCCAGGACCAACTGGCCAAAGAGAGAGAAACGGTGAAGAAGTTGAAAGAACAACTTCATGAAAAGGTACTTGTTCCCAGGACTGGGACAGACACCCCAGCTGTGGCAGTTGGCCATCCCCTCTGCCACTGGTGGAGGTTGCAGGAGTGTGTCCTGTGGTGGTTTAAAATGGGATGCAGTGGGGATCCTACTGCCAGAAACCATCTGGCCTGGCCGGCTTTGGGCAATGCCTGAGGCTGTGGTGGGTGGTGGTCAACGTTCTCCCTGCCCACAAGGGGAGATCTGGCCCATCTGGGAAATGCTTTGCTGCTTATCCTACAGTGAGAATAAAGTTGGGACCCGGTTGAGTAACTCACCTCTGTTCTCCTTCTCCAGGGGGAAGAGGACAGTTCGAAGGAAGGGACTTCAGTTTGATGAGTCTGTGACCTAGAACGTACCGTTCGACTTACCAAATGCCTTACACATTCCTAAAACAAAAATATATGCTGAATTTATTGTAGATAAGATACAATACAAGCCATTAGTGACCCACAACCTAGTTTTGAAACTTAAGAAAAAAAAAAAAAAAAACAGAAAAAAAAGCAACAGTGCAGGCGTACATTTGTAAGAAAATCTTCATACTGTTTTGTACAACCATTCATTCCCCTGGGTGCTGCTCTGGCCGGGCTGGGGCCAGGACATGACCCTCCTCGAACCCACGAATGTGTGAAAAGGGAAGGCTGTGTTTGTACATCAACTGGTGCAATTATTATTATATATATAAATATATATATATATATTATTTTTTTTTTGAGTGAAAGAAGTGTGAAAGTAAGACCCATGATGGAAGGAAGCCACTTGTTGATGGGTGGCTCAGGGCACGTATCCTTCTGTGTATTTTCTGGGTGTCGATGCAATTAAAATGACGTAGTGGGGAGAGCTGCTTCCTGCTTTATTTCTCTGGTTATTTTTCATGTTGGCAGGCTGCTGGGCCTTGGGCGTGACTGAAGGATGACCCTGCTGTGGCCAGAAGTGGATCCTCTGCTCCTTGCTGTGCTGTAGCAGCTCTCCCCACTGTATTTTCTCCAGTATGTGTGAAGGAGGTGCAGAGGCTGAGGCCACAGGGGGATGCAATGGGATGGCTGCTCCTAGGGACAGGTATGGAGGCTCTCCCTGCTGCTGGTGGGAGCAACAGAGACTTCACACAGCTGAGGCTGGTGGGCATCCCCAGCACAGCCTCGTGATCGACACCTCAAGGCTGCAGTCAGTGGCTCATCAGTGGAGGCTGATGGTGTCTCCTGCCCTTTGTAACCCACCAGAACAGCAACCAGAGTGGGGCTGAGTGCCTCCCACCCCAGTGCCACAGGGTTTTTGAGGTGGAGACTGTGGACTTTTGATGTGGGATGGAGCTTATGCTCCTGGCTGGAGAGGAGCTGGTGGCTGCAGGCTGGTGGCCTTGGGCCCTGTGCCCTCTGCTTCCCTTGCTTCCAGCCCTCTGAGCACAGGAGGCTGAGTGCCTGGCTTCTGCCTGGCTATACTAGGCTGCTGGAAGGATGTGCTCATTGACCCAACCCTCACCCTGCAGCCATCATTAGCCATCAGCTTCCTCTTCTGGCTTTGGGAGGCTCTACTGACCCAGGCAGTAACAAAAAAGCAAAACCAGGAGAAACCAACCATAGGTTGGAATGAGCTGTTGAGTGTAAGGGGGTGGGCATCATCCAAACAGCAATCGGTGGTGAGGGCCCCAAAACAGCCAGCACAGCAAAGTGATGAAACTCTTTGGTTTTTGGGTTTTGCTTTCGCAACAACCCGTTCCTTCACTCTGCTTGCTTGTGCAAAGCAGCACACGCTTAATGAGTGTGCACACAGGAGCAGTGAGGAAGCTCTTCAAGTACACAGCCAAAGCAAGGAGTGTGGACAACAGCATGCATGCTCAATGGGCTCCAGAAGCCAGAGGAGTGCAGATTTGGTGTCCTTGGCATGAGGGATGTACGTGTACTTTGGGACATCACCCAGCTTCTGTGTATGGAAGGGAGAGAGGAGCTGGAGTTGTTAAGTAAGGCTGATGATGGAAACAGGTTGCTGGGGTCTGGTGGTTAAGCTTGAATTCAGGTGCCTGGTGTGGTGCTGCTGGGATTTATGCTGTTCCATGGAGCCATGAGAAGGGGAAAGCCAACAACCTCCTGAGAGGCCAGGGTCGCCTCTCAAGAGGGCCAAGCCCTCACCTCAGAGCAGTGGGATTTCACACTGCACCCACCCCTGGAGCAGCATTGCTCTTTCAGGCAAGCTGTAGTGCTGGCTCATTACCCGGTCAGCAGGTTGTGATGCAGGGCAGGTGTGAACAGCAGCCTGGGTGCTGCAGCCAGGTGGGTCCTCAGTCAAAGCTCAATGGCTCTGCTTGTGTTGTCTTTTCAAGAAGGTCTGGGTGATTTGGGAAAAGCCACGAATGAAAGGATTGGAAAATCGTAAAAGGAAACATCTTTGCAAGTTTTACAATAGCTACAATTGTAGAAGGGCAAGATGAAGTTTGGCTTGCTAAGTAACTCCATGCTGTGATCAACAAAGCTGAAGGCAAAGTAACAGCCAGCACAAGAGCACAGTAGCAGAGATCAGGCTTGTGCCTCAGGGTTTGCACCAAGGGCCCTAAAAACTGACCAAGTGAAGCTGGGACCCACCCAACCACAACCAAAAACACCTCTTGCCTCAGTCCCCGACTGAAGCACTCTGCACCCAAGTTCCTGGCTTGAATGCTTTCACGTGGTGAGAAGCACCCTCCTGCCTCTGCATCTGACTTCCTTCCCCCTTTGTTGAGGCTCTTCTCTAACCAAAAAAGGAAATCCCAGGGAGAAGTCCACCAGCTTCACCAGGCCTGAATTGCTCTTCGATGTTAGCTGCAGTCTGGAGGTGTTAGTTATCAGTTGACTCCTGAATGGGAGTTCCCCTTATTTGTCAGGCAGCACCACTCCCACTGTGTCACTGGTTTTCTTATCTCAGCCTGAACTTTGGACAGACACCAAGGTACAGAAGAGCTGTTTTTATGGAGATGGTTACTCCCTTGTGCCAGGTTGAAAGTTGAGGAGGGAACAGGCCGGGAGCACCCACTGATGCCAGTTTAGTTTCCTCTTCTGATAGGATCTCGCTGTAGTGGATCATATCAGAAACCCTTTGCTCCACACGGGTACCACATTAGAGCACGTGGTCAATGCTTGCCTTTGATTAAATCTTCAAATACACAGCACAGCCAAAAAGCACAGACACTGCATTAAGCCAGGGAGCAGCACTTCCCTGGTAGCGCTCTGCTGAAAAGCAGCAGACCAAGCAGCTGTCCCTACGTACCTGGCAGAAGGGGCAGCCTTTAACTTCCTGGGACAGGCCAGAGGAAGCTCTCCGTTCTGACAGGAGAAGCAGCACCAAGTAACTGACACAGGCCTCCACGGTGAGATGCTTCCCATGAAGCTCCCCCCCTGTGGCCATCTGGGACCGGAGCCCAGAAGGAAGGGAGCAGACACCATGGTGGATCCTGTGACTGCCACAGGCTGCTATGCACTCAGCTGCTGAGGTGTGCGAGGCCAAGGAAGACATCAACAGGCTGCAGAGACATGGACATGCTTTCTCCCCCACTTCTCCTTCCAGCCTCTTTTCCCCCGCTGCAAACTGGAGAGGAATCAGTCACTGACCGAGGGGAAAGAAACCCCATTTATTTAAGCTATTCAAGTTTGGCACACACAGAACATACCACAGTAACGCACTGGAGGCTAAGGGTTTTTTTTTCTTTTTTTTTTTTTTCTCTACAGACATACAGGAAAACTCTATGCAACTTCCATGTACACATTACACAAAGGAAACAGCTTTAATTAACCACTGGTGAAACATGGAAGCTTTTAAGATCTCTGTAGCTGGCACAGGAATGTTCTCTACCCCCCCATACAAAAGGCATTTCAGGTCAGACTTTCTAGTAGGTGATATTTCCATGCATTTCTACAGAATTAAAGAAGCTAACAGACAAAAAGCCCAGATCAAGCCGTATTAGTCAGGCTGATTGGTTCTACCAAGTTAAATCAATAATAATTATGGACAAATGGACCAAGTGACCAAGACTAGGGCTGAGAACACCACTTGTAATCTTTTGCTGTTTTCCAAGTGGTTCTTTCTCATTGTACTGCCCGTAACTGGAGAGCTCCAATGGAAGAATCTGCACTTGTCAAAGCCTCAGAAGCATCTGATCCGCTAGGAAGCGTTAATGGAAAAAAGGTAGTTCTAAATTAACCTATGCCAAAGGAAAAGCAATTTTAATAGGATCATTCAGTTCAGCCTTGGAGGAGATCTCAAGACACTTCATAACCAATGTTAACCTGTAGGAACAAGCAAACCTTCAAAGATTACTGCACTGCGAGTTTACAAGAACGATTAGGACTTTCTCCAGGAAAGCGTGCCTACTTCAATCTCTATTTTATCCTCCTAATTAACCTTTATTAGTAATGCTGTGCAACTGCAAGCACTAAGAATTTAGCTCTGTTTAGGTGCCTAGCTTTAACTACAGGTTTGAAGTCTTGCATTAAATGATTCAAGGGGAAAGTTTTTGGTTTGGCAGTTTGGCCAGTAGCCTCAGAAAGACTGATGATTTTGCTCATTTTAATTTAGAAAAGAACAGGAACCAGATTGTTCTCATCATCCTCCCCCCTTCATCCCATGATACACTGCTGAATCAGAATTTTTGGAGACCTTTAGTGTTAATTCACTGGGGATAAGTATTGGGATAGACAACCAATGCAAATATTAATACACCAAGATAAATCCTTAATTTGATTTATTTAAGGTCATTTGTACATACGAGCTACATCTCCAAAATCTACTTTATTCTACAAGACAGCTTCCCTACAGTTAGTGAAACCCTTGCCTAGAATGGTTGCTTTACATAACTGATATATTAAAACATGGAATGCTTGTAGAGTTGTGGCACTGTATGACATCTACACGGGACTTCCTTCAAAAGCTACGACTAGGGAGCCTCCTAGCTTCTCAGCAATACAAGCTCGATTGAGGTCCTCTGGCCCATTTGCTTGGCATTCATGCTTTATGCCTAAAAAAAAGATGCAGAACACTCAATAATGCAGTATTTCAATATGCTAGTAATCAACCAGAGAAGCACAGTTAGTAGTAATATTAGAAGAGGCAGTCTGGTCACTCAAGCTGCAAAGTCCCACCTTCACTAAGGAAAACTAAGGAATTTGGGTTTATTCCCCCTTGATATATCACAGGAGACATCTGGCTACACATCACAAATCAATACATGTATCAGGGAGAAGCTTTTCACTACTATCAGTGCTTAGACTGTCAGCTGCCCATGGCAAATCAGCCTGTGAGTGAAACAGTCTCATTTCTACTGTTACCCTGAATATGTCAACTGAGGGAGCTGCTGCAACGCAAGCACTGAACAGCTGACAATCAAAGCGGGATGCGCTGTGCAGACTTGCTGGTACATGGAATTAAGAGTGGTTTCTGTTCCAGAGATAAGGGAGCCAGACCCAACTCTGCCTTATGTTGAGAAAAGTAGAGAAATCAGTGTTTCTTTTTCAGCCCTCACCAGCTTCAATTCATTGGTGAGCTGTACTGTGAAGAACAGCACTGCTGTGCACCGCTCAGTACTACACAGTGCAGCACTCTGACCAGCACGGCGCTAAGAGCTGAAGGGGGCACTGCTACCGGGCTGGGAGGCATCACAGTCATTTATTCAGAATGAGATTTCAGAATGCTGCAGCAAGGGTTACTCTTTGGTCATTGGTGCCTGACAGGATGAACATCACTTTGTTTCTCCTCTCAGAGACGCAATGCCTTTGAAATGAGTAATCACAACTGCATCTCTAAATCAAGCCAATCATTGCTTCCTAGTACAGCACAGTTACAGTTACTTGATTCTGCAGTTCAATAGATACAGGGCTGAAAGTCCTCTGCCACAGAGACAGCGTGACACAAAATACAGGTCACTGTTAACAAGAATGTGATGTTTATAGGCTGCATGGCGTAAACACATTACTCTGTATGGCAGTTACTCTTGTACGCTGCCAAGCCTGCTCCAGTTCTGAGCACAGTTCTAGTGCCTCTAAGGCTTAGAGTCAGACATTTTAAGTTTGGCTTCAGCCAGAGCTTCTTTTAGCTCTGTCACAAGGCACTTCACCTGGTGAAATTCTCATCTCACTAGCATCTCAAAAGAAAAAAAAAAAGCCAATTAGCGAATGGTTAAGCCTTGCTGTGTAAGTGTTTCAGATGGCACCTAGGAGCGTTAGCTGCACTACATACCTTGGAACTTCTTTTTGATTGCATCCTTGGAGCTTGCATAGATCATCTTACTTTTGAGAGGTGCTTGTTCTGGTGCCCTAGTGGAATACAAGAAGATAGTGCAATTAGCAGCATTTATTATCCAGCAATAAGACAAACACCATCCCACTGATTATAAACAAAGGAAACTCTAATGGCTCATAATACAAGTACCGTGCTGTCCAGCACATTTTAATCCTTCCATAGACAAAACAAATGCTCGTAGACCTCAGCACAGCTCGGGCCTCATGCTAGGAACAGGCGAGTTGTGAAGAGTGCTTACCACAAGAAGAACATCAGCTCTTCTTTTTTGGATTCCTTGGTCTCGAAACTTGCATCATACAAGGCGTAACGGCAATCCTTCTCGGGAAGCATCTGCACAAAGTGCTTGAAAGGGTCAGTAACCGTCACACCAACATCTCCCACTAGAATCTCTTTGCCTTCTTCCACAATAATGCACTTTTTGTCTGGACTGAGGCAGAAGATGACAGCCTTCTTCCTCTTCTTCACTTCCTCAGGCGTAGAGCATTTCCGCACTTTCATGTCATAGAAGATACGGCAAACCTCATCGGCAACTTGCACTCCAGATGCCTGCAAAGATGAGAACAAAGGCCTTTAGGGTTACCACTGAGTATTTGCACAACTACATTCTGTGCTGCCTCCAAACTGAGGCTAGAAGACGAGCGATACTCGCAACACTCACTGACAGCCCCAGAGTCTAGACAGGAGAGCTGCAGGCCCTTCTCAAATAAAGAATCTGGAGCCTCAATGCCGCCTACAGTAAGTTGCCAAACCAAAAGTACTCTGAACAAGGCACAATCCTTCTTAGATTAGAACAGTGTTGGTAGGGTAGTTTCACATTTATGTCCACCGCTTGTCCTCTGAGATTTCAGCTGTGGCAAATCCTTTGACGTTGCAGCAGCTTGGCTTCATTGGCCATCTCGGGACAGGCAGACAACTAAATTAACAAGGGTCACTTCTACTCAGTCTCCTGGCCATTTCCAGCCTGCCTGCCATCAGCTTTAGGAATAGAGGTACAACAGTGTCAAACTCACACTTATCAACTGGGTTTGGCTTAGAAGTCAGGAGAGATACAGTGGGGCACTGGAACACAATTCTCAGCCACGAACAAACCAACCTTCTGAAGGTGTTCTCAATTCAGTGTTTTAAAGGCAGAGCTTGCAAGTCCAACTGTAAAAATTCTCAGCTTCCCAGCAGTTCCTCTTCCAGTTTTTAAAACAAGCTGCCTTTAAAAGGATTTCTTCACCCCTATCCCATCTTTTTTTTTTTTTTTTCCCCACTCCTGGAAGCTTGGTGAGAAATTGTGGTTACTCAGTGGTAACTGACAGTATTCATATCTGAGTTTTACACTCAGAACAAAATGAAGTTTGAGAGGTTAAAGACAGCCCTAGAATAGAGAACGCTGCAAATCCAGGGAGTCACACTGCTGGAAAAACATCACGGTCAGAGCAGTAAACTGTAAATCAAAGCCTGTCCAACACTCATTGTGCTCAAACCGCAACGTGCCATGTAAACACTGAGATTCCTTCCTAATATTGCCTCTCCCCCTGCTGCTTTTGGGGCTTCCAAAAGTGACCTTATCCTCAGATACAGTAAGTCACACACTGGAAGGAAAGTCACCCTCCTCCGTGTAACTGCCACATGTCATCATCTTCAGCACGGTCAGCACTACTATGCAGGCAGGTACAGCATCACGTGAGAGGTACCACCTGAAAAACACTGAAGGTTGTTCCTTGTTTTGGTTTCTCTTCAGCTCAGCCCACAAAAGTGTGCCCAATGGAATCATTTTGGGGGGGGGGGGGAGGGGGGGGGGAAGGGGGAGGAGGACACCAAATCACAGCACTCTCTCAAGGTATAAGCAAGCAGCAGAGTTCAGCTGGAATGCCAGGGAAATCAGTGAAGGTCAACTGCACAGTGCTAACTTTCCTGTCCTTAAGAGTCATTATGGATTGGACAGCTACTACTTCTAACATACATATATATTCTTTTCAAAGCCCTGACCACTGCATGTCTTTTTTCCTCTTCTGGATGCCAATGCTATACAGCCATCAATCTGACATGGAAGCTTTCCTCCATGAAACAGAGCTCTTTAGGAGCTTACTCAAACACAAAGGGACCCTCAGAATTTACAATGCACGGATTGTCTGTTTGGGGTAATCTACCTCAAATCCCTTACATTTGCTCTGGGAGAGGAGCAGGCCCACAGAACAGGAGGAAGTTGCTGTGCCTCAGCTGCCTGGCAGGCAGCCACCCTTTTGCATGTCTCCAGCAGCATAAGGAAAGCAAGCAGAGAAAGCTTATTCCAGGATAACTACAAGCAGAAGTGCAAACATCAATGCAAAGTGACGCATTCCTACATCACCTCCTTCATACTATGGACTGCACCTCTGTGAGAGCGTGGCTGGGAACTAACGAGAAATGAATGTATTTCTTCCTGCCTCTGCATCACTGTGCATGGTGTGGGCAAGAGCTCTCTGGGAGGACTGGAAATAAGGCAGGGTTGCCCTAATAATGCAAACAGCACAGCAACTGGAACTACCACATCATTCACTACGGCTAATGCACTGCCAACTCCAGACAGACATTTTTTCCCCTCCTTTCTATGAGATTTGTCTTCCAGGCTAATGGTACCTCAGCAGCTGACAGGAGATTTAAGTCTCAGCTTTTAAACCTGCAAAAAGCTTAGGAGTTTACACAGAAGATGCACAAAGTCTGACCCAGCACAGCCTAGTAATGCCATAAAAGGAACTGGTGTCAACCATCTCCACCTTTATCAACTGTTGATCTTTGCTCCAAGATCACTAGTCCCTCCTTATCGACTCCTGTTACCAAGAAGTTAACTCTGAAAGAAGGCATTACTACTCAGCAGAGAGCCCCAAGAAAGCATGAGCAATGGAGCTGCAAGTAGATGCAAACCGTGCAGCCAGGAGCAGATGCACAGCCAAAAACATTTCTCCAAGCTGGGAGACAAGTTATTTCCTTATAAAGGAATTGAACACGGCTGGCAAGTTGCTTCAGATTCCAAAAATGTTGAGAGTACTCCTTCTGGAAAGTCAAATTCACTCTTACTCTGCAGCTGACCACTGGGACTGACCAGAGGCTGAAGGGGTAACAGTAAGAACTGGATTTTTTCTTAACTTTCCAAAGTAAAGTGTTATTAGCTGGTGCAACTCTTCATAACTATTATACAACCTCTGAATCCATTCAGGTGTTGATACCAGCAGATGTTGATCTGCTAGGGACAGCATAGATTCCTTCATCCTGAGAAAACACTACAGCTGTGTCACAGCGTGGGGTTGAAATGAACCCATAAAATCCCAGCACAAGTGCTTCCAAGAAGGCAGCATACTCCTGCACCAAAAGGACTCCCTCTCCAGCTCCAGGCTTGTACCAGTTATGATTCTCTAAACATACCTAAAAAGGAAAAACCTCAACATTAGGTAGCTTTTGCTGTAACTTGGCCACGGCCATTCAGGGTAGGGCAGTAACAGGATGACTGTGAAAGCCACTGGAACACAGAGAAATGCCACATGCCTAAGTACATGTTCTCAAGTGGTAATTTAACCATGTCTCTGCTGACTTGTCCTGAAAAACAGCTGCTGAGGAGCCTCCACCTGCCAGTAATGACAGGATAAGCATTTATTTGTTTGTCTGGATTCTCTCTGGCCCAGTATTACACTGCTCAGAGGATTCAATACAGCACACTCATTATTTTTTCAGGCATGGTGGCCAGAATGCTGCATAGCTGAGGACAGATAGCTTGCTTCTGTTCCTTTTTCAATAGGGAAGCAATTATCCAACTCAGGACAGCACACATGGGTGGCTGAGCAGTGTGCATGGCAGGTACTGGTGGGACACAAGGCCATCAGCTGGCTGCATTTTGTAGCATTGGACAGAGCAACCCCTGAATATATGCAACAATAATTAAAACCATTCTCAGGACACAAGAGGCAGGCAAATAGCCAGGCTGTTCCCATGGGTGTCAGGGCCAGCTAACCTCATCAAGGCAGCAACAAGGAGGCAAGCTGCCTTGTTATCAGGTGGAAAAAATGATGACAGGGCTGCATATTCTTGCCTGCACGTCTCCCTAACTGTGCAAATTTCCCCCCACAGGGATTTAGCACAAAATGAGTTCTCCCCCCGTACTTCCACGCAACTATGGCCAAAGCAGCATGCCTTGTGGGCTGCACCTCCGCCTACGTTATTCCACAGCCCTCACACCAGTACCCCATTGTATTTTCATATAGATTGCTGTAGGCACATGAGGTAATGGTTGCATTAAATGCCTTGTCAGCATGCACTGCAGTAACACAGCAGCTCTTATTCCCTTCACAAAGCCACCGTTCCTGCCTCAAGTGCAAAGCACTGCAGAAGCCCTGTGAGAGCAGAATGCTGTCCCCAAATAGCACGGCTGAAGAGAGAGCCTTCTGTCTCACAGGCCTCGGACTGCAAGGCCTGGCTCCAGCTGGCTCTGCTAACAGCTTCCAACACTTTGCCTTCATCACAAAGTACTCTGCAGCTGGAATTTCATCTGAATAGGGTGATAAAATGGAGGGGTAAGGCTGAAGAATAACCCGAAATTTTCCTCCAAGAAATCCCTGTGTACAGAAAGAGATTTCAAATAAGGAACTTATCAGATCCTCAATAGATTGATTTGCAGCAAGCCTGCATAGAAATAGATCTCCAATGCAATTTGCATTGGATTTTATTAGGGATCGTTGTGAACACCAGCATCTTTTCTGAATATTTAAAATACTTCACTTAGAAGGTTTTGCTCCTACATCAGCAGTAAGACAGACAGCTTTAATGACTTAGTTTGTCTCACAAGGAGCTTGACAGATTAAACCCGTTTTTAAGTGCAGGCCAATTTTATGCTGCAGACTTCCTTTGTAATGTTTCTGTAGATAACAGCTCAGGCATTTCAAGAACCAGTTCTTGCCTCGTTTTGTTTGGGAACCACGTGCACACACATTGTATGCATCAGCACGGACAATCCGCAGCTACTCAAGTGGAAAGTTCTCCCTCTTGGAAAAGCACCATCAATTTTTCCAGAATTGACACCAAGAACATACTGAAGCACGCCTGGTTTAATTGCAAAGGCAGAGATCTGAGAGCACTATACGTCCATGTTTACCAGTCACACCACTGCCACATATTTGGTTCTGGGTTTCTTGAGCAAGCATCTTGTTTCCCCCAGCCCTGGCATACCATCCCTCTCAGCCACCTTCCAAATCCCCTTCCACTGCCAGAACTGTTTGTGTGACTGTGTGGCACTTTCCTCTGACTCACCAATGTGTCACAGCACAAGTTTTCAGTTAGAACCATTATCACCTGACTGTTCCAGGACAGGAGACTGTAAAGCCGTTCCTTACACTGCCACGCAGCACCCTGAGATGTTGCCAGGGCTGAGACCTGAAGGGACAACTAAGCTCAGCTAGCACTGGGCACCCAGCAGGCAGAGAGGCCTGCTGGAAGAACGTCAATTCCACAGCAGGCTTGAAAAGGTGTCAGCTAAAGCTGCCAGCTGCGGTCAGCAAGATGCCTGAAAACTTGGGTGTTACAGACGTATGGGTCTCAAATGCTGCCTTGCTTCTCATCTATTAGCAGAACACTCAAGAAAGCCCATTCGATACTAGCACTTCTGCTTTCCAGAGCAAGGAAGGAGGCAACATGCGGAGCAGCTGCTGCGACTTCACCCTGCAGACCAGGCCAGCACAACCATAGCAGTGCCCTCCTAAGTCCAAAGTTGGCCCACTTCCCCCACTAGCAGCAGCCAGACAGACACCCACACCTACACAAGGCAGTCTACACATCTGAAAAAGTCCAAAGCTTTGGTTCAGATCTGAAGCGTGATAGGAAACATAACTGCCTTTTTTATTTTTACTGCTGTTGTGTAAGAGGCCATTATTTACACACCATAAACCAGCAAGAAGAACAGTGCTATTTGCATGCCACTTGTAGGCAGATCTTGCCAGGCTGATTTAAGCTTTTTATTTTATTTTGCATTACGTGATGTATCTTTTGAGGGGAGGGAAGGGAAACAAAATTCTGTTCAGCTTTTTTCCTGACAGTAAGAAAAATTCCAACTAGACAAGGAAAGAAGAAGAGAGCTGTCACAGAAAGACAAGAAAAAGCATCTTCTGCATTCCTTGAGGTTATTTCCTCACCTTTCAGCCAGAAGAAATCATCACCTGCTCCCAGCCACCATGAAATTTGCCCGTGGTAATTACCCAGGCAGGCAGAACAGGCAATCCCTACTGAGAAAAGCAACCCCAGCCATGCTATTGAAAGAACAGGAAGCGTGGCAGCCACTAGGGGGGCAGAAATTTTGAGAAGTGCCCATTCCTGTGTTGAAACACATGTTTCTAAGGTAATGCGGGTCTAAGCTGGAAGGCAACAAGACTCCTGCAGGAAAGCAAAGCTTCTTAAGAACACATTCAGCACAAAAAAATCAGATCTTACGAGCCATATGTCTGCAGGAATGTTCGTGCAGCCCTCCACAACCCCATGGCTACGTAACATTCATCCTTAAAAACAGCTTTTGAAGGCCTTCCCTGGGCAACTCAGACATTTGCTAACAAGTTACCTGTCCTGGAGATGGCTGTGTTGTGCAAGCATGAAACCCCCAAGCACCTCTCAATAAAGACTCTGCCTGCCCATAGCTCTCCTGTATGAGATACCTGGGTCAGCCCTTGTTCCCTCCAGGGACCAGTAATACCCCAGCAGCATGAGTAGAAACATGCCAGGCATGCACCCAACCAAGCGTAGGGAGGCTGTCTTCTTGTCCACGAGGCACACAGACCTCTTAGTTACACAGATTTGGGAATACTATTGACTAACAAGCAAGGAAAATAATTTGCATGGTCCTCCGAGGACTGTGGAACCATTTAATCCAGTACCAAAGAAATTAAGCCTTACAGCAAGGCTTGTAAAAGCGGGAATTCCAATGCTCTTTTGATACCAAGTGATGCCCTCCTGCTGGCTTCGCTGTACTCTGTCAAAAGGACTACGCTGCCTAAAAGCAAGTTCATTAGCTGCAACAAGCAAGCATCTAAAAGCAAATAAAAGGAACAAAAAACCTAAAGCTTTTTCCAAAAAGGAGATAGCTATGAGAAATACGTGTCTCGGCCAACTTGGGAACTGCCTACTTCAGAAGCAAGAGGAAGCCTGGCACACGGAGCAAGTCATTTTAAACAAGGTTTGTGTACTGCAGAAGTAGCAGCTGGCTTGTTGAGACAAGCCTACTTTAAAACAGGAGCTGCAGGTCTCGTCAGACCTTCGGCAGCTCCCTCCGCACTTCCCCTGGCTGTGCCTCCTGCCGAGGGTTGGCCGCAGCGCTCCAGCTGCTTCATGGGAAGAGAGATGAGCAGCACCTCCCGCGTGCAAGGCCTGTGCTGAACGGGAGCTCATTTACTGGACATTCCCTGCGTTCAAGAAGGCAACGATAAGCATCGGGCGAGCTGCCGTCAGGCAAAGCGCACGAAATGAGGTGCGTAGAAACACTTGTTTGTTGACAGAGAAGCGTTTGTGCGCGACGTAAGCAAAACCAGGACGAAAGTGCGATGATTCAAGGGAATTTGTCAGCCGGTGCTGCAGAACGCGGCCCGCCCCGCGCAGCGCAGAGCCGGCGCGAGGCGCCCGTTCCGCCCCGCGCCGCCGGCCGAAAGAGCCCTCGGGCACCGCGCTCCCGCACGCGTCTCCTCGGCTCGGGCGATGGAACCGCCCCCACCTCTCCTCCTTTTGTTCCCCGCCGGGCCCGTGCTGAACGGAGCCACCGCCCTCCCTCCCGCCGCCGCTCTCTAGGCCAGGCCCGATCCCCCGCGCCACGGAAAGATGGCTCCCACCCCGCGGCCGGATGCGGCCCCGCGCTTCCTGCCGCCCGCCCGCCCGCCCCGCCGAGGCCGTGAGGGGGCGCCGCCTCCCCTCCCCCCTCGCAGCCCCTCCCCCACATGGCCGCGCCCTGCGGCACGGGGAAGGAGCGCGCATCGCTCCCCCCCCCCCCCCCCCCGCCCCCCCGCGCCCCCCTCCCCATGCCCCCCCTCCCCCCATCCCCCCAATGGCCGTGCTGCCCCTCGCGCCCGCGTGCGGCGCGGAGCGCGCCACCGCTCTGCGGGGGGAGCTGGCGGGGCGCGCGAGGAGGAGAGGGCGGGCCCATCTCCTCAAAAAGAGGGGGGGCCGCGCCCCACCGCCTCGCGGCGGGGTGGGGGGGAAAGGAAAGGGACGAAACGCAGCGCGGCCGCCTTGAGCCCAGAGGCCCGCCGGCCGCGGGAAGGGCTGCGCGACGGCATCGCGGCGGCGCTGGATGCCAAGGCTCCATCTGCCCCTGGCCGCCGAGCCCCCCCCCCCCCCACGGCTCCCCCCGCGGATGAGGGCGGTGGGGGAGCAGCGTCCCCGCTTGTAGCGCCCGGCTCCCTACCATGGTGTCGGCGGAGCGGCGGTTGCTTCCCTCGGGTGTTGGGCGCGGCGCGGGCTCCGGCAGCAGGAAGGGAAGCGGCGAGGGCGCGAGCCGAGCGGAAACGCTGCCGACGTCACGGCCGCCGTGCCCGGCGGAGGAAGCGGTTGTTATGGTAGGACCCTGCGTGGCAACGCCCCGGCCCGCTCCCCTATCCAGCCTCGCGCATGCGTGCGGCCGCAAACACCACCCACACACCGCCCGGACCGGGGGGAGCGCTCCCTTCGCTCGCCTGCCCGAGGGGGGGGGCTGGGCTGTCCAATCGGAAGGCGAACCGCAGAGTGATTGATGGTCGCCGCGTGCCGGCCGGCCAATGGCGGCGGGCGGTGTGTGAGGGGGGCGGGATTACCTGCCCCAAGGTGTGTGCGGGGGGGGCTGAGGGGAGCTGTAACAGGGGGCGGCGGGGATAAAAGTGCTGGGGGTGGTCGTGAGGGAAGTGGTGGTAGAAAGCCCAGGCAGAACGGATGGGGAAGCTCTGCGGGGAAGGCGGCGTGAACGAGGCCGAGGGGAGGGGACAGGCAGCGCAGCCCAGGAGGAGGAAGTATGGTGTTTTTTTTTTTTTTTTTTGAGCGTTTTTTAATACCTACTTTGGTGCGATCTCAGTCGGCCACTGGTGATTGGCTGCCGTTGTCGTTCTCGCGGAGGGCTGGGGAAATCCCGCGAGAGGAGCGGCGCGCCGGGTCGGGGGTGCGGGCGCTGTGTGTCCGTCTCGCAGACAAAGCGGCGCTGCAGACGTGGGGCCGCGCTGTGCTCTAGGGCTGCTAGGCGATACGCTGCGGAGATGCCATTTCTGTCATGATTCTGGGCAGTCGGGGTTCTTGTGATCAGGCTGAGCTGCTTACAGGAGCGCCTTCTATGTTAGAAAATAGTGGAGACGAGCGTGTTTCGTTGCAGGATGCTGACTGCAGTGCTCCCAGCTAGTATGGCTGTGCGCTGATAGGCAGAGCCCAGTACCACGCCGATCTGTTGTGTTTCCGTGCCAGCAGAAAACAAAGCGAGGCTTGATGGTGTGTTTTCAGGGCTGAGTGACAAGGCAGCACGATTTTTCAAGGTTACAGCTATTTTTCTGATGTTACAGCTAGCATAAAGCACCAGTAATAAAGATAGACGGTATCCCTTGCTGCTTTCGTCCATATTGCTGTTCTACTATAGTGTGACATCCTGTTTTTTCTCCCTTACCAGCTTCCCTTTTTAGATGCTGTCAGACCTGTTCACATGGGTGGTCGCATACTGAAGATGGGTGTGTTGAAAAAGCAGTCCTGTTCCAGTGGGCTCTGCCAGGGGTGCCTTTGGCCCACAACATTTGCACCTGATGGGCTGAAATGAAGCGGCACTGGTGAACAGTTTGCTAGGAGTGGGTGGGTTGTTCCTCTTGGTGCTTTTTTTTTTTTTTTAATGTGTTTCATCAAAGAATGGGAGGGAAAATGATAGAATTACAGAATCACTACAGTTGGAAAAGATCTTCTATATCACCAAGTCCAACCATCAAACCATCACCACTGTGCCTACTAACTCATCTCCCTATGTGCCACATCTACACCTTTCTTGAAGACCTCTATGCTGCTGGAGCCTCTGCATGGGACTGTAACACATAACCTGGGCAGCTGTGCTTTTAGCTTTTAATTGCTGTGGGTAATTTGTCTGTCATTGTTCTGAGCTTGTTCTTAATGACTTGGTTTCACTAGAAGAGAGAAGGGTGCAGAAATAAGGCATCCGGGGGAGAAGGGGAGGGGATGATGTAAGACCATGAGAACAGGGCTGAGGCTGTTTCACCTTGTATACTTACAAGGGAAAATGAATTGAAATTGAGCTGTTGGCTCAGCCTGTTTCAATAGGACTCATGTTTCTGGGCACGTTGCTATGAGTCAAGAAGGTATCTTAACAAGTGAGAAGAAGCTCAACAAGGAGGAGTTTGAGCAAGGACTTTCACTTGTTTCAGTCTAATGTGAAAGATGTGCTTGCTCTGGGAAGGACACATTACTGAGAACCCTGATGGCTTTCTGAAAGACTTTACCAAAGACTCTTTACCAAGAGACAGGCCAGCACAGCCTGGTGAGGCACAGCACCTGTGGCTGAAGAAGCCAAGGGGCACTGGCAGCTGCCTGGCTTGTGGTGGATCCTGAGCACTGTGGGCTCTATGTGCGGTGCCAACACAGGCACAGAGAGTTCTGGCTCTGCACTGGGAGCTGTGTGCCATTGGCTGTTGATGAGTAGCAATACTGTTTGAGTTTGTTATGGTTTGGGAACCCCTGCTCCATGGAAATCCTGTGCTGCTTTTCCTGTAGGTGACAGGGAGTCTGTTTTTCCAGTCCTGAGCAGCCTGTTCCTCACAGGCTTTGAACTAAAGCTGTCTTCTGGCTGCCTGAGCCAAGGAGGAGCTCCCTGTTTTGGAGTGGGTGACAGGGAATTTTGGTGCTTCTTTTTTTACTTCCTCTTATCATCAGTCCTGCCTTCTGATGGAACAGGACCTGGGACAACGATGAGGAAGTTGTGCCCTGTGGTGGCTTATTGCCACACCAACACCAACCCCTGTGGCTTGCTGCTCTGCTAATGCCTCTTACAGCCAGCTGCTGTGATGGCATACGAGTGAGCAGAGCTTCTGTTTTCTGAGACTTTCTCCTTTGGCCCCAGGATGTAAGTGCAATGTGAAGTTATTAAGAAGAAAGAAATGAACACTGCTGACTGCTACGACTGTACTGTGGAAATGTAGGTTTTCATAAAAAAAAAATAATTCGTCTTTCAGGTACTTAATAAGCTTTGTCCTTTTCTTTCCCTGGTGTTAGTGCTATGAATAAGCCAGGCTGAAAGCTGAAGCGGGATATTCAGATAAACCACCTCAAAAGGTGAATACCCTCTGAATTCCCCTCTTTCTCTTATGGCAAACTGCGTTTGCAGTTTACCTGAAACCTCCTTCCAAAAAATCCATCCCTCTCCCCATGAGCAAGTCTGAGAAGTTTCAGCAATGCTATTGCTGCTGGTGACTGCCTTCTTTGGCTCCCATCTAAAATACCTGCATGAGCTGCAGCCATCCACTTTCTGTTCAGTGAAGGACTGCTTCCAACCCTGCCATGATCAATGTAAATGGTCACCAGTGCACCTACAGGAGTCTAACGTGATCAATACTATCTCCACCTCACTGTCTTGCTAGCATCTGAGATGGTGACTACTTGCTTACTTTGTGTGCCTCAGCTATGTGTACTCCCCCTCCTGTCTCCAAGCTACTGACTCATTTCCTCCTCTGAAACCTTCCTTTTTTAGCCTTTCACTCTCAAGTATTTGGTGGCTGTTTCGAGCTGCCTGTTCCATGCCTTACTTAGGCAAACCTCTACATGGCAGCCCTGCAAGCCTTTCTTTTTGTAACGCAGAAATCAGTTTTTTTTTTCCCACAATACTCTCAGTTCAGTGAGGCAGTTTGAGCTACTCTTAGCCAGTTTGCTCCTTTGCTGTTGGAAATCAGGGAGGCAAAGCATCAATTGGCAAAGCAGCTGGTGAGCTGAGGCTGCTGCTGCTTATGCTAATTACTATTGTCTCGTTCTTAGCCCCCTGCTTCCCCATCTGTCTGTCCCCACCTGCTGCCTTTTCATACCTTTTGGCCCTGCTCCCCCAGTTCACCACTCTTCCAGTGGCTATCGTGGAGACTCCTCTTGGTTTGGACAGCCCTCCTGGTGGCCAGGGTCAGGCCCTGCCTTTATGTGCTCTCAGGAAGCAAAGAAACAGGGTGGTCTTGTTTGAGGTGGGGGCTGTGAGTTCTGCTCATGCCTGATGGATGCTGCTGTAACCAAATTCTCTCTGTCTGTCTGAAATTCGGTAGTCCATTTTTTTCATAGGGTTTATGGAATATTGGCTCTGTGCTCTTTTGGCGTCTCAAGGCTCAGCAAAGATAATTTTAGACAGGAACAGAAAGTCTCTGTAAACCTTACAGTCATAGCTTTTCGCTGGCAGAAACAAAGCAGGGAGAAACCCACTGCAGTGCATTGCTGAAACACTGAGCTTAGTAGATGCACTGGAATCAAAATGTATGGGGAAATTTCAGGGGAGGAGGTGCTCCTAAAGGTGTTTCCCAAAAGTGCTGCTATGCTGTGGTCCCTTTCTGAGGAGGTGATGATGTACAGCCAGCAGTATGCAGGAGCTTGGAGTCCAGCCCAAGCCCCTGCCCTGGCCTCTGGGGTGAGGCTAGCAAGCTGTCTTACCTCTTAGTTTCCCATCTATGAAGTGCTGGTGTTCCTCTAAGTTGATGTGAGATACAGTGGAAATCAGAGCTGCATGTTGATTATTTTTACAGTAATTAAAAGGCTGTCACGAGTTACTACAGATAAATGCCAGAACTTGTATTAATTTTTAATTTGCTCTCAAGTTCTGCAATTGCTGCAGGTTGCAGTCCTTTTAATTTCCATAGAGTACAAAATGCAGGCTATGAACGATTGGAGCAGAATCTGACCCTGCTTACTGCTGTGAATCCTGGCCAGTTTTATCAACCTCAGCAGAACCACTCTGGATCGAGTGTGATGGGGAAGGTGTTCAGCTCCTTCATTACCACTCTGTGGCATTCTCACCACCAGAAGGACAAAGGAGGGAATAAAATGAGAAGGCAGCTTGGGAATAGAACAGCCCTGTGTTAATTTAAAAATGCAAGAATGTCACCAAGCTACTCTCCCACCTGATTTATTTCTTTTTTTCTGTTGCTGCCTACAGAGTACCTGTGTATGATGAGAATGAAACAAATCCTGCCCCCAAATCACTTTAAAGACTAACTGCTGCTCCAGTCTCATTTAAATAATCAAAATGGGCAACAAGCAAAACTTAAAACGATGCATTGGCTTCCTGCACAGGCATGAACTGCATGTTAAATTCCCCTCTGTCTGAGACGTGGAGTGCATGTTAAGTACACCGAGGCCTTGAGCTGTTCTTAGCCAGTGGGTAAAGGTCTAAGCAAAATCTCTGGCTGTACTATCTGAATGATTTGCTGTGCTGAGTGTGGTTATGCTCCTGAGCTTCTGCTGTGACACAGGGCTGTGTTTGTCACCGATTTTATAGAGGGGCAGGGCTCCCAGCCTCAGGCAGGAAATCCGTGGTGAGGCTGATGCAGCCTTCGTTGCCATTTATGGGGTAACACCCTAACCTTTAGGCCATTTCTTCTCTGAACATGTAAGGTGGTAATATTGTAGAAAGCATCATGGCTGCAAGAGTTTCTTAGAGAATAAGCACTTGTGGCTTATGTGGGCTTTGTTCCAGCGTGGAGGTGGTTGCCGCTGACATCTTTCAGCAGTGTCATTAATACATATATTTTTTTCGTGACTTAATTAACTCCCACTACTCTCACACTGCAACCCAGGAAGGAAGTTGTTGCAGTAGGTTGTCTTTGATAGCTTCGCAATTGGCTGCATCAGAATAATGACAAAACCTCTTGGCAGTGTGTTTCTTCTGCAGAACAGCTGTTTCTTCTGACTGGGAACTTCATCTTGTTAGTGTTCCTTGGAGCTGAGGCTGCTTGTTGAACCTGTCTGGGAATGGGGAGAGCTTGGGGGTGGTTAAAAATCATGAGTTCATTATCAGAAGGGTTTCTGAGCCTAAGATGAGGTGGCATGAGAATTAGCCCTACCACACGTATTGCCAGTTGTGTGAAGTGCTGCACAGTCAACGACTGGCAAATCCCTGCCCTAATCTGCTTATTGTCTAACCATGAGATAAGAAGAGCATGGGGTAATGAAAAAGGAAGCAATGAGACCGTATTAGTCAGCATGAGGGGTATTCATCAACAGCAGCCTGAGAGCTGGGAAGGTCTTGGGGGAGGTTTATTAGGGGTTAATGAAGCCACTTTCAAAGATAATGTGATAACACCATGTGATTTTTGAGAAGGTGTTGTGCGAGGAGGCTGCTCTGGGAATGCAGGATGGTTACTGGAGTAGAGTGCATCTAGTAACCAGTGTGCCTCTGCCACACAGAGGCAGTAACTCATTTCCAAAGCCCAGCCCTGACTGCAGGCTGTGCAGCACTGCCAGTGCCTGTGGAGCACAGCGGGATGGACAGCAGGACACATCTGCCCACGAGTTGTGCTCACTTATTCCTTTCCGCTTCTGATACACTGGGTAGTGTGAAAAAGGCTGTTACCTTTCTGATGAACCAACCTTGGGTGCGTACAGACAACGCTCCTATGGCTCCTGCCATGTGGAATGAGGGAGGCAAGGTGGTGCTCATCAGAGGAGTGGGGGGACATTGTATGCACGGGCTCTGGGAAAAAGGAGGATCCAGCTGTGCTTCCTTGTGGAACAGCAGTCCTAGGGTAGGGAGCTCTGTCTGTCCCTGAGCTCTCTCTTTTTCTGTGTTGTGGGTATGGTTGGCCTGAAGGATGTGGTCTCTGTGTAGGTCAGGAACGGGGTCACGAGTGGCTTGGTAGCTGTTCTGCCAGCCAGCTGGGCTGCTGGTTGGACTGTGGTAAGCTGTGTCATCCTGCTGTGGCTGGCCTTGTCCAAGGAAGTGGCTATGAGATGACCTCCATTGGCAGACAGGGTCTGTGAGTGGAACAAGCCTTTCTCACCCCACTCTTAGGTCTGTGCTTGGCATGCTGGCTGGAGGAAGGCCTCTGGTCTGCTGATGTGTCCAGCTGAGTGATGCCACGTTTACAGCCTTCATCAGCCAGCCGTGAGCATTGCCAGAGAGACAGCTCGGAGCTCAGGCAGGTGGTCATGGCTGCCATATGTGGGTGCTGGCAGGAGCGTGGCTGCAGCTGCACTGCCAGAGGAGGCCAGGAAATGCTGGCAGCCCATTGGTGCTGTGTGGACTCTATGGCCTGCTGGAGCAGCTTCTCCCTCAGGCAGGCTCCCATGCCATCTACCCCCAGGATTCGTAAGGATTGAATGTAACCCAGTCCTTAGACCGTACTCCCCCCGTCTCCAAAGCCTTTCTTCTTTCACGGCGCTCAGAAAGGTGCTTCAGAGCTTATCTGTGCCTCTGGCCGGGTTGTCCAGCCTCTCGTCCCCACATCCAAATCCAGCTCAGTCTGTTCGGTGTGTGGAGGGTCCCAGACCACTCTCAGACCGCCTGCTGGGCAGGCAAAGAGGGGCTGGGGTTCTTCTGCCACTGCAGTTTGCAGGACAGTGCACACCAACACAGGTGGAACAGAGCAGAACATGCAGGCCAGCTGTGAAGGCAGGGCACCATCTTGTGGCATGAATGTATTTCCTCTGCACATCTGTAGGAGAGCAGTGCTGACTTTCTTAGTCAGACACAACATGGGAGTTGCCAGCTCTCCTTTTTTTTTTTTTTTTTTTTTTTTTTTTTCTTGTTTTTTTTTTTTCTTGTTTTTTTTTAATGCAGCTGGGCTTCTTTTCTGTGGCCCTGATTCCCCCTGTGGCTTTTCCTGCCTGCACAATGTGCTTGTTTCTCCAGCTGCTGGGACCACCTCTTCCAGAGAAGCTTAAGCTAGCAGACTTGGCAAGCTCTAGGTTGGTCCTGACACAGTTTCTCAGAGGGGGAAGAAGCAGAGGAGCTGCAGAGAGAATGTCCTGACATGTCTGTATTGTGGATCTGCTCATCCCAACCAAGGAGCAGTGGTACACAGTTGTGAACTGGGTGTCAATGTGGGCTGCCAGCAGTGAGCTTTGTGTGTGAGCCATCTGTACAAGATGAGGTAGTTTGCCTCTTCCAGATCTCCTGAGGCCCCAGCAGTCTGGGGGCTTCTGGACACTTGAGCTTGACTGTTCCTTAAGAAAGCAGTGCCAAAAGTCAGGTGGAGAAAAGTGGAGGCCTGTTGTTTTGCAGAAGTAATGGCAGTTCAAGCTGCTTTTCGTACAGATTGTCTTGTTCGTTGTCTGGGTCTTGTGGGTCCTGTAAAACCTGGATGGAGATGATGAGTATTTTTGCCCTCAACTGACAGGTTATAGAGCAGACTGATTTCATCCCCTTCCTTTTCACTTTGCCCTTGCCTTCTCATGAGACATTCACCAGCCTTTCCTACTCTCTCGTCAGCAGCTCAGATTCCTGAGCAGCATTGTCCCCCATTTTCCTTAGTCTTGAGCTGCTACAGCCCCTGGAAACACTGGTCTGACCTGTGTATGGTTGTTTTGTTAGGTAATCAAATGCCAGCAGGTACCTGCATGGTGTTTCCTGGCTTGTGAGCATGTGTCCTAGCATAGCTCATGTGCCTGGAGGAGAAAGGGCTACAGCATCATGAGGAGTGGGCTATGAGCTGTGAGTGTCAGGTACTGAAATAGGCAGCCCTGCAGATAAAAGCATCTTGTCCTGTGTTTGGTGAAGCTACTCTTTGCGGAGACATGCTTTGGTTGGAGTTCCTTGGGGAGAGGGCAGCACAGGACTGTTTCTCCACTATTCTCACATGGGCAAGGAAAAGCAGAGGGGTCACAGGAAATCCATCTTTGCAAATTCACATGTTGCCACCAGAGAGCTCCCATCCTTCACAGCAGTCCAAGGGTGAGCAAATGCTGACCAACATGGGAATGTAGTCTCTACCACAAACCTGCACTCGTAGAAAGGGCTGAACACTTTGTGTTTGCTCTGCTCCATTATTATTATTGTTGTTCATATTAGTATAAGACTGTAGTGCTTGGATGAGTCTTCCTCTTTCAATACAGGCTTCTTATGAAGAGGGAAATATTAAATTGGGAATGTTGAGACTGGCTAATCAGAGATAACAAAGTGAGCTGGTGGAAAAGTGGTGGCAGCAGAGAGTTTTTCTCTCTGTTGTTTTTCACAGCCTTGCTGATGGGATAGCAGGACATGAAAGGATTTGCCTGAAGCACACCGTCACTGTAAGCCATCCTACAGAAGAACGTGGCACTTGCATTTATGGCTTCTGCTTCTAAAAACAGTGTTATCAATTGAAATAGGTTTTGATTGATACTAATTTGACTTTGTAATCACATGTGATAACAATTCCTGTTTGATTACTAGGTTAACTCATCAGGGCAATCTATTTTTTCCCTTTATTACCTGTTCTCCTCCCTGCCAGAACTTGGTCCCTACTTCTGTCTGGGTCTTTCACATTCACATCACCCCCTCACACCTGGAGGAAAAAGTGGGTAATTGGTTTATTTCAGTGAATGGCTTATATGTGAAACTGATAACTGAAAGCTGTACCTGGCTGAGCAATCTGAATGCTACAGTGTAAACAGTGTAAATGACTGTAAACACTGGGAAATGGCTGGGTTCCCTTCCCTGAGGGGTGATGTGATGTCTTGCCTTCCTTCTGCACCTCTTTTGCTTTTTCTATACTGAGAGCATGAGGAAGCCCTGGCTCCCTTGTAGCTGAGACATCAGCTTAAGGGCAGATCTGCCCTACATGAACACTCTGGCATCTTGGGGTAAATGAAACTGGAAACTAGCAGTCTCAGCTACCTCTTCCTGATTGAAGAGGCCATCGTTGCAGCTCCTCTCAATTTGCTCAATGAACTCCATCTTTCCTTAGGCACCTCTTTTCTGTGACATAGTATACCTGACAGAAATCCCAAAGGAACTTTGGAACTTGGGGAATCTAAGTCAATAGAGGTCAAATCTTATCAGAACTAGACTCTTGTCGTCTACTTTGGAACTATCTGCCAGCAGTTCCTAGAGTCCATGCATCAAAAGAAGCAGCATCTACCTAATGTTTAGAAAAAGCCCTTACCTCTAAAGCCTCAGACCACTGGGTGTTAACTGTGCAACTGCAGCCCAAAGACTGACCACTTCCCAATTTGCCTGGTTGGCTGCAGATGAAGAAGGCCACATTTGGTTGTAGCTGTGGCCAAGATGGAATTCTGTTTAATATCACTGCTCTTTCCTGGAGAAGATAGTGTGGAACCATCAAGCTCCCTGCTTCCTCGAGCAGTCCATTGTGCTACAGCTCAATCTTGTGGGAGTTTTTATAGCTATTGATTAGGCTCTCTAAACATTCTGGTGGAGACTTAGGGTTGTTTTTTACTGCTCATCGTGCTTCTTGCTCAGAGTCCCACATCTGGTCTTGTGAAGTGGGCTGCCTGCGTCTTCCATGGAGCAATGGCCTGCAGCCACATGGTGGGGGAAATGGGGACAGCAGTTAAAGATAAAGGCTAGTGTTAATCTAAAAAGCATAATCTTCAAGGGAATATGCAGGGAGCTGGAAGGTTGCTTAGCTGAGGAAGGGGGGACTCAAGAGTTTACAGCAATCTCAAAACATATGTGTGGTCAGCTGAGAAAAAGTAGTGTGTTCTTGTGTTCATGCTAGCTGAAGGCAAGATGTATACAAAAAGGGACATGTGGGATTAGAAAGAAGTTTCCAAGGGTGATAACAGAAAACAAGTGAACTAGATTATTTGAGAATTGAATGTTCTTTCTTGGAGGTTCTCAAGAGACAACATCCATCAAGAATGGCGTAACTTCTGTGTTCTCAGCTGATCTCTCAGGGCAGAGGATGTCTGCAGCAAAAGCTTCTGTGGCCCAGGAAGAGGGTGGAGGAGGGAAAACACCCCCAGTGACCTGCCTGGCAAGTCCCCCCCTTCTTGGGCTCATGATTAACCTGCAATGGTTGTGCACAGTGTCTGCTGGAAGTGGTAACATAGTGCCAGGGAAGTAGAGATGGAGGTCCCTAGGAAGCCAAGGACAAAGCTTTGGCACCAATGTGAGCTCCTTGTGACTGTAGTTGGAGTTAACAGTCCAGAAACATTATCCCAACCTGGGGAGACAGGCCTGTTTGGCAACATTTTCACTTCTCTGGTCAGTTCCAGCTGCTCTGGGGAGGAGCACTACATAAACCTGATGACCCTAAGCTATCCCAGTAGCAGTCCTAAGTACTGCTTGGTCATGTACATCTGTTTGCAACAAGAGATGACAGCAGCTCCAGCAGTTTATGGGAGACCCTGGGACGGGTATGTTCTTGGGAATGCAGGGCTGGGCAGGCTTGCTAGGGGAAAGTGCTCTTTGTTCCACTGACCTCCTTGCTCTGGGTGCAGCACCTGATTCTCACCAGTGTGCTGGGATTTTACGTGAGGTGTGAATTATGCTGGTGCCTCATGAAGGGTCCCGAGCAGCGTAAAAGATCATTCGCATAGATGAGAATTGTTTCTAATGCTGCAGCAGTTGTGAGCTAACTGAGTTCCATATTAAGCTGAAGTAGGTTTCATTTTTGTGAAACATTGTTATTCAGATTTTCACTAGGAACTTATCCCAAAAGAATGTATACCTTCAGAGATCACCAGAACAGGGAAGAACAGCTTGGAAGAATCCTACTGTTGCAACAAAGCTGCAACGTAACTGCATGAGAGCACCAAAGCCCTGGTGAGATGGACAGCCTGGAAGGAGTTCTGCCCCAAAAGGTAATTCCAAAGAGTACAACACCTGCAGTTGTAAACTTGGTGAGGGTCTGGGGAAATGTTTCAGAGGTTAGAGTGCATTTGGGGTCATACCTATCACAAGATCAGCATGTACCACCATGCAATCAGGTGTGAATATTCACATGCAAAAAATAAAAAGAGCCAGGGCTCTTCTGGAGGGGGAGAACTTGCTTCGTCATTTATTTACAAGCTCCGACACTGCTGCATTTTCCCAAGGCCTAGATATTTCATGTACTTGCCAGAACAAATACAGCCCAGGACTCTTCTAAGCAATTGATGAAATCATTAAGGGACTCTGTGTCTACTTGTGATTTTCCACTTGCTTGAGCTGACTTTGAGATGTGAACATAAAATCTGGCACTTGCAGGCATCTTGTGGATTTGTGACGGTCTTGGGAGCACTGCTTCTCCATGAAACAATGTCTTGATCTTATCCAAGCACAGATGTTGTTTGTTTGTCTGTGACAGGTGTAGTATCACTGATATTTCCTTGTTGAGCCATCCAGGTCATGCTTTGATGGAAATTCTTTAAAGAAGTTACAAATAGTTCATTTTAATACACTGGTTCAGTAAACACTGCAGTAAACTCTTTGGCAGAGAGAATGAATTATAAAAACGAGAGTTATGTGTGGAGGGGAAATGGACAGCATTTTTTTATTGTGTATTGTTACTAAGCATTATGGTTGTGTCAGCAGTCTTGAGATGTTTTATGTATCTTTTCTTGAATTCCCAGCTGCTGGAAGGAAGGTATTACGTAAGAATCTCCATTTTTCTCATTTTAAAAAAGTAAATTTCTAACCCTCCTGGTTGCTTAGAAAAACATGAAAACATGAGCTGAATGTTCCAGATAGAATGTTGAAATCAAACCCAAATACAATGGAAAACTTGGTTCACAGCTTTAAAATCTAGACAGCAAATAAACAGCCCTAGACTGATTTAGACCGTCATTTGGAAATGCATCAATATCTCACTTTTTGGTTCTCACTGCTGAAATGAGGACGCATGATTTTGGAATCAGTTTAGCTTCTCTTTGGTCAGGCAATACTGATTTTTATCAGAAGGCATCATTTTCATTATATATGTATATATGTTTAGTTAGAATACCTCTTTTTCAACAGTTTATTTTAGCATTGCTTCCATCTCATTTTGCCTCTTGTTTTGCTGCACATCACCTTTTCTTCTGAGTTAAGAATTTCATTCTGAATCTCTTTCGTTCATGCTTCTTTCTCCTTTGGCTTTAATGTTTCTGCCTGAACACTTCAGTTTGGTTAGGTTTTGACGTAGTCCTTGGCTTTGGTGTTTTCTTCCTTTCCTCATTTTAGCTTCTTCATCTGATCTGTTGCTTCCCAGCTTTGCTTTCAGCTGGTGCTGGAAAATTCCACTTTGGGTAGGCAGTGGTGCACCTGGAGATTTGCCTTGCATCAGATGAGCGCACAGAGTTTCCGAGTGGCTCAGCCCAGTTACCCAAAATCACATTAGAGTTCATCATCTCGTGACTGGGGAAGTTGTTGTCTCATTCTGTTTTTCCAGAGGAAAATCACTGAATTTTTGGTGAAAGACATGCATAATGCAGGAATTCAGAGAGATGGAATTTGTGTTCTCCAAGCGGACCTGAGGGCCTGTAGGGGGCTGTACTGCCAATGAAACTGTTGGATGGTGTGAAAAAGTTGGAGGATGAAAAGCAAGGAGGACCTTCTCTCTTCTATCCCCTACTTGTATGACATGGGAATGAAAATTGTATGTTGTTACCTGTGTTGCAGTCTGTAGTCTGTTCTTTTTTTTTTTTTTTTTGCACACTGTTCCTGGAGCTAAAAGGCCAATTCAAGTTGAGGTGCCAGCTTAACCCAAATGGTGGTGCTTTCTGAAATGCGGAAGATGAAGGTCTGAACACATTTGTTGCAGACTTATGATGTTGTGCCTGGGAGCTGACTGTATAGGGCACAGCCCCATCTACAGAACCTAATCTGAGTGTAGTCCTTCCACCATGGATGTTTCGAGCCCCAGCCACCCTAGCTGCTAATGGTGAGAACAGAAGCCCTGTTGTGTCCCAGGGCTTTGCCCTGTCTGGCGTCTTGGAGAAGAGGTCAAGACCATCCTCACTGACTCTTGAATTCACATGGTGAACTGTGTATCCCCCATTTGCAGAATGAAAATAAAGGGTCTGCAGAGCTTGTAGGAGTCCTAAGAAACAACAGTGGAGTGAGTATGACATACTCAGGAAACCTGTGGTGGGAGCATGAACTGGGGAGGTCCTGGCTCCAGAAAGTTGTGGAACCAGAGTGTAGTGCTGTCCAAGGCCAACAGCCCATCTAAAGAAAAATCTGGGGTACACATGACTGCTATGAGTGCAGGAACAAAAGAAAGGGAAGATGATGTGAAGTTCATATATCTCCACATAGTCCAGCTGCATATGAAATTGTTTCTTTGAAGTCAATGCAGCTACTGGCTCTTGTCCAGAGACTGCTGTCTTGCTCTAAGAATGTCTCTTTTGGAATGAATATGGTTTTTCTCTCAGGACCAGGAGTGGTAGGTAGTGCTTCCAGCCAGTATTGAACTCTACAACAACCTTTGCTGATCACTTCTGCAGGCAGCCATGGTTCAGGATCCTGGGAGGATGTGGTGTCACCAGGCTTTCTGCCACTTCTACCAGTACCTTCCAGCAACTCTCAGTTGACACTGCCTGGCTCAGACAAACACAGCATAAGGTAGAGGTCAGCACGGCCAACTGCTGGGCTGCTGCGCTTGAGAGAAAAAGCAAGCTGCTTCTACTTGCAGTTAGAAATGGGCCAGAAATGATTCTTCTCAGCTTTTCCAAAACTAAGCTCTCAGACTTTTCCGTGTCATGATGAATAACCTACTTGGGTTCCTGTTCAGCATTTATAAAAATCTTGTTTGCGTTTATTTGCATCTATCTATATGGAAACACTGCTGTCTGGCCATCTGAAAGATGGTGCTGATGTTGCATGTCATTAAGTTAAGTGCATACACAAAACATGCATGGGGAAAATGATGATTTTAGACCTAGACCTTAAACTTTTTAAGATGAGACAAATATGCTACTTTTGGTGTGGTTTTCCTTTTCCGGATGTCTTTTATTGTTTTGATATGGTTGGATATCCACAGTTTAAGATTTGGAGCTCCAAACATCATACATGAGATAGAAATAAATGTCTTCAGCAGCAAGCAAGCAAGCTTGCTAGAGGTGATTTGTCAGAGTCCTTGTCTTCAGAACTCCAGAGTTGTAGACCTGTGGCTGTCCAGGACCTTGAGGCCATATAGATGGTTAGTAGTCAGTCTTTTCTGTTTAGGCCTTTCCCGGTTTATTAACCTCAAAAGGCCCTGTATGCACTATGCACTGGGTAGTATAAATACATGAGTCAAGGGCCAACCCATGCACTAAGCAATGTGTAGGACAGACTGTTGGCAGATCGGGGCAGGGGTAGCTTTACTCCCAGTTTAAGCCAACAGAGAGAATTGCCTCCGAGGTTTAGCTGCCATTGAACAGGACCCTGAGGAACCTGATTGGACTGGATCTTCTTTCGGCAAGGAGCTGGACTTGATGACCTCCAGAAATCTCTTTGAATACCTGTATTATCCTCTGATAAATTCAATAGAATTATGTTGTCAGGCACTTGCTAGAGGTGGAAGCAGACACTACATCCTGCTAGCAAGTGAGGCCATGGAAGTTCCTAAGGTAGGCTGAGCTATCCCAGCCCTGCCAGCATCTGCCTCACAAACAAGTAAAAGTAAGACTGGAACGGCTGTGGGGAAAGGAGTGGAGAGAGGCATTCCTTTGATCCACACCTCAAGTCATGCCTCATAGCATGGACTCACTTATCTGTGTTTGCCAGCCCTTAGTGCTGTGCATGCACATTATAGAGGTAACTGCTGGGTGGCAAATAGTGATTAGAAAAAATTGAGAGGGCAGTAAGAGACATAAAGAGCTAGAGGTGGCATGGCCAAACTATGAAGGTGCTGTGGAACTGCTGGTCTCCAAAGCAACTTGCTACCCACTTAGTAAAACACTCATTTCTCAACTGCTGCTTAAAATTCCTAAGCAAGGACTTAGTAGATAGCATAGCTAGAGTGGGGCTGGTGGGATTTGGAGAGCTTTGCTGGAGCAAGGTGCACCTTCAGTAGCAGAACAAATGAAATACCCCAATTTTTATGATTCTCCTCAGATTCTCCTCAGATTCTCCTCAGATTCTCCTCAGAT
>NW_024962252.1:87868049-87997287 GCF_019238085.1 Lagopus leucura | reverse complement strand
GATTCTCCTCAGATTCTCCTCAGATTCTCCTCAGATTCTCCTCAGATTCTCCTCAGATTCTCCTCAGATTCTCCTGTATGTAGCAGTTTGGTCATCAGAGCCCTTATCTGTGAGCTGTGATCTTTTCTGAAAATAGTTTCTCATAGATCCAATTCTTTCTGTGCTCACTTATTTCTTCTTCCCGTACAACTAGGGGTTGTTGCAAAGTACATGCCTCTATTCTACAATATTTTCTTCAATTTCCTTTTTCCTTCTTGAAACTCCCACCAAGACAACTGGTGTGGTTGATATTCAGATTTTGGAGACCCTGGTGTTCCAAAAGCTGAGGTGCTGTGTAGATGTTGCCTCCATCTTTTCTGTCCAATGTTAAGGGGTTTGAGGTCTGCCTTTTCCCTCTTACAGCAAACTAGCCTTCATAACAGAAATGAGGAGGCTGTTTTAGTTTCTCTTGTAATTCTGGAAACCAATTCTGGAACCATAGCAAGTGCCTTCATCTGGCACTGGGAAGAGGATGTCCTCGTCTTGCTTAAAGTTGGAACTGCTTATTTTCCTTTTGCAAATCTGTGTAAGCAGTAGGGTAAATAATTTCCAAAACAGACTTCAGGGGTGACCTTGAAACGTTGGACCTTTTTTTGGTCCAAATCCTTTAGGGTGGGAAGAAGAGAGCTTGCATTCCTGACGTTATTAAAATGGACATTAATTATGTGTGAAGGTGGATTAGTGCATGGTGTGCCATGAGTTGTTAATGTTAATCAATCAGAATTACAAGTAATATGCCTTTTTCTTCATTAGCAATGGCTTACTGGAGGGACTTTCTCCCTAGGAAAGAAGGGAAATATGCTGAGGGCAGAAAGAAAGGAAGAATAATGGAAATAATAATGGAATTAAATGAGTGGTATTGAGGCTTATTTCTGATCTCCCTCTCCTGATTCTGGGTCTTGATTCAAAAATTATTTGATGTGTTCAGCTACTTTGTGTGATCTTGAATAACAACCTTGTTTATGCTGGTTTTGCAAGCAATCAATTGAACTAGAATTTCAATATATGGGAACGTTGATGGTTCCCTGAATTCATGATTTTCTTCTTCAGAGAAGATCTAATCTTCAAAAAAAGGTGCAGAAGGATCACACAGATCTTCTTCACTCAATGCGAGCTGACTTCAGCTCAGAGATCTGCAGTTAGTTTGTGGCAGCTAGACGCCAAACTCATCACCTGTCTGCAAATGCTGTAATGCAGAAGAGAAAGAAGCAACTTCTAGCACTCAGCTTCAAATTGCTGTGCATGAATAGCTGGACCTAGGGAGAGAGAGACTGTGGCAAGCAGCAGGACAGCAGACCATTAATGCACTCATTACCTACTCAGCACCTTTTTTCCCCCCTTATCAAAGCTAAGCAATGTTTTTTCCTGAATTAGAAGGAAATTAGGGAGTTGGCTTTGGGAGTAGTTTCAATGAATACTTTTGGAGAACTGTTTTTTTTCCCCCAGGGAGCCAACAGTCCTCATATTTGAAAGTTATGAAGAGCTCAAAGGAGTTAAGTCCTATTTCTGCTGTTGGCATTAGAGAAAGCATCACCCCACGTGGCAAATTGATGTTATTTGGCTGCCTGTGTTTTCATACCTAAAAGTAGAGTGCTGGAATGTAGTGCCTGCAGACTTCTTGCTGTGTACAGACTGTGCTCAGCACAGCGGGACTCTTGGGTGTATAGCGCTGCTTGATGCTGAAGTGGCCGTGGCATGCTTGTAATGACTGCCTCAAGGCATGCTCAGCTACTCTCTATTTTTGTAGTGAAGTGCAGCCACGGTAAATAAGGCCTTGTAGAGTGATTTGTAGTAGCTGTAGGTCTGTTTGATTGGAGTCCTGAAGTTTAGCGGCCAGAATTCAAGTGACTAATGGAGTAGTTTGACCTGACACAAAATGATTCGGGATGACTGGAAAGAAAATATCAAGTATCAGTGAGGTTAACTAATTCCTCATCTTGCTGCCTTGCTTCTTTTTATTCTGTCCCTTCTGATCATAGAGTTCCTTGGCATTTGAAAAGAGGAAGGCTTTGAGTCACAATGTCAGCATTCCCCAAATGAGACTACTGGTCTGACCAGGAAGTAGCTGTTCAAACATCTGCGTGGCAGCTTAGTTCATTAATTCTTGGGGATTTCAATTTCTTCAAGAGATTTCATACTAATTCGTACATTTTGTTTAAGCTTCAGCCTCTGGAGTGATATGAATGTTTGCAAATCCTATCAATTGTTTTATTGCATTTCTTTCTGGCTGCCAGTTTTGCAGAGGAAAACTTGAGAATTTAACCATGATTTATGATTGATATGTTTTAAGAAAAATAATTTTTTAAATAGCAGATAAATCAAAGCATTGAGATTGCATTGTCTTTAAAACATGAGATATTTCAAAAGTAATCACTTAACGATGGGAAGCATAATCACTCGTTTTTCAACATCTGAGGTTTGCTATCTTGTTGCTAAGTGACAGAAAAAAACTTTTGTGCCTTTTGCATGCTTTGGTTTCTGTCCTGAGTGTCTTGCAGAGATTAGAACTGTGCAAGTTGGTTTTCCAGTCCTTTAGAAGCCAGTGCAGGGCTGGGCTACATGAAATTCTCATTAGATAAAAGCAGATAGTGGGTCTGGAACAGAGTTGGCTACATAACTTCCACGCAACTGCAATACTGATGATTATTTTGGGAAGTGCAGCCAAGATCTTAAACTTTGTGCCTGATGAATAGCTCTACATACAAGTTAGAAATTGCCAAAGCTGAGAGCAATTGACAAAATCCTCCACAATTAAGTACAGCATTTAAAAAAGAAAAAGGCCCTGTATTTATTTCCATATTATTTAACCAAACTTGGGAATGTGAGCCATAGCAACACTACTCACTGATGTATGCCATCACAAGGGTAGACACTTTTCACCTGTCATTTCTATAGTTGGTGCCTCTAGGAGTGTAATTCTACAGGATTCACTGGCAAGAGGCTTTGGCTGGAGGCTAAAGAACATTTTTTTTTTTGGTAAGGTTTTCTGAAAATATGAACATATTCTAATAGAGTTTTACAAACAAAGCTTCCATGCTCAAGAAATACATTTTTGGGGTGGTAAAGAATGAAGAAAATGTTACCTAATTTATTACTGAATGCTTGTGAAAGACTTAATAGCCAAGAAACTAGCAGTATGCCACAGACGATGCAGGAGACCTGTGGTGGGTCTCTGCATGTTTCCTTGCAAAGCTATGCCAAAGCCCCTTAATTCTGACCTTAATTATTTCAGTGGCAGGCATTTGCTGAGCAAAGAACTGAGGCCGTGTCAAGTCTGTGCACTGAGGTTTGTGAGAAAGCCAAAGTAATCAACCAGGCTGGAACTGGGCTCTGCTAGTTGTGGCTGAGCTATTCTGATTTTAAATAAGGCCTGATCCATGCAGCTCTTCCTACAGAAGCCGGCTCTGCAGCTTCTACTGCCTGTAGGAATACAGGATCATCTTCCTCTACAGGGATAGGTTGATTTTGCTGGGCAATGAACCCCTTCAGTAACTTGCAATGAAAATAAAGCTTCCTTCTCCCTGCCATGCTGTTGTGTTCATTAAAACCTAATCAGTATTCAGCTTGCAAACTGAGAAGGGATATGTTCACACAGTTTATTTTCTCCCAGTCAAACAAATCCTTCTAAGCTAACCAGCTGCTGTGTTAGGACCCTTTTTTCGTAGTAGGCATTATGCAGATTGCTGGGCAAAAGTTCTGCCTGGTTTTGTTTGTGAGCAGCTTCACCAACCATGACATCCGAGGTGCTGAGAATGATTCTGTGCTATTCCCCACTCCCTTGTAGAGTTTGTCTTCAAATTGTGCTGTTGGCATCTTGTAGCTGTGTCATAGGCTGCTAACATGCAGTGACGTGGCTTTCTCCCTCCCTCTTGGACGACTGAGTAAACCAGTGGCCAGCCCATGCGAAGCAGCCTGGCTGGCTCACAAATAACCAGCATCTTGCTTGAATAATAGCGTTACCCTGAATGTGAGTCTTTGCTGGTGTGTCTGGGCTTACTGAAACCTGATTGCTGAATGCATGTGTATAGATCAGTGTATGTACAGCTGACTGTTGGGGTGAGTTTTGGGGTTGCTTGCAGTCTCACTTCCCTCTCTAGGGAAAATCTCTGTGGTCAAGTGTCTCTGTGTGCTATGGGGTGACTGTCTTGTTTTGTTGGCAAGCTGCCCTGGCTTCCTAGAGGTTTCTCTCTTGCCATTGTAGATCCAACAAGCACAATGTAGAAGGGGGCTTAAGTCCTTTCTAATGAGTAGCAGCCAGGCATTATGCTGGCAAGCCGGCCTTGGGAACAGCCTGTTCTCTGCTCTCAGATGTTTCTTTCAGTGACCAGAGTTTTGCTTCACTATACCAAAAAAATGCCTTAACCAGGGGAAATTTACTGCTCAGAAGTGCTGAGTGAACAGAAATCGTAACTGGTTTAAACCTAGTGCAGAGGGATCTGTGAATATAGTCAGGCTGTACACCACTGGTGTGTCTTCCAACCAAACCAAATCAACCAAACAAACAAAACCTCCAAAAAACAAAGAAGCTCCAAACATAGTCTGATCTATGGCTCCCAGCTGGTTGGCTCTGCTGGGAAGGAACATGGCAAAGGAGCTCATGTCAACCTACACAGAATTCAGGTTCTAGATGGCCCTTTAATTGTGGATTTGTGCAAGCATTAGGGAGTTGTAGTGTTGCTCCCCACAAAGGACCTTCATCAGAAATGCGCCTATGTATATTTAAGAAGTGATGTAATGCTTATGGCATCCCCACATTTGTTGTACGTCCTAAAGCCCTTGGGTGTAGCAGCAGTGACGCTATGCGTGTTTTCAAGGGAGGACCAGGCGTGATTCAATTTGTACAGAGGACAGAGGTGTTTTGGCTCTCTTCTCCCGGAGAGCCTGGCAGTGCTCCCCACAGCCACCATGCTGACGTAGAGGAAATATTCCTCTTTTGCGTCCCTGGGACCTGTGGAGCCTCAGAGCCCGAGCTGTGGTCTTTGTAGGCTTCTCTGCCATATGTTGTTCCTTTGTTGTGTGCAGACCGTGGCTGACATGAATAAATACTCTTTTTTTCATGGTCTGGCTTCTCCACAAGCAAATTTGTATTGAAACATCCAACTCTATCACTCCAACATTAAAGCCTGCTGCTTTAAGAAGAGATGAGAGTGGGCAGCACAACATACCCAGCAGGCTGCTGGAGGGCCAGCTTCAGTGCAGCGTACAAACATACTTAATTTTAGGCTTATTTCTAGCTCTGTGAAGTCACTGGTTCTCTTCGGAGGCTTAACTTAAACATGTGCTTTATATTTTTGGTTGGATTGGGGAGAACTCATTTTCTTGGTAAGCTCTGAACCAAGTGATTCCTAGGGAAGTAAAAATTATCCACTGTGAACTACTTATTAGAAATCTAAAGCAGGCAAGCTATTTCTCCTGCAGGCTGAGGTGAACAAATATAGAAGAAAAGAGAATGGCTGAATTACTCTCAGCAGATACAGACTAATGCAGTGACCAAAGACATCAGTTTGACAAAATCTGTGATTATTTTGAATCGCTGTGCCAGCGTTTTCATTTACGTTTCTCAGTATGGAGAAGAATACTGGTGTGTTGTTTGTATTTTTATTTTTTGCTAGCATCCTGAACACGCCAGTACTGCCCTTTAATTAGCATTCACTGCCAAAAGTGTGGCTTCACTGCCTCTTTTGCACAATCTGACCATAGCGATTGCTTGGAGTTACCTTAAATGCAGCTTTTCTGCTGGCAATCACTTTATTTACTGCTTGGCTGTAAAACTTCCATGTGAACACAAAAGCAGATTAACATCAGTAATTACCAAAGCAGATGTTTGTAGACAAATACCCATTTCTTAGAAGCAGATTATCTTCTGCACTGGCACATGGGAAAGGGATTCATATCATGCAATGCTGTCACTCTCAAATGATGTCAGAAGTGACTCAGCAGAGAGGTGTGTAACTCCCCTACCTTGCTTCCATCTCCTAGGAATCACTCTCTGAAGGGTGATGAAGCATGGGACAGAGTCAATTGTTGATCTTACTGAGATCAGTCCTGTTAGATGTTTAGCATTTCATTCTTAAAAGTGACTGCCAATGAGTGAACAGGGATTTGTGCTACGTGTACTTGCTTCTTTCTGTTTGGTTTGAATAAGTTTGTATGTTTTGGTGTTTTTTTCTTGCTGTTCATGAGAAATCTAGGGCTGTGCCTTTGATTGAATTGAACACCTATGCCTATGTTTTCTAGCAAGTCTATTCCCACTGGATTGCCTGAAAAACACTTTTGGTACAACATGCTAGGCTTAGTAGAAGTAGACAATAGTTAGATCTTTCCAGGCTGTTGTGCAAAGAAAGCATGGTTGTGCCTTGGAGGAATGATCCTCAGCTGGTGGAAAATGGCAGCTTCAGTCTTTTCTAAGCCAGTTATACTGTGAGGACTGAAAGATGTTCAGATGTTTTTGAAGCCTGTCCTGGCACACGGTATTTACCAGCTGAAGTCTACTCAGCCTTGTAGTCTATCCAGAAAAGCCACCCTTGGCTGTCTGTGGTGAGAGCTCGTCAGCATGTGAAGGAATGTCGATGCAGAAAAGATGTGACTGTGGTTCTGGCTCCTTTGGGGCTTCAGGTTGGCTGCCTAGATTTCAGAGATGACCTTTGGAAACTAAGAGAGAATATAGGTCCATGATTTTCCTTGTGTGGATTTTCCTCCATTACTATCTGAAAAAAACAAATAATGCAGAAGCAGAGTGTGGACAGAAGTGGCCATGGTCTCTGAGGAAGGCAGGAGGTCTTTACCTCTCCCAGTATCACTGAATATCAGTTGGTGTGGGAAAGGTGTGGATGGATTCATCTCCATAAGCACAGGACACTCTTCAACAGCAGTGGTTTTATTTTTGGCACTGAATCACTCTCAGCTCTGTCTCATAAATTGCTGACCATCTTGCACAAGAGGCTTTCAGTTTTTGAAAGCTCTCCTTTTACATAACACCTCCCTTCCATCCCCTTGTGTGGGTTACACAGCACAGAAGGAGAAGGGGAGCCATGTCAGCACCCCACCTATCGCTGCTCCAGCTCCACTGAGTGGGATCCAAAAGTCTGGCCCCAGCATAGGCTTGGCCTGCACTTTTTTTGCTGATCCCTTGGTTATGAGAAATTTAAACCAGATGTTCAGTGTTCAGTCATGCTTATTTTTCCTGCCTCTATCACAGTAATTACTCTTTACTGAGGGTCATTCGGAGTTCAGTTTTGTTGAGAAACTGTTATTCTTGATTAGAGGATCGGCTGCCTTGTCTAATTGCACTTTGAAAGACATGTCACAGTATCCCAGAGCTCTTCAGTTAGCTACTGAAGAGTGAAGTTGTTAACAGCAATGACAGGGAATGTAGCAGTTATTTGGAGAAAGGAATCTGCCTGCTGACTTAAAAAGCTGATCAATCCTGATTGGAACTGAAACATAGATGAAAATATATCAGATATTGCACAAACAATATTGAACCAACTGTGTGGCTTGACACAAGAAGACACGGAAACTATGTTTCTGTTTCTGGTAATACTGACAGTGCACTGCCTCACGGACTTTGCCAGTATTACGTCAGGAGTCTGATGCTGCTTGGTATATTACCTAAGTCCTTGGGTCATCTGATTACTTGAGGATTTCTATTTTGTTTATTAAAAGAAGAAGCTTGTGATATAGCAATTAGTTGCACCCATCAGAAACAAAAGGATCAATACAGTTTTATTTCGAGAACCAGGTTCCTTTTATTAACCTGCTGTAAAGCATCATTTTTTGCCCCCCTTCCCCCTCCTCTTTATTTCCTTCCTCTCAAAATTTCTGTAGTTCAAGTTCTAAAACAGTAAACAGATGCAGCTTGCTTCTGGCTCAGATGTGAGGAAAGGCCAAGAGAACAGCTATCTACAAAGCCTTTGGCCCTGGCTGGAAACTCCCAGACTCCAAAGGGTGTTTCCCGTGCAGCCGTTCTGCACAGTGTAGCCAGGCAGCAACTGTGTCAAAGAGGGACTCTGGCAACCACTATTTTGCAGAATAAATATTGATGTGTCTGTTAGGAGGGCAAAGAGAAATCCTGGCAAAACAGAAACATGTTCTGATGCTGCTGATGACTGCAGTTATGTGTCTTCAACTGAGAATAGTGTCCATGTCTAAGGAAGAGGACAACGATGTTGACCAACAGGCAACACCCTTCAGGCAGTTAAAAAGCTATTCAGACAATCACCAAATCTCCAGATATACCTCAGTTTTCTGTGGATGGGTGAAGGAATGTGGAAGGACGAGCGAAGAAGAAGGAATTCTGAGATTGGTATTTGAGATTTTTCTCCCTTTCAAATCACTTGTGATCCTTTAAGTTCAAAAGTTGGTGATGTGAGCAGGAGGGCAAAGTGTTTCTGGAAACCTGTATGTAGAGTGGGGAAGGGTTGACAGCCACTCCTCAGATGTTCCTTTGTTTCAGGTGCAGTTTTGGGAAGCTGCAGGTACTTGTCTGAAGTGCCATGGAGCCAATCCCCCAGTATGAGGAGCAATTCTTAAGGAGCTTCTCTGGGAGAAACGAAACCCAAGCTGAAGGCTCTGCTCCCTAAAACTCAAGACAGAGACTCTTCATCACCTGTGCCCAGACTGTGGTCTTTCTGGGGGTGAAATGGTCACCCTCAGTGTTGAACCTCCTCCATTATATGTGAATGATTACCTGCCTAAGGAGGGCAACAAGCCTTTCCCTTACGAAAGGTGTCACCATCCCTCAACATAACTGATGCAAGCCTCCTCTACTTCCTCAGTCTTTTCTCTTGGAGTGGCTTTGTGGGATCAATTATAAATTGGGCCAGTGACAGATTAGCATCTGAGAAGAAACTGGAATTCTAGGTGAGCACTGGAGGGCCAGGTGTACACAGCAGGTTCCTCCTAACCATCAGGAAGTCCTTCTGTGCTGTCTGGGTGCCACTGCATTGTCACAGACTATCCAGTGGAGTTGTGGAGGCTCCTCTTCTGAGTTCTTCAAAAGCCACCTGAACGTGGTCCTGGGTAGGCAGCTCTGCACTGAAGTGTGTGCTGCTATAACTCAGGAAGACGCAGGCCAGTTATGGCTTGTTTTATCTTAACTCCAATGAGGTGACTTGTTTGCCTGGACTGCAGGCAAAGTATTTAGCTCTTAACAAGGGCTATTTCTCCCTGCTTTTGCCCTCAGATACACGAAGGGCAAGTGTAAAGCCTTTTCTGCCCAGCATCAGCTCGGACTGGCTCTGAAGAAGTAGCCAAAGCTCCCTCAATCCCAACAGCACTGATATTTCCTCCTGCGTCACAGGCAGCACCTGATGCTGCAGTGGTGCTCATGTCTTTCTCTTACCAGTAAAAGCTATCATAATGTCCTCTGGTTGCAGTATTAGTTGCACATCTTGTTGCCAACTGCAGGGGAGTTTCCTCTGACGGTTTTCATGCTGGATATTGCTGGCACTCAACAGGCTACAAACAGCCTTTCCAGTCAGTCCACAAACCCTTTCCTTCTCATTGTGAGAGGTGTTGAGAATATTCAGGCATAAAACGTCACGCTCTCTTGATCTAATAACTGCACAAGGCCTTAAATCTCACTCATGCTAGCTCTGTAGTGCTATATTAGGTCCTGTCTTGCTGAACTTAGGGTTCCTGACAGGAGAAAAAGACCTTGTGGTTATGAGATGAAACTAGAAGTTAAGCCATCTGTCTGGGAAGCCAACCTTGCCACTGATACCCCTCTGACCTTGAGCAATTAATGTAGATGAGGAAACACCAATGCTGTGGAGGCAGATATAGGAAATGACACATGGTGTTTTGTACTAAAAGCCAAATTAGTAACCTAAAATGCTCTGTGGTTTAGTTGCCACCTCTCTACAGTAAGGGAAAATAAGCGCTAGAATAAATCACGTGGAGGCAGAGCCTGGAAAAGCCTCCAAGTTCCCGGACCCATGTGGGATGCAGCCTCCTCCATCCGGATCCACAGAGAGGGCTGTGGGTGGTGTAATCCCGGACGGGCAGCCGCAGCCCTGCCGTGCCAGCCCCCACCCGCGGCCTGTCTGCGTGAGCGCACCGAGTGCAGCCTGCCGCGGGCTGCTCTGAAAGCCCACCGTGCGAGGGCTGGGATTCTAGCATTCTCAGGCACAACGTTCCCTCACGTACTCTTTACTGCCGTCACCACGGGTGTTACTTGTTGCCTCGCTAAACCGTCCCGCTTCCCGGCCTTGCCGAGTTCCCACCTCCGTCCGTCCTGCCCTGCCCGGCCGGGAGGGGCGGGACGTGTGGGCCGAAGCCACCGCCCATCTCGCTGCGCAGGCCTTAAAAGGGCGGCGGCGGAGCGCGGCGCGGAGTGCGGAGCCATGGCGGGAGCTCGGGGCTGTGTGGTGCTGCTGGCCGCGGCCCTAATGCTCGCCGGAGCTGTCCTGGGCAGCGAGGAACGCCCCCGGCTCCTGGGGGCTCCCGTGTCCGTGGATGAGAACGACGAGGGCCTGCAGCGGGCCCTGCAGTTTGCCATGGCCGAGTACAACAGGGCCAGCAATGACAAGTACTCCAGCCGGGTGGTGCGGGTCATCAGCGCCAAGCGGCAGGTGGGTGCGGGGCGGCCTGCCTCTGTGTGCGTGAGTGCTGCGGGAGTTGGAATTTCTGAGGTTAATGCGGGCTGTTCTGCTGCAGGAGGTGGATGAAAGCTTGGGGCATACGGCTCTGAATGCTAATGTTGCCTTATGAGCTAATGCAGCTTTGTTTACTGATTAAGGAAGCTGCACTAGTTTGTTTACTTGGATCTTGCTTCCTGTTTGGTAAGGGATGCTGAGTGTGTTTTCTGTGGAGGTTGCCACACACTGCCTGCTCTGTACTTTTTGGCTGGTTGTGCTTCTTTCCCATAAGGTTCTTCTTTTTAGAAAGCTCCTGGGTATGTGCTGCAAATAAAACTGCTACTGCCTGTGATCTTGTTGCAGCTCGTGTCTGGAATCAAGTACATCCTAGAGGTTGAGATTGGTCGGACAACTTGCCCCAAGTCATCAGCTGATCTCCAGAGCTGCGAATTCCACGATGAGCCTGAGATGGCTAAGGTAGGCTCTAAGCAGGATGTGCTGCTTCTTGGGTTCCTACTGCCCCCTTCCCTCTGGGAAGGTGGGCAGCATCACCTGTCTGCTTCTAATAAGATCAGATGCATCATGCCTTTAGACTGTGCAAGATGCTGTCCTTGCAGAACTTGTCTTGCCAGATAATGCTCACAGAGGAAGGGAGACATTGCAGCATGCTTAAGTGGAGAGTTCAGGCTGTGGTGCACAATAGGAGTACATGTGTCTCAATCTTATGAGTGCATGTGGGATATGCAGAGGAAACTGCTAAGAAGGGATTGCTTAGGGGTCTCCTGGTTATCAGTTTGGTGCATTAAGTTCTCATACCCTTCTCAGCTCCTCCTGTACACCTGTGAACAAGCTCAACTCAGTCCTCTTTTGAGACAGTCCCATCTCTGTGAATCTTTGTTTGGGCTAAGCACTGATCGCAACTGGATTACCTTGGTTCTCTAGATTTACTATATCATGCTGCATGCAGATTTCTTAAGAACTAATCTAGCTTTTCAAGTTAACACCAAATTGTCTGTCTTTGGTCAGTGTCTAGTTCTTGCCTGTTATTTCATTACTGGTGTTGATTGGTAATAGGCCGTACTTCTCTGTGCATGTTCCTTGTGCCTGCATGAGAACTGACACTGCACAGGAATGATCCACTAAGCACATGGGTGGAAGCTTGCCTGTGCATCAACACAGCTGCCATTGTTAGGCAGGCAAGCACAAACAAATGGTTATCTGTGTGGGCCTGCCTGCTTTTGCTCTCAAAGCTTATATTGGAGAATTACCCAGGCTGAAAGCTCTGCAGCACTGGGAATTAGTGTGTGGAAGCAGCTTGATATTGTGAAATGTTGACTGCTTGGCTTCTGTGTTAGCATTTGGGATAAATGATCCTGAGCAGGTTCTAAGTTTGGGGTTCCAGAACATACTGCTGGGAAAGTGCAAATCCAGAGTCACAAGAGTGGCATGTAGTCAAGAATCTCAAAATGGAATAGATCTGTGTAGAACAATGATACTGTTGTATGTTCTTAATATGATAATCGATTTCTTTTTCTCTCTCCTCAGAATACCACATGCACCTTTGTAGTGTACAGTATTCCTTGGCTAAACCAAATTAAACTACTGAAAAGTACCTGCCAGTAAGCCTCTCTTGGCTCCAGCGGTGACCAGCAACCAGTTACTCAGATGAAGAAAGAAGCAATAACGTGAATTGAGATGGGTTGTATCACTGCCTGTTAACTCATACTTCTGTATGCTTGTGCTATGCAAGTAAAACTATGTAATCTTCCTATAAAGCACAGTATGATCTCAACTTTGTTTTTCCTCTTTGTAGTTATATTTTGGAGTAGCTGTTTGTCGTCTCACAGCTTTCCCAATAAAGCAACTCCAGTGTCAGAATTTAGGATAAAGTTGGTGTCCCTGTGAAGTGACTACTGTAAACATTAAAACTCAATTCATCGTTGCTGTTGTGTGTGGTTGCCTTTATATGAGTGCCTGGTGTCTTGGAGGGAGGGTTTGTGTTTATTTATCAGCTAATCTCCCATGCCTAAATGATGGGATGAGAAGAAATGCAGGGTCTAATTACAGCAGGAGTAAGTTTGGTGAAAGTGTGTAGCTGTTTTGACTGAAGAAGTGTTTGGACTTTGAAAATGCTGTAGCTTGCAATGCTGTATTTTGGGAAGGTTAACCAGAACTTACGTGAAGTGTGTGATCAGTTTCTGCTGGAATTCTGCTCCTGTCAGCTGCTGTATTGCAGAGCTCCATCTGTTTATGCAGCTGTGCCATGTAAGAATTAGCCATTCTGATGTCTCTTGTATTGCATTGGAGGTGTTTGGGAAACACGGACTTCCTCTGGCATTGTCTTTACAGGTTATCCTACTGTATCTTTAGTTCTGTAGTGCTTCGAAGATGAAAGCTCTGAGTAGGTATCCCAAGGACTTTACTTCCAGTTTGAGCAATAGTATGGCCAACTTCATTTATAACCTGAATTATCTCCACTAGAGCTGATGGAACAGCTGCTTCAGCACCTATGCTTGGTCCATCATAGCTTCTGTTTGCAAACAGTTACAGGCACAGAAAAGCCTGGAGGATAGTCAGTGGCAGCAAGCTTGGCTGGAGGGGAGGTGGAACTGTAGTCTGGCTATGTGTTAACCGGGGCAAACTTGAGTGACATCTGATCAGGATACATGCTATTGAGTCAGCAGGTGGAGAGGATCTGTGCCCAGATCCTCTCTTAAGGCAACTGGCTAAAGTGTTTCCTTAAATTCATTAGTTTGTGGGGCAGTTGAGGATACCTGCTTTGAAAAGGCGCGTGATATAACACTTATACCAATAGCCTTAACTTGAGAATAGTCTAGCACTAAAATAATGGGAAAGTTATTGGTGTTGAGTGAATAACTGATAAGAGACATCTGTCAGTGGTTTTACAGCAAATGGATCAAGTCTGGAAAACCTGTCTTTGTTCTGCAAATGTGGGTGTTCCACAGACATTCCAAATCCGCAGCCTTCCAAATCTAAGCGTGTGTATGAGCCTGGTGGGTCTTTCAGTTGAACACATTGCTGCTGATTTCATTGCCTGTGCCATCAATGCTTGGGATTTGTGTGAGTGTCGCAGGGAATGACAGCTCTGGATTGGAGAAAAAAATTCTACTTTTTCAACACCTTATGATGTGATCTCATGATGAAGTGCAAGAGAAAGATTCTCTGAGCAGATGGTAAGTAAGAATGGAGAATTTTAAGGGGGTCTTGTTTTTTAACTCGGAAGGAAGGAACAGAATCCTCTTGAAAGAAATTTCATCTTTAGTTGGGAGAAGAAGCTGTCAGGTGAAGGTGCTGAGATTGAGCAAGGAGGATGCTGCTTGTTTTGCATGGTCGTAATGGACTTAATTTGTCTTGTATCTTTGTTTCTTTGTATTCTGAAGTAAACAGGCACCCTTTGGTATATGTCTTACCCAAAGACAAAATAAGCTGTGTCTTGCCCTATGTTACTCCTTCAATCATGGAAGCGGTATGTCCAGGTCTGGTGGTCCTGTTTTGAAGGTGAGTGAACTGAAAGGAGTGTAGAAAAGAGCTGTAGAAGTAATGTGAAGAAAGCAGCTTTTGATGAGAAGTGTAAGAATATTGTTACTTTTTTTTTTTTTTTTTTAAAGAAAAAACTTTAGTGAGAGCAATTGCAATCACCTCTTTAGGTATGGAGTGACTTGGATCTAATGAAGGAGAACAAATGGAGTGCGTGACTAGAAAGTGAATGTTTCTAATGGGAAATACAGCTGTCTAATGAAGGAGTGAATTTCCTGTTGCTTTGTTGCCTTTCCACGGAGATGAGAGCTCAAGGAAAATCAGCTTTAGCCCAATCCATGTTCTGGTACTCACAGCAAGCGGAGCTGTGTGAAAATGAGGTTGTGGTAACTGCAAGACCTCTCATTACATACCTTCCTTGGAAGTGCATCTTCTGTGGGCTGCTCTTTCTCCCAAGGGCAATGGCACATCCCCTCATCACTGGGGTTTGGTGAACTTACAGGGAATGAGCTGGCTGCCTGCCACCAAAGATCTTCATCCAGGACATGCTTGGTTCCCTTCCTTCCACTCTATCACACCCCTGTTTCTGCTGAGTGCTAGCAGGATAGCTATCTGGGTCAGTGTCCCTGCTGAGTGAGTAAATTCTGGTGCCAAGCTGCTCAGATGTCCTTGTTATTTTTCAAACTACGCTCCATTCTTATGTTCCCAGTCCCTGTTTTCTAGCTTATCTGTGTGAAGACTAGGTAATGGGATTCATCTTCTTGCTTTTGGTGCGCTTACCTGTGTTTCAGGCCTGCCTTTCCCTTTTATTATCCTGGCTTGAGGCCTGGTCTCATTGGTAAGGAGATGAGGCAAGAAGAAGGCAGGGTGCAAATTGTAGAATCATTAAGGCTGGAAAAGACCTCCAAGGTATCGTGTCCAACCAACAACCCAACCCCACCATGCCCACAAACCATGTCCCTCATTGCCACGTCTCCACATTCCTTGAACATCTCCAGGGACAGCAACTCCACTCCTGCCTGTGCCAATATCTCACCATTCTTTCTGGGAGGAAAGCCAAGCATTTTACCACCTTATCTGTATTTATTAGACAGCAGCTTTAAACAGCATGTAGGAAAAACAGTGAATGTGCCAGGGAAAATGAGAGTTTGGATGTGACAAGCGCCTGCGTTCAACGGTGTTGTGTTTTTACACTGAAAAATTCCAATGACTAAGGACACAAATGAGTGGCACAGATTACCCCATCCTCATACACTACTGAGTGTCAGACTCAGTGACTGTCCCTGTGTGCACTCCACCTGGAGTAAATGCTAAAAAAGCCTGACCTAATTTAAGCACCTTCTGCTCTGGGCTGTTTTACTTTGTGTTTGCAACAGGCTAAGAGCATTAATGGAAGTTCCCCTGCCAAGAGCATTCTGCTTGGCGAGTCTTTCTGCTTGGCTGGATGGTGCTAGCTGGGTCACTGTCAAAACCTGCCTGAATGCCAAGCCCTCATTTTTAGCTGCATTCACTGCCTGACTTTTTCAAATGTGAGGCGTGAATGACAGGTGTGAACAAGCGATCTGGGTCATACTTGTTTCTTTTTGTCTCTTGCTATGCTTTGCTTGCACGTGATGGATCAGTTCTGGGGTTGCACTTCCTTAAAATCAGGCCAGAGCGTTTTCCTGGTGAACTATTAGGAGAGATGCTTTTAGGCTGCTGCAGCTCATGAACTCAAGGGTTTTTACTGACTCTGAAACTTGGGGAGATTGAGGGCTGACAGGCTGTGAAGCGTAGCCCTTCTTAGTAGTATCTGCCACACAGTTCTTTGGGTCTTTCTGAGATCCTTGAAGCCACCAGTGCTCCTACCAGCTACAGAGACGCTCTATACATAGCCTAAATTGCAATTTTCTGCAATTATGAAGGCAAATGACCATGTAAGAATTCAGGCCACCCTGGAGCCCTGCACACTTAGGGCTGAGGTGTCCAGAACCATTCACAATGCGTATACACTGTGGGTGTCTATTTCTCAGCTTAAGGTAGAGACCTCTTTCATGAGGTGCTTCTTGCCTTGGAGCTGGGTGGCCCCAGGCTGGACAAGGAAGGCTAAGGAGTGGTTTTGGTGTTCAGCTGGCTTTGGTGAGAGGAGCAGGCAGCCTGCCCTCCCTGCAGCACGTCCTTCAGCAGGTCTTCCTTGCTGTGCCCTCATGGCTCAGTGCCACAGCAGATCCGGGGACTGCAGGTGACATGGTTGTTAAACTTCTTCCATATCGTCACTCCCATCCCACTGCTTAAATTGCGTGAGCCTCTGTGACTGTAGGATTTTGCAACAGAGAGGGAAAGGAGAAGCTCACGTACCCATCTCCATGATAAGCCAGGGCACGAGAATTGGGGTGTGTGCTTTGATTATTTCCCATGACACTGTGTAGTGCCCTCAGTGCCTCATGTTGTGCCATCTCCAACTTTTTAAGTACACAGGTTATTGTTGAGCAATCAAATTTTTCTCCTCTATGTATTTATTTCTTGCCCATTCCTGCAGATGGGTCCCTTGCCTTATAAATAGGTGTCCTGTTTCCCTAATCCTGGCCATTTGCAGCAGCAGTCTGCAGGGGACACTGTGACAGAATCACTTTGTCCTCCTTAACCTGGGGAATGGAGAAGGAGACAGAAGCTTAAAATAAAACCTTGGGCTCTCAACATTATGTCAATAATAATAAATAGTAATGTCATGTAAGCAGTTAGGAACCAGCATGAGTGCTTAAACTGAAATTTTCTCCTTTCTGTCCCTAATGAGTACAGGTACCACAGAGGGCACTTCCCCAGCTGGAGAAGAAGCTGGACCTGAGGCCTGGCCATGGAACCAGTTTCATTCCTTGAATATAAAGGTGATTTGATTTCAGGTGAAGTAGTGATGTTTACACTGACCAGCTGGGCACAACTGTTGTGGCCGAGGGGTGGAAGCAGGGAGCAAGCACAGCGCTGACCTGCTCCCATCATCCTGCTGCCCATTGGCAGGTCAGCCCCTGGGGCATTTCATGCCAGGAGCAGCTCAGAAGGGCTTAAAATCTGTGGCGTCAAAGCCAGTGAAGTTGTTTGGGGGCTTTTTTTGCCCTTCAGATTATGTATGTTTTCAGAGCTTCTCAGAGGGGTTCCCTGGGGACTTGCATGGCTCAGACCAGCTGGAACAAGGCAATGCTATGTACCGAGGTGACTTGCTTGGAAAAGAGCCTGCCTCTGGGCCTGTGCTACATGCTGCAAGCCAGTTTTGGTATTTAACCCTGCTGGAGTCACGGAGGGTTTCTCGGTGGTGGCCTCTCATTAATCCTGCTTTTCCTACACAGCAGTCAGCCAGGTGCTGCTATGTGCAGGGGGCTGTGCATCTCCAGGTGGGCTCTCCTGTGGAGCTCTGCAGTTGCCCAAACACCTTCAAAACCTTCCCATGGGCTCTGCAGGGCTCTGCTTCAGCTGACAGCCAACGAGGAGTAAGCTGTGCCTTGTCTGAAGTAGGCTCTGGCAAATAAGTTTATTATCTTTATTTTTAAGCTATCCTTGGAGTCAGTGCTGCCTGAAGTGGGCCTAAACCAACCTGCAAGCTTTAGATGTGACCAGAACATCTCACTGCCAACATTCAGGATTACCATCAGCATTCACGTTGGGCTCTATGCCATACAAAGGTCAGAGGTATCACCCCTCACTCCCTTTTTGTGTTCCATCCGGGCTTTGCCCCACACAGCACTGTGCTCCCTCCTGGTTGGAGTTGGGTGCTGCCTGTGAGCAGGCCTCGGGCAGGCACAGCATGGCAAGAGCTTGGTTGCTGAGTAATCTACCCCAAGTAAGTCACAGAATCATTAAGGTTGGAAAAAATCTCCAAGGTTATGAAGTCCAACCCCAACCCGTCCCCACCATGCCTGCTAACCATATCCCTCAGTGCCGTGTCTCCACACTTCTTGAACACCTCCAGGGACGGGGCTTCTACCATCTCCCTGGGCCGTTTGTGCCAGTGCATCATCACTCTTTCAGAGAAGAAATTTTTCCTAATACCCACCCTGAACCTCTCTGGCTCAACTTGAGGCCATTCCCCCTCTCTAGTCACCTCGAAGAGCTCCTTAGGAAGGTGATATGGCACGGTTAGGAGGAAGGGAAAGTGAAAGAATGGATGAATTTCCAGTCTGAAAAATTTGTCCCAGTGGTAAACTCTTCCTATTTCCTGTGCTGAGCTCTCATGCCTTGCAGCCTTTCATGTGTAACCTGAAAGCTTTCCACAGGGGGTCACCATCTCACAGAGGATGCAGGACCTGTCTGAGGACAAAACAGGCTGGTTTCTCATCTTCCACAAAGCATGACCTCTGACATAGCCCTGTTCCTTATGCCAGCAGATACATGGCCACTTCCTTCCAGGTGCCTCCTGGAATGTCTGAATCAGAGCCGCATTTTCCTTTGATCACTGGGACATAAGGACAGGAAAGGGAATGATACTGTCTCAGTATGGTCCTCAAAACCTTGGGTGCTGCAAGCAGACATCTCCTGCAGGTCTGAAACCCATTTATGTGGCTGTTTGCCTGGGTATTTCCATTGCCAACATACAAAGTGCTGCAAGATACCTCTCAGTGTCTTGTTCACAGGCAGCCCTTAGCCTCACAGACTGAAAGGAGTATTTGAGCTGGATGGGACCCTTAAAGATCACCTAGTCCAACTTCTCTGCAATGAACATGGACATGTACAGCTCAACCAGGTGCTCAGAGCCCCATCTAGCCCAACCCTGAGTGTCTTCATGGATAGAGCATCCATCACTGCTCTGGGCAACCTCTGCCAGTGCCTCACCACATAGTTAGGCTGTAATTGCATAGGGCAAAATCACATGGATCTGCGACTACGTGGAGAGGGGGAGTTTAGTATATTCCTAGAAATGAAGCTAACCTGATGCTGTTTCGTCTTCAGATCTTTTTTCAACATCTTTTGAGGAACACTGAATGTGAACACACTTATTCTCCCCAGCTGATGCTATGTGAGCCCCCAAACATATAACAATATGTTAACATATTAGCGTACTGTATTTTAATAATTAGCACTTAACAGTAAACTTTAACGAACGTGTAATTTGGAGCTTAGCACGCAGCAGGCCCCAAAGACACTCAGTGTGTTACGGGGACATTCCTGTTTATTGACTCAGGCTGAAGCCAGGAGGAAACATCTCATCTGCGTTCCAGATGGGCACAACAGACCGTGCTCACCAGGCGTGATTTATCGAAGGAATAACAAATGCCAGTGCAGCCAGCAAACTCCTCCCCTGCCATGCACTAAGACTGCAGAAGCAGTCCAGGAGTAAAGGCAGGACCTCCCTGCTTTGCTCTCAAATTCTTCAGTGATGAAATGATATTCTCTTTTTCAGACTATTTCCTTAAAAGAAGAGATGGAAACTGGATGTTTCTCCAGTGTGTTCAATGAACTGCAGGAATCATAGCGTATTCATGATAGATTAAATTAATTTAGTGATAATCTGGATTCCTGGCCTAATTGAAACGTAGTCTCTCATGCTCTTGCAGCAGTTGGTGTAGCTTTTCCAGGAAGAGCTGCTGACACGTCACCACATTGATTGTAAATAGCAAAGCTGCTGAGTATCAGCTTCTTGTGCCAACGGGAGGAGGGTAGCACTGCCTCTGGAATCCCTCTGTTGATACCAATGACATTTAACTCTGGTACAGAAGCGGCGAGTGGGAAACTACCTTACTGATGCCCCAAATACATTTCAGGGCACTGTGCAAAGCCAGTAAAAGTCATATGCACACTTCAGAAATTAGCAGTAAGTGTTTCCCCCTCTAGGAAACCATTGTCTGGAAATTGGATGATCCAGAGGATTCGATTTATGTAAATGCCTGCGATTGTCCCATGGATTATTAAAATAGAACAACAGGAGCTTTGATCTAGTTGGCCCCTTGACCCCCAGGGCTACTAACTTAGATAAATCTTGTTTGCTTTAGAATTGAAATTAGCTTCCTTAAACACCATCAGCATAAAGCAAGTATCTCTTTCTGAGCGGGCCTTTTTTAGAGGTAGGCTGAGATTAAATGGCTTGCAGCTCAGGCAGGCACACAGGGCTGTGCTGTGGCCATGCAAATGATGCACTGTGTGGTATAATTGGGATCATTGTGCAGAAGAAATGAAAATTGTTTTTTGTTTGCTTGTTGCTTCCTTCCATGCTGCTGGGTTTTGTACCATCAATTAGAAGCTGACTTGTTCTGTGCCCAGATGAGAGCCCCTTGTTTGTGGCAAGGCTGGGAAAGCTGCTAATTGCCTTCTGTCAAATGGACAAGGTCATGATGGCACAATTAAAAGGGAGCACTTGGCTGCGGTGGTGCTGAGACTGCCCAGGTCAGGCATGGCTGATTGCCCCAGCCCTGGTACATGGGATGACCAGATGGAGCTTAACAAGGCAGTGAGTGAGAGCTGAGTTTGGGAGAAGGGGCACTTGGTAGCACAGTCTGGGGCTATGGGAAGAGCCAGGACGTCCCCTCCAAGCCTTCCCCTGGACATATGAAGAAATATTGGTTTTTTTGGAGTCCCCAGGGGGTGCTGCTCCATGGTTCTGCTCTCTCCAGCAGCTGCTTGGGAAGTGGAGGGCTGCATTTCTCACTTCCACTGAAGCAGAGCAGACATCTCAACAGCTCTGAAAGTTTCTGCTGGGAGTTGTCTTGCTGTCAGCTCCATCTTAAGCCTAAGTTAGTGGGTGTGTAAAACCACCTTCAGAAAGAGCAGATAGACGGATGATTATTTTAGCTTCCCTTCAATTCAGGGAGACAACACTGTAGCGAGTTTGAAGGAAGCCTTCTGGTTTCTGAAGTCAGTAACGGACTTTGTCCCGTGCCTGGCGCTGCTGAGTTCTTCAGACCAGAACTGCTTGACACATGGTCAGAGCCAACATTGTGCTTTGACCACAGCCAGAGCAGAGGGGAAGCACCTTCTCACATCCCTCTGAAGAAGTGAGAAAGACTGAGACTGCAGCTCATTGCCTGGAGAGGTATTCCAGATGGCATCTTACTGCAGGGTTGGTTCTTGCATACTGGGGTGCTCACAGCTGCCTTGGGGTGACTGCCGGCCAGATGCTGCTCCTGTGCTATGAGAGATGGAGAGGGATGCAGCTGGGTTGTGGGACATTCACAACAGTTTGTAAGAGGTCAGAGTGAGGGTGACAGTGCCAGTTGTTCTCCGCAGCTGACTGCTACTGCTCTTGCAAGGACACACAAGCTCGGTGATGCCTGAACTGTGCTGTGCTGTCTGTAGCGCTTCACAGAAACCTAATAACCCAGATATCACAAAAAGGTGTTATTGTTGTTAGTGCACGTCCTCTTTACTAAAGGTCTTTGCCCTAACTCAGAGAGAAAATATATTATATGCTAAATCTTCTCGCTGTTTATGCCTTTTCTACTGCCACATTCACCCTTCCACCTCTGGGGCCTATGACTGGGACTGCAGCCTGCTTCCTCTAGAGAAATTGGGCTTTCACAATGCATGATCCTGAGATCTTGGCATGGAGGAGATTGAGTGTAGCGGTGGAGGTCCTTTCCTCCTTGGCTTTGGGACTGCTTGGATTTAATGTTATTCCTTTTCTTAATGTTGTTTACTCACATGCTCTTCCTGTTCATCACTGTCCACGTTTTGTTGGCAGGAGTTACTCCATCCTTCTGTGCCTTGGTTTCCCCCAGTGTGTAAAATGGTGGTAGTAGTGGGATGCTTACGGAGAAGAACGCTTTCTAATTGTCTCAGTCTGGCCCTCATGGCGCATGAATCGATGTCCTACATGGAGAAATGAGTTGTGCCATGCAGCATCAGCGCCTTGCTGGTTATGCGCTTTCCAGCTGGTATACAAAATCCTATGATTATGTATGAAGTTCTATAAAGAAACATTAAAAATTAATTATATTGACTTTCTCTGTAGTGAACCTACCTGTAGAGTTGAAATTTTAGGATCATTTTTTTCAGATAAAGCTGCGGGTGCCTGGACAATTTTCAATGAATATTTGACTATGAATTGCTTGCCTTATTTTCCCATTCAAGCATTCCCAATTCTCAGTGTATTAAAAAATGATTAGAAGATAGGCTTTATTCATTCTCATAAAGGAAATGAAAAGGTTCAGGCAGGGGAAAGTCTAAGATTTTCACAAAGTGAGGCAAGAACGTCAAACTACTTCTTTTGTTCAGCAATTTTCTTCTGATTTCAAAGTTTTGCATGGAGCAAGCTACATGAGGCTGTGCAATTCATTACCCAAGATAGGTAAAGTGCCTCTGAAAACTTGCTCTGGAGAGGTATGAAACGTGAGGAAGCAACAGGAGCTAGAGAGCACTCATCTTCCTCCTGACCCTGTTTGGGTGCTGATCCAGTCTCGGGGTGCCCCTTTAGCCAAGAGAGGGTCTGCTGGAGGAGGGTCTATGAGGACAGCAAGGTATCACTCTACACCTGTTTTTTTTCATTGCCCCATGCAGACAGGTGCAGAGGATAACCTGCTGCTGGCGTGTCATGTCCTCCCCAGCAAACTACACTTCCCTGCCTTGCTGTCAAAAGGGCTCATTATGCATTCCTTTTGCTGCCACCAGTGCGTGCAACCAAGGTGTGCTGGGAGCGACAGCTTTGTGACAGCCTGCAGAAATGCTGAGGGTTTAATTGCCTGCTTTACCCCAGGATAAATAAGCCTTCAGAGCCTCAGCCCCACGTGCTTCATCAGAGGAGTTCACTGTTTCAGGGATTGGATTGCTTGATCTCTTTAAGAAGTTTTCCTGCGTCTTCTTGAGGAACCAGACATGCCAACAGTTATCAGAGAGCTTACAGACTCTGGTGTTGAGAAGAGCCATGCTGTACCTTGTTTTCTCATTGGTTCTGGAGATTCTAAAACAAAGAGCTTACTGAATAATGGCAGCATTGTTTGTTGTGCTCTGACATTGGCTTTTTCTTTCCAAATGTGCCTTTGGCACAACAGCTGAGCTTCAGTTTTGTGGGGAGATATGGCTTTTCCATTGGGGCTGCTGGAAAACACAGCCTGTGCTTGTCCTTCCTCGCATGCTTACAGGAAGGTACTGCTCTGCTTGAGCTCCTACAAAGGTACAAGAGTCTGTGGCTTTGTACTGGAGCCACCTACATCCATATAGAAAAGCCACTGGCCTCAAGCAAGCCAACTGAAAATTAAATGGGTCTGAAAGCCAGGTTTTAAAAGAGATGTGTCTAAAACTGGCAAATCCCTGTCCAGACCTGCCCTGCATTCTGCTGTTGTACCAGGACCTGTTGTCACCCTGCTGATCAGCACGGGCAAGCTGATTCTAGAGGCTCTCCCCTGCAAGACATACACAGCACTGCCAAAATCCCCACCCAGCAAGCAGCAGTGCAGAGCGAGGGCTGTTGGACTTGGGTGTACCTTCCCACCTGGTGCCAGGCACTTCTTTATTGCAAACAGGAGCCAGCCCCAAAGGCAGGGGGGAGGTGGATTCAGCAGCAATCTTGGAGGCAGAAGTGTGATAGCACATTATTTGTTGCACATTAATTAATGTTCAGTTTAATAACAGTCACAGCCCTTTGGATTACAGTGCTCTTTGGTCTCCCCAGTGCAGAGGGTGATGGGTTTGAAGCCATTTCTCCTCTCACACCCAGGGGGTTGTTCCCAGAGCTTGCAGAAGGGAGGCAGCAGCTTTGCTGCTGAACTGAAGGGAGACACCAGAACAAAAAGTACCATCAAGATTCTAATTGCAAATAAGTGATTTGCAGCATAAATGTTTCACAGAATCAGAGAATCACAGAATTATAGGGGTTGGAGGGGACCTCCAGAGATCATCGAGTCCAACCCCCTGCCAAAGCAGGTTCCCTACAGCAGGTTTCCTTTTCATTAATAAGACTTTAACGTGAAAACAATGTAATTCTTCAAAATACTGATTTCAGGTGATCGCAAACCTACATTGCCACTTTTTGTTACAGACTGGTATGATGTAGTTTGTAATTGTTTTACTTTGGGAAAGGGAGAAAGAGGCAGGAAGGAGTAAAATCCCTTTTTGGACAGTTCTGGTTCATTAAGGCAGAGGAAGCAATAAAGTCTGCTGCAGCAATTGCTCACTTCTGTTATTGGCCTGAGCTGCAAATGCTCAGACTTCATATGTGCTGAGTATTGCAGAGGTGAAAAAATCCTTCTAATACATTCCTAAGGAGGAGAGCAGAAGGCAGAGTGCATCTATTGAAAAGCTGTAAGTCCATCCATTCTTAAACAACAACAAAACATAGGGAAGGCCAGGATTGCTTTCACTGGGTAATGCTCTGGCTATGAATTGCATTCAGAGAGCAGAACATTTTACCAGGAACCTCCTGGGCTTCCACACCCTGTGCTGGGCTCTAGGCAGCACATCTGCAGACATTCGGTGTCCTCATGCCCCCACACAGCTGAGCGCTCTGTTCCCCACCACCCCTTGGCTGTGCTTTCCCTCCCTCTACCTTTCCCCATCACCTGAACCAGCATTAGCTCAGCAAAACAGTCCTGCATCGATCAGTAGGGAATGAGAATTTGCTCTGCCTCGGGCAGTCATGCAAAATTCATCCTTCTGAGGATTTTTTCTCTCCATCTCCGCAAGTTTCATGTATCAATGCGTACATTTTATCAGCACAGATCAATGCCTACATTTTTTCAGCACAAGTCAGAAGTGTTTCTTGCAGCACAGAATCTGTAGGGGTTAGGCTTTGTGTTGCACATTTAGGCAATGCCCTGCAGTGCTGTGGGGAACCTGGTGTGCTGGGGTCAGGGCTACAAAGGTGCTCTGCATTTTGAGAAACGTTTGGGGCTTTTTGTTTACCTCTGTGGAAGGTCAGTCATTGGCCTCATGTAGAATCATAGAATAGTTTGGGTTGGAGGGGACCTTAAATACCATCCAGTCCCAACCCCCTGCTATGGGCAGGGCTGCCCCCCACAGCTCAGCTGCCCAGGGCCCATCCAACCTGGTCTCGGGTGTCTCCAGGGATGGAGCACTGCAGCTTCTCTGGGCAGCTGTGCCAGGGCCTCATCGCCCCCACAAAAGAACCATAGAATGGTTTGAATTGAAAAGGACCTCAAAGTGCCTGTGCTCAGGGATAAAACTAACAACCATATGGAAAGACAGTTTCTCTCTTCTCTTTTTGCACTACCTGGCTCGTGATAAAACATCTCACATCATTTTCAGATTATTTAACTCTGTCTATCATTCCTTTAAAAATATGGAACTGAAATAGAAATCTCCTTTCCAAAGGAATAAAGGAAAATTTGCATAAAGAAAAGCCACTCATTCTACTGAACAAATTTCTGGCAGTTTGTAATTCGTGTCAGCACCCGCAAAACTGCATTATTTCCAGCACATTTATTATGCATCCTTTTACCGCAAACTGCATCATCCAGACTCTTACTAAAGATGTGCATGGGCACAGAGGTTACACAGCTGAATGAAGGCACGAGATGTTGGTGCCAAGATGCGTCTGCATCTGAGCTTGCCATAAGGAAGGGTCCAAGACCCAACCTGAAGTGTTCTTTCCATCTTCTCCCCAGAGGTATACAGCGCACTCACAGCGACACACACCAAACTGGAAAGGACTCAAAGATCGTGTCTAAAAAGGAGATTTTAGATTAGATATGGTTCTTCAGATTAAAAATAATAATAACAACAAAAAGATTGCTGTATGTTTTATTGCCTCAGCTATTCAGGGCCTTTGAATCACAAAGCCACCTCTGACAGCTGGTATGCAGTCTGATAGTGATGTATAAACAGCATTGCCTATCGGTGCATTGCCTCACGTGTGTCTGCAGCACTGAAACCAGGAGCTGCAGCTGAAAACAATGCAGTGCTTTCCACCTGTGGAGGTAGAAATCCTACAGCAGCTAGTAGCCTTGCAGAGCAAAAGGCCAATTTTGGAATGATATTCTCTCCATTAACTAGAAAGAGCCCTTCAGCACTGGGTTGCAGGGCTTGGCTTTAAGCATGCTGGAGTGCATCTGAGCAGCTCAGCCTTCTTTGCTTCCTTCATGCAAATGCTCAGAGAAGCACAGAAACTGTGTTTCATTTGAGCAATTCTTTTTCGCCCTCTTCCTGCAAGATCTGCTGTCGTGCAGGGCTGAATCCTCATGAAAAGCCAGTATGGCTTCACCAAGGGCAGATCGTGCCTGACCAATCTGGTGGCCTTCTATGATGAGCTGATGGCAACAATGGACAAAAGGAGGGCAACTGATGTTGTCTGCAGGGACTTGTGTAAGGCCTCTGATGTGGTCCCACACCACACCAAATGCTAAGTTCTAGCTTGAACCAGTGATTGAACACCTGGTGGGAAGGCCCAGGGAAGCTCAGGTGTATGCAATATACTTGAGTGACCAAGCCAGGATCCACCCCTTCCCAGACCTTATTTAAGGGTTGGCAGTGGAGGGAAGGAGGTCTCACTGAAAATCCCTGTGTGTTTGTGGCCTGTTAAAGGTAAGTAGGCTCTTTCCTTCATTTCTGCTGTTATATCTAGGCAGATCCTTTCTTTCTGTAGCTTAAGACATGGTTACTTTGCTGTTTTGTTACCCTTTCCGTTGCATTACAGTATCCTTACACCTGAATTGCAGCACTATGGGTTTGAGTGGTGGACTATACAATGGGTAAGGATTTGGTTGGATGGTCATAGCTTAGATGGTTGTGATCAATGGCTGTTTCTTCAAGTGTTCAAGACTGAGTTGGATGGGGCCTCTGGCTGCCTGACTTGATGGGTGACAGTCCTGTCCCTGGCAGGGGATAGAAACTACATCTTCCTTGAGGCTCCCTCCAACCCAGGTTGTCATGTGAATGCATGAGAAGCCCCTATCAGAACAACTGTTTCACAGAAAGTCCATTGTGTGATTCACAGCTGATGCTGCACTTGGCTATTGTGTGTCTCTAAGCACAGAATCTGGCTGCTGGAGGGTGCATTGCTGGAGATGCTGGCAGACAATTTGGGATGGAGAGGTCTTTCCAATGTTACTTCCTTCTCTCTGTGGAGAGAGGTTTTTGACAAGAAGTGTGCTGTGACAATGCTAGTCCCTAGGAAGCTTCTCTTGTGCCTCACTGCCTGTGAGCAGGGCTGTGGAGTGCCCCTTGCTACCCTGCTAATTAATTTCTGGGGGAAAGTAAGCAGTTACTGCTGTGACTTTCAGGAGCACTCCTCTCTCAATTTACACTGATGTCTAACATAGTCCCTTGGTGCTACAGAATCGGTGTCTTCTCTTCTGCTTCACTTTGGAATGATGTCTTTAACTATTAAACATCTCTGTGCCTCCCCAGCCATAGGCTGATGTAGGATTTGAGTTCTGATGCTGCAAGCCATTTGATGGCAATTTGCTCACCAGCTTGTAAGTTTATATACCTGGTGCAGGAGCTCCACTTCCCAAATTCTCAATGAGATGAAGCATGTTTCTGCATGATATCAGCTACAGCAGCAGTAAGCAAGTATTTCTTCTTCAGTCTGCACAGAGTGGCCAGCCTAGCTCTTAGCTTGCAGCATTTGCTCTCTAGGAGTCTGAAAATGGGCAGATAAGAGAGCAGACAATCTCTTGTCTCTTTTCCATGTTTTTCCAGAAAATGGGAGAAATATTTTCTGTCCAGGAGGTCAGTGAGGCTAGTTGACTTGTGCAAGATCATAGCATCTGTCTGACTCTGATGATAGCTCAGGTCTACTTTGGCACGCACTTTTGCCGCTCTTCTTGGTACTCATTTCTTCTGAGCTTATCTTTCCTACTCTTTCCTCTCTGGGTCACTGATGCCTGAGATGTTTGGATTCTCTTTGTTCATTCTGTCTCTATGATGCCACTAAATTTTTTCAGAGCACAGGATGAGTGTTGATGGGAAGGCATAGGCAGCAAGCAGTAGCCATGACCTTCTCTCTTGGCTCTTCTGCTCAGCTGCTGTGTGGTTTGGGGCAGCTGGTCACAGAGCTGGCAAGTCCATTCCTTTCATTTCCATTTAGACTATTATAGCAAAGTGGACTGTGCCCATAGACACAGCCTCAGGATGATGAGCCTGGGATCTGGATTTTTAAAAATGGTTTGGGGAAGAAATTACATTTCATATGGTGGTGCTGAGGCAGAGAGGTGAGATCAGAGGTGGGGGCAGAAACAATTCAGTATAAATCAACTTCAGGTGGCTCAGTAATAGAAGAGAAGAATATCTGTGTGGAGACTTTAAAGATCATATGAGAGATTTTTTTAAGAGGAAAAGAAATAGGGAACTACTACTTCAATAAATTGTTCATTTATTCCTGTTTTCCCTAAGGAAGAGGGGAGAGTTGTGAGTTTTTGGTATTTGTTATTTATTCACATATTTTGTAACTACTTAAACTCTTTAAGAATTGGTTATGTTTCTTACTCTCCATTTAGTTTAATCTTCCTGCAAACATTTAAACTTGCAGTTCCCTTCTGAGCCTGTCCCTTGGTAAACCCACCTCCATAGGTCAATAATAATTGTGTTGCCAGTTGAATGTGAAAGATTTAGGGGTTGACTTGGGGAAAACAGTGACTTATTCTGTGCACGTGTGGATATACTGGCTGAAAGTCATTATGCAATGTGACTGATCTTTGACAAATATCAATAAATGCATTTAGAAAAGGGCTGATATGGCAGGCATTGTGTGCATGTGCATTGCAATTGTAGTGAGAATGAGTAGCACCAGCATACATACTGGAGGGTCAGTGCTGCTTCTCTTGCTTCTAACAGCTGGTGTTAACTACATAAATAAAACTAGAGTCAGGCAGAACTGTTGTTAAGATGTGATGAGAATCTTAAATGTACAAATTCTGCTTCTTGCCTGCTCCTCAGAAACACTGGAGAATGGGGAAGGAAATTGTCTTAGATTTCTTTCTAAAGCTTGGCCTAGGGATAACGGCACATCTTTGCCTCTTTTTCCCTGAGGTTTTAAAGGTGAAGTCTTCCTTTAGAGGATGAAAAATTCCACAGAGGGTTGTACACTGCCACCAGAATGCTGATTACACTCTCTGGAGAAATCATCTACTTTTAAAGTGAATGTATGCAGAAGAGATGCAAGCAACTCTTGGTGTTGGCTAGCCCTGAACACCAGCTCTGGGGCACAAGCTCTCAGTGTGCAGTTAGCTGCTGAGTGTCTCCTGCCTTTCTCCTGCTCCCGCATCAGGGGGTTGATGGAGGTGGGATGTGGGACTCAGCACTTGGATTTGTTGTGGCTGAAAACAGAACTACCAGCAAGCTTTGCTACCTTGCTTCCTGTGTTCTTGCCAGGGTGCTTCTGAATGCAGTGCTAAGCCCTGCACTGAGCACACATACTTCTAGTCTGTCCTCACTACAGCTCTGATTCTCTCTTCTCCTCCATGTTGCTGGGAAAAAAGAAGTGCCCAAGCTGCTCACCATGCTGTGACAATTAGCATTTTCCTCGGCTTCCCATGAGTTCCTCTAGGTGAAAGCATGTGTACCCATTCATCATCTTTGTTTGGGAGGGAAGAGGGCTGCTCAGGAGCTAGCCTTAAGTGATGCAACTCTGATTTACAGATTGAAAAGGTTATCTGTCACCCTGGACAAGGAGGCTGTAGCTCAGAGTTCAAATCTAATGCCTTGAGGGAGGAGGGCAGATCATCTACAGAACCTAGGGAACTGTTCATCCCTGCCTTTTGCTGAAGTGTGTTTCCAGATGAGCTGAAGAGCTGTTCAGCAGAAAGGCAAGCTTAAATGTGTGCTGGGAATAGCTGCCTCTCTCCACATCAAGAGGGAATAGAGTAAGTGTACCCTTCAAAGGAGAAGTTTAGACTGCAAGAAATATTCCCTCACTAATGATTTCACCCTTCTGCTCCAACCAGCTGTAATTAAGTCAACCCAAATGAAGCAGGGTTCACATTTTCTTCTTTAAATTGTCTAGAGCTTTGCTGAGTTCTCCACAGTCTTTAAAGACCTATGGAGCAGTTTTGGATGATTGAGTCTGATGAGCCACCAAGTGAGCCTGGATGGCACCCAAGTTATGACTGTTGCAAGTTGCTCTTGTCTTTGGGCCACAGTCATTATTTTGTCCATGTCTTTTGATGTGCTCCTGGTCTCTTCATCTCCTTGTATCATGGCTTTTTATTTCTAAAGAATGGTGACAGTCCACACACTTAATACTTCTAATTCAGTGCCCTGTTAAACCGTGAGGTCTTCAGAGCAGGGAATATCTCTTGTAGCTTTGCAACAAGTATTAGTCACTCCAAGCTTGGAAGTAATGCACGCATTTGCTTCCTATGTATGTGAGCTGTCAGCTTTGCTTTATTTCAAGTAAACTCCCAGCCACAGAGTTTTTTTTAACACTGATATGTAGAGACTTCTTTTACTGAATACCTGTACTTCTGTTCTCTTTAGTAGGTTATGACCTTACAGATATGACTAACGACTACATAGTCATTGGGCAAGTGTTCCCCAGAGAGATCACTTCTCCATTTAACTTAAATAGCAAAAAAAGCAATGACTTCCTACCCAGAACTCCACAGAGTTGATGTTAATTTCCTGCCTTTCACAGGAAGCTTTCACATGACTCTGTCACATCAGCTCTGTTTTTGTGACACTGCTTGAGCATTTCTTCAGAAAGTAGCTGTTGGCGAAGTCCCAAACCAATGAGTAAGAAAATCAAGTCTTGAAAAAGTCTAGACAAAAACAAAACAAAAAAACCAACAACACAGCACGAAAAAGCAACCAACTAATTGGCTTCCTGAAAGTTTTGTGCCTATTTGCTGCTGAGTTTAGGAGTAGAGACCCCTGGGGGTCAATTCTGGGAGGGGGAGGAGAGGGTAGAGTTTTCTGGATAAGTGTTGAGAAATACTCTGCAATTTGCTCAGGCAGCTGTGTTTCAGAACTATCAAATATTTGTATCAAATAAATTATGAACATTGTATAGATCCCAACTTATTTCCCATGTGACTTCTGGTTCATTTGAAGCAAGAAATAAGTTTATAAGAGAAATGATCAATCAGTGCATCACTGGAGAAGAGCAACGAAAACTCACTCATTGCATTATGCCTTTGGAACAAATAGCACAGACCAGCTAGAGATTTTTATGAAGTGGGAAGCTGCTTTCATCCAGGGGGAGCAACTCTGTAGCACCTAATACAGTTGTATGAAGAAGATGTGCATTGAAATTTAGAAAAGCTTAACAGAGGAGATGGTAGGGAGAGTTTGCTTCTCCATATTCTAGTGGCATCTTTGAAATAACTGGAAAATCCATCCCCAGGCAGCAATGTAAATTGACTTTCACTGGGAAACCAATAAGTGCAGGTGCTTAAGGAGAAATAAACAACAAAAGTGGCCCTAGTTTTATTGCGGAGTTGGTAATTTGGTCAGATGGTTGTTCTTGCAGCCTTATGTATTACAAGTGTCCTGCATTGTGAAGGCGGAGGACCTCTGTGGTTGGAGGTACCTGTCCTTTGGGCTGTGGTGATTGTTGTGGCAGGCTAGTGTTGTTTCAGGTGTGAAAGTGCAAAGGTTGTCCAAAGATTGTGATGAATATGCTCCTGGTGGCTTCTGCTGTAGTGGGGTTCTCAGAGCTAGTCTGCTTTCCTTTCTTCACCAGCCAGAAAACACTGATAGTGAGAAGGAAGGAGGCTGGGAGGCAGGAGTAGTTCCTGGGGTTTATTGCAGGGAACTTTAAACATGCTTAGCTGCCTGCTCTTGCTCCAAGGGGAAGAAGGGTTTGTGTGCGGGGAAGGTGTTCAGCTTGCATCAGGATGTAGTGGTTTTAAGCTTCATGGAGCTGAGTCCTGCAAGCAGGATGCTGAGCTACATTGGCTATGTTCGGAGGATGGTAACTGTAGGCCAGCCTGATGGTCAGTGGTGGCTGAGAAGTGCCTCAAGAAGGACATCAGGTCTGCCTAGAATCTGAATCCTCTTCTAGCTTATGAGTTCATAGAATCACAATACCCCAAGTTGGAAGGGACTTGCAAGGATCACCAAGCCCAGCACCACCCAAATCTGGTGTCTGAGAGCAGTGTCCCAATGCTCCTTGAGCTCCAGCACTGGGCCTGTGCCCACCACCCTCTGGGGTAGAATCTGTCCCTAATTCCTATCGGACCCTTCTGCAGCTCTGTGCTGGCCCCAGAGAGCAGAGCTCAGCGCTGCCCTCCACTCCCTGTGAGGAGCTGCAGCCACCATGAAGCCTGCTCTCAGCTCCTCTGCTCTGGGCTGAGCATCCCCAGGGGCCTTCACACTTCTTGCATGCCTTGTCCTCCAGACCCTTCCCCCATCTCTGTAGACTTCTCCATGTTCATGCTGCTTATTCATCAATATGTACCTAAGAGAACTCTTGGTGAATCCTTCCGTGCCTGTGCTTGCAGAGAAGGAAGAAAGACGGGGCAATCTAACCATGACTTTTCTTTCCTTGCCTTTTTCTTCTGCTTGTCCCCTTTATGACCAGGTAGATCACTATTATACAGATGATCATTACCAGCAGGAGATAATCTCAGGAAATATTGTGACAGAAATCCAGGAGGTCACTCCCTGTTCCATTGCCTCTAGGCAGCATCAGCTCTCTTTAACCCATTCCAGCTAGCTTGCCCTTAGAAGCTAGCAGTGCCAGGTATTAAGCATGGTAACACGGAAGTCTCAGTCTTCTACAGGATTGAAAGCTCTGTTATCTAAGCTGTATAAAAAATTACATTTCTTTACCTTTCTACGAACAGATGTACAAAGGGTTGTAGGGATTCTGTGGATCTTTGTGAAGGAGAAGGCAGACTAAGATGGCTGGAAAGCAAGTACTAAATGAAGATGCAGAGCTCAGGCTGCAGGTGAGGATGCATTAGTTCCCTGCACAGCAGCCAGAAGTTCCCTAAAATTTAAAGATCAAGGGAGCTTTATTAATTGAGAATCCAACCTTGTCTCTTTTACATTACTTATTTATAAATGACTCTGCTCTTTAATATCTTAGGGCTGCCACTGAATTGATCAACTGGGAGTGCCCAGCTTGCAACCTCTGCAAAATCACAGCTGATTTCTCCCCAGAGCAGTTCTCTAGCATGCAGAGTTTGTCTTCATTCCTGGTCATCAACAGGGCCCATTGATTTACCACCAGATATCATTGCAGTGGGAATAACTCTCAGCCTATACCCTTCATCTCAGGCAGGCGAGTGAGATTGTGCAGTGTGCATAGGACAGGTGAGGGTCTAAGGAGTGCAATTTGTGGCGTTCTCCCTGCAACTTTTTGTAGAGATAGTAGGTTGGCCACTGCTGGTTGAGTTCTGAAGGGAGGTGGCAGTGCAGAAAGGAAGTCATCAGAGGGATAGAGGGGGCTGCAGACAGAGGGCTGGCAGAGGCCAGGGGCTAGAGCAGGGGGCAGCAGGCTGTGGTTGTGGGCTGCCAGGCAGAAATGAAGAAATGAATATTGGTGTTGAATCAAAGAGCTCCCTGCTTCAATGAGGAGAACCATACTTCACAGAAGGGGGATGAGATTTGTGTGTTGGAAAAGCAAGTAAGAAAGAAATCACTCTGCTAGCTAGAGATGGCTTCTTTCGTCTATGACCTCTGCTGCAAGATACCTGGAAGCACTGATTCTCTCAGAAGAAATTCAGGTGTCTCCTACTGGAGTGAGGTTGCTCTCTACTGCTAGCACTGTTTTAGCATCAGGCGGGATTGCTTCCTTTGCAGCAATTTTGATCCCAGTTTATTTTCCTTCACATCCCTTAGGCCACATTAATGTTTCTCTTCATGCTCAGCTAAGCAGCTGATCGATTCTTCCTGGGGCTTTCCCTGTATTGGTGCAGGCAGGAACTGAGCATCACCCAAAACACAGCAAAAGTCAATTACCACTGCAAGATGCTCAGTTGCCTACAGCCAGAATATTTCCTTTTCCAGCTACTCTGCCTAAAGCCCTGTCACTCTGACAGCAAGTGGTGGTGCCTTATTGCCTCCAAATTAGAAGATCTGAAAGAGGAGAGGATGGAGATGCTGCATCTGGCGTCAGTTCTTCAGCTCTTGCATTCATCCATCTGTGGTCTGGGCAGCCTGAGGAAAATATGTCCCTCATCCTGTGGCTCCAGTGGTTGCTGGGGTGGTTGAGGGGTCATTCCTTTCAACACTAATGTGTCTTCATATGTTGGTAAACATCTCCTCATCAGTTACAGCTTTTGTGATCTTACGCATACACTCGTGTTGCTGTGTTCATGTGCAGGCATGCAGTTATGAAAGCAGATGATTTGTTAAAACCATGATAACACTTCACTTAGGCAGAAGTGATCTGGCAGCCCTACTGAATAGCCTTTAGGATTTCTCAGTCTTAAAAAAGGCTCTTTGTGAGACACAGCCTCTAACCAGGACATCAGATCTAATAATTTTCAGTGGGATTTCTTGAAGTGCCTCAGGTTTGTTAGAAGGACACTTCATTCTTCTTATCCTTAATGATTTAGGCTCCTAAATTATTTAGATGCCTTTGATTGTCTCACTACTAATTCTAGTGAGGACCAAACCAAGATCTCTAACAAGCACTGTGCTGCAGTACCCACTCTTTGCCTCCCAGGAGTGGCTGTGCTGGTTGGGAAGGGAGCTGATTAATTCAGCATCACTCACCTACCAAGAGGTAACCATCCTGAGTGCCTTCCATTGCTTTTCCTCCTGCTCAATGAATGCTCAGCGATGAAAGACTGGAATTTTTGTGCATGGACAAATAGGGAATTCCCACAGTAAAATACCTCTAGTTCAAGAATACCGTGTCCTAGAATGAACTGGGGTCAAAAGCATTCAGTATATGTTCTGGGACTTCAGGTTTAGTATCTCAAGATACATTCTTTAATGCACAGTTTTCTTCTTAAAGACCTAACAAACACTCGTGTGGCTCCCTGCAGTGTTCACAGCTGGGTGCAAACTTAGCCAGCAACGAGGAAATGCAAATCTTTGGCTCAAGCATGTGAGGAAATTACACGTGCTGAACAGTGAAACGTGCATGTTTTGAATAATATTTGTGCCTCTTAAATCCAAGCAGAGAACTTCCCAGAGAAAAGCAGTATGTGCTCCACAGCCTTTCCTGCAAATCATTAACACTACAGCCCTGATGTTACTGTGCTTACTAAAACCACTCAGTGGTGCTGACTGTATCATTGCATCTCCCTTTTACTATTCTTAAAAGAAGAGGCTTAGCCCTCTCCCCAGCTCTGCAAAATCAGTAAGAGGGTCATTGCAGGAATCTGTGCAGTTCTCTCCTAAATGATCTCATGGGGTCAAGCACAAATCAGTATATGGAGTGCTTGACATTTTTACAGCAGGAATGGAGCAGATAGGAGTTTATTTTCTGACAACACTTCCAGAGCACAGGACCTCACTCTGCATTCCAACTGTAGTAAAACAGGAAGCTTTCCAGAGAGCGGCTTTTGCCATCACAATTTTTGGAAAGCGAATGCTTTTCTGAGAACATTGATTATGTTGACTTTGATTATGTTCAAAATGGGAAGAAAGGTTGCAGTGAGTTGTTTTTAATTTGTCATTTTCTTTTAAACAACACCAGCGTGCTCCTGAAAATTTTGGCCTTGACTTCTCTGCAGATGTTAAAAGAAAACAGCATCATAACATCTGGAAGATTGAGCATGCGTAAAAATCCACTGCCATGAAAATGTAGATTTTCCTCCTCAGACCAAAGCAAATGATATTTAACAGCTATGTTAAAGCAGAACCTATTCAAAACGTTCCTTGTTGTGAAAGATAAGTTCAGAATTTCACTCCAATGTGTTCCCAAGTGCAACATGGCTGTGTGGATGGACAGAAGTACTGAAGTTGTTGGACTCCAACCAGTTATGCTGTGGAACCTCTTCCTGCTTGGGGTGGTAGCCTGAAGATGTGTGGTTGGGCTCAGAAACTGCTTCACAGTTACCTAAGAAAAGGTAACTGGAGGCAATTAAACATAGAGGTACTCTGGTTTGAAACTGGGAGTCAAAAATCATGGGCGTTGAGGAGAGTGGTTGGAGAAAGGGAGTGCAAATGTGTTTGTCCTGACCTTGTAATCTCTATCCATCCACAGGTTTTGGGGCTGGCTATCTCAAAATTTTGATGTCTTCATTGCTGTAGGTAGAGGTTACAGGGCATGGGATACATCAAATTGCAAGATCTCTTTTCCTGGTCAGTTCATTTTGGAAGCATTGTGTCTTATTTTCTCATTTTCTAGGACTGATCTGATAAGTTTGTTGAGGTTGGAGATAAGGGATATATTTGCAATGGGAGGTTGTACAGAGGTGCTTTTCTGAGCAGCTAGAGGCTAAGCTCTGTGCTGCTTCCTACTTGGAGTGTCCTGTTGGCTCTCAGTGCCGCCAGTTTGGCCTGCAGGAGTGTTCCTTGGGAACCTTCCACGGTGGTATCTCAGACCCCTGGTCTGAGGGTCTGGTGAGCCCCTGAGAAATACCCACTTATGAAGATAAGATTTCAACTGCTTCTGAAAATGGGTAGAAGAAATTTGGCAGAAGGTAAGGCGTATCTGAAGAGGAGACAGCTGGCGAAATCCTCCTGTTGCCATTTAAAATTCTAGTCACTTTCTTGCTAATGCTTCTGTCCATCATCAAAGTGGAATGGGATCAGAGAGCCATGAAGAGGAAATATTATGTTTTTTTTTTCAGCCCTATATCTGAGCATGAAAGGTAATGGAGAAGCTGTCATGCACCTGCTTTGGCTCCATGTGGTAGATGAGGAGAGTGCTCTTCCTATTATGCACCTGCTGTTTGGGCTGCTCCTTGCAGAGATAACCCCGAATCTGTCAGGTCAGCAGGAGGCTTCTTCCTTCCCTAAGGCATCAATTTAGAGGTCTGAACATCAGGTAGGTGTATGTGATCCTAATGGAAGCATAAACATCTGATCATAGTTTCAACTCTCATCAAGCTTATATGTTTATATACCTTATATCATCTACCTTCTAAGGATGGGACTGAACACTAATTCTTTGAGTAGGTGTTTAGTTTCCTATGAAATTGCATTTAGCAGGTAATATGTGCGTGTACTTGCACATGCAGATTTGTGCATCTCATATCTATACCTTTGAGCCTCATTTCAGCAGAATTAAAAAAAAAATAGTGGGAAATCTCACAGTGTTAGTTTAAAGTAAAGCAACCATGCCAATGCCATCTGAAGGAAAGGATATGATATCTGACTGGGAAATCAAGAAGTCGCTCGAGTGGTAGTTGCCATAGAAGCATCCATGAGAAGAAACTTCCAAACTGAAGCAGTTAATCCTCCATGATAGATTCTCCCACGTGGCCTTTCAGATGCCTTTAGAAACTATCCACACAGCTGGTGAAGACAAGGTAGCTGGTGCTCAAGCTGTTCTTTGTGTGTCTGTAGCTACCAAGCGTGCTTTTGTCCTTTGTCAGAGAATTTGAATCACTCTTGCCCTCTAAGAAGGGGGTTGAGACTTGATCTGATAGGAGATAATATAGGGCCTGTTCACGTAGGGTATTTGGGCCATAGGATTACTGATTATGCCCCAATGCTCTGACAAACATGATATGGCGTGAGAGCTGCCAGCAGTCAAGTAATTACTGCCCTTGCAGAGTACAGCACTTGAGCATTGTGGTATCATTCCTGATGTGACAAGTTCAATCTCTGGAGCATTCAGGCCCTGCAGAGAGGAAAATAATAACTTAGGTTTCTGAGGTCTCACTCGTGTCACAGAGGTGATAGTGTACCTTGAACTCAGCATCTCTGTTCCTCCAGTGGAGCTATGCAGCACAGCATTCTCTCTCAGCCCTTAGAGGGAAATGGGTTATGTGGCAGCATGGTTCATCTGTCCAGTTTTATCTCCTTGTGGGTAACATTAATGGTGCTGTAAAGGTGCCCAGTCAACAATGCCTGTGCAGAGTGGTCACATTTCAGGTACCGTTACCAGTGGTATTGGTTGCTCCAAGATGCCTGTTGGAGTAGAGGACACTGGGCAGCATTGTTCCCACAGAGAGAAACAAAGGCACAAGTTCTGGGTTGGTGGCAACACTGAGTGACAAATGATTGTCAAAATGAATCAGCACAGGGTCTTCAGTTAAGCTGATTTCCACAGGAGTGTAACTACCTCCAACTCTACCTACACGGAGAGAGTGTAACTACCTTCCAGTGAAAGTCTATTAAATCCACCTGAAAAAGACACACTGGTGTTTTTTAATTCAGGCTTCCTCCATCTGTTATGTTAATTTCTTGCCTTCTCTGTTTTAAACTACCAATCAATAGTCTATTCAAAAGCTGGCCTTGGCCCGCAGCGCAAAATTCAGCAAGTGCCAAGTGGGAAGTAAAATATTGCTCATGGACAAAGAGAAAACTGTAACCTGAAGTCTGTTTCCATTGTCTTTCAAGTAGAGAAGCATGGCTCCCTGCAGAGAGTGCATCAGCCCTGGGGTGAACCTTGTTGGTTTCAGCCAACTTCGAGACCTCATCTTAATGGCCACAACAGGAGCAGCTAGGACTGGAGGTCAGCCAGCTCCCATTCCTCTCTTTCCCCTCCCTTGACATGCTACAGATGGTCCTAGGGCTAGACTAAAGATTTTGACATTTACCTGCCACCTAGTGACAGACATGGACAGACAAAGGCAGGTCATTTGCTTCACCTCATGTGTACATGGGCTGATGTTCTGGGTAAGACGTCTGTGCCTGCTTTGCTTCTTGCAGTCCCAAGTTGACTCGGAAGCAAGAGAAGTGAACCAGAGGACTGAGCATGCCTAAATCTCCTGTGGAGAATCTCCAGACTTAACAGGATATGTGTGCCATGTGGGATTATTTGCTGCGCTCAAACCAGCAGTGGAATAATGTTACCTCTGGATTACAAGTCTACTGATGTCACTGCACTCCCAATTGTGTTAAAACTCAGACAAAAGACATACATTCTCTGCCAAAAGGTTCTATCTTGTCCCCATTCATCTCAGTGTCTATTTTCTCAAATTTAGCAACAGAAGTTAAATTATTGAAATCAAATTATTTCATGTCTCTCATTTTTCTGGCAGGCGCATAATGGCTATTGACAATGAGCTGTCGATCAAGTTTTAGAAAGAACCATCAGCAGTAGGCAGGAGAAAGATTCAAGGGATTTCCAGCAAAAGCTGAAAATATCTCTAATGAAAGGCTGAGTGAAATCTTTTCCTAATGAAAGCACCAACTTGTAACCAGAAACTGTGTGCTTTCAGAGTGCCTTAGCCTGGCATTTTTCTTATCATCTCCAGCTGAAAGATGATGTATCTCAGACTCACACTGCAATTTAATTGGTGTCCATATGGCTTTCTGCACAGTGTTTTAGAGGCTGAATTTGAATACATAGTTTCCTCTTGACTGAAAGTGCTTTATATAAAGCAGAAATGTGATGTATTTGAATGATGTTGGCTTCTGATCAGCCCATGCCACGTAGCCTCATGATTTATGTGTTTGACAAGATCAGAATAAAAAAAAGGGAGCAAAATGCTGGCTTGAGTTCCTTTGAGACATAGTCATTTTAAAATATTTAAGGTTATCCAATAATCTCCAATTCTACTTTTACCACTGGATTTAATGAATTAACCTTCAAGGGAAGAAAAGAATTCAGCATGGGGAGAAGAGACACAATTTTGCTGCTAAATGGCAAAAATGTATACAAAACTGAGGGCTGTAAATCAGCTGTCTGGGAAACAGGTTAAACCCTTAAGAGAGTTAATCTATCAAAGTATCTTGCAGATCTTGTTTGTCCTCTTCTCAATTTTGCTGTCTTTTGCACTCTTGCCATCTGAAGGATGCTTTGCCAAGTCAAGATTTAACAGTGCTAAAGACTGCCTGAGAGACTACAATGATTTATATGTCTCTCCTTTTTACTTGCAATTAACTGTGGAGTGTGTTCAACGTGAGTGCCCACTCAGTGTGCCTAGATGATTTGAGTGCCACTACTTAGACAGCAGAATCCAAGAAGGCCATGAAATACTCAGAATATTTCTTTTGCTATCTCTGATATAAAATGTCTGTTAATAAGCCCCTAAATGTTGCTCAGACCTTTTGGTTGCTTTTAATTTTTGACGTGGTATTTTTCCAAGATGTTTTTATGTTTTCAAACATAAATGAAGCACTTAAGAAATGATTTGGAAGAAGGCCCCTTCAACTTTCAAGCGCAAAGTCTGGAACAACCATTATTTGAAACTCATTTTGTTGTAAAGACCTGTGAAAGGATTTAAGGTGAGAGAATTTCAGATCTTGCTTTCTCACACTGTGCTTGGCAAACTAAAAGCTAGGCAAACACAAATGAAATCATTTTGGGCCAAATAAAACATTTTACCGAGAACAGAAGATAATATCTTGTGCCATAAGTATGCTCTGGATTGTGATACAGTTGAGGCTCAGGGAAGTGACCTTGCAGTGGGCTAAGGGGTCTAGAAATACAGCTATGCAACTGTGGTGAAAGTTTAAAAAAAAAAAAAAAGAAAAAAAAATTGGATATAAGTTGAGTTTGGTTGGATGTGTTCCCTCCTGTTTTGGAAAGGACCTGCCTATGCTATCCTGTGCTGCTCTAGCACTGGTAGAGCTGAGCTTGAGCAGACTTTGAGATTCAAGTTTTGGATCCATTCCACAGAAAGAGCTGCTGGAAGGAGGAGAATGAATTGACCTTTCACTCATGTGCTTTCTAGAGAGGAAGTTTGCCCCAGTTCCTAAGCATAGCACAACCACTGCTTCTGCTATCCTTCTGATGGTAGCATCTGGGTGAAGAATTGTTGGCCACCGGATTTTCTGTCAACATTGTACTTCCCAAAATCTAATGCCTATTGTGGATAAAATACTGTAGCAAAAGTTTGGGAGGATGCAGAAAGAGCCTGATTGGTAGGTGGAGGAAGGGCATGGCTGCTTGGTGCAAGCTGGCAAGCCCTGCCAAGAGGCAACCTGGGTTAACAAAGCACAAGAGCAGAGCCAGACTGACATGGCCAGCCAGACTGCAGAGCTGAGCAGGGAAATCCAACGATCCCTCTGAAGGATGTCTCCTGTCGTAGTCGCTGTTTCAGATGTCTTGATGAAAGAGAATATAAAAGAGTAACGTTGCTTCCCAACTAATGCCAGAAATCTCTGCTTTTTCTTTTAAAGCCCTACAGCTCCTATCTGCTCTGCTGTAAGTATCATAGACTCACAGAGTCATTAAGGTTGGAAAAGACCTCTAAGATCACTATGTGCAACCACCAATCCCTCCCCAGCATGCCCAATAGCCCACATGGCTCAGTGCCACATTTCCACATTCCTTGAACACCTCCAGGGATGATGGCTTCCCCACCTCCCTGGGCAGTCTGCGCCAGTGAATCATCTTTCTTTCTGAGGAGAAACGTTTCCTGACATCCAGGCCATCATCTCTCATCCTATCAATATTGCCTGTGAGAAAAGGTCAAACCCCACCTCACTGCAAACTCCTTTCAGACAGTTGCAGAGAGCAATAAGGTGTCCCCTGAACCTCCTCCCAGCTGAAGCATCCCTGTTCCCACAGCCTCTCCGCATAAGATTTGTGCTCTAGACCCTTAATAGATTTGTTGCCCTTCTCTGGACACACCTCAAGGCCTCCCTGTCTTGTAGTGAGGGGCCCAGATGTGGAGTGTATCTTTAAGACCTGAGATCTACCTGGGTCTATACATGAACAGATTGGAGGTGCATAAAAGCTTCACTGTCTCAGGACTGCCCCTTCATTAACTTCAGGTATAGATGTAGAGGTGGCCAGTGCTGGATGGCCAGAGCATACAGCTAGCGTGTTCTATGCAAACATCAGAAAATAAGCAGGCAGTCAGGCTGCAGGAGCAGCCAGAGCTGATGGACCTGCAAACATCGGCCGTCTGAGAGCAGGAGGAAAGGGTAAGCCAAGCTCTCTGGTGAGAAAGAGTTCTTTTGTGGCTGTTTTTGCAGGAAGGTGAGCATTGAAAACTTCAGCAATCTTTGCAAATACTGTATAGTAAAATGCAGCAGCAGCTTTGACTGCCCAAAGTGAAGCTTCATCTCTGTCTTCTGTTTGCTTTGGCTAGAAATGAGGAAAAAAACACCTTTCCTTCTTAAAATCAAATTTATTTTTTAAGCAGCTGTGAAAGTAAGTAGTCTCAAGCAGAAGCTTACTTTTCCTTGCCATGGCAAGTTAAACTTCTGCACATCCTTCTGGCAAACACGTTGTTCTCCAAGCTCAGCCCTTTGCTTTCAAACCCTCTGCCTCTCCTCAGAGCGAAAGGTGCTGTTGCAAGGTATTTCCATGGGCTGCACATCCTGGGCTCTGGTTTTGCAGCAGAGCGTGGCTGCCATTGTCATACAAAACAGAGAAATCCTGTTTCAGGCTCTCCTCACTCCACAGCAATCAGGTAGCACAGAGGGTGCTTCATTAGCAAAGCTGTCCAGATATGTGGCTCTGTGCGGCATGTTGATTATTTGGACTTTCCTTTAATTTCAATTTCACTTTCAGCATCGCCTGCATGGTCACTGCAATGTGGGGAAAGGCATGTGCAGAGTCAGCTGAAATTTCTCCCTGACCTCTTGCAGCAGTGCTGCAAGGGGAGAGAAGGGGAGGAAGTGTGCTGGTTGCCATAGCAATATGCCACTCTGCAAAAACAGGCTTCTTTCATTTTGTCTCCCTTGAGAAAAAGATTTCACCCAGCCATTTCCGGGCAGGGTGGGCACTGTGGGGAAGCATTTAAAATCACTGTTACTCTCTGGCCTCGTTAGCAGGAGTGATGGGAACACTTCAGTCTCCATTTAGGAAAGCAAATGCTTGAACAGGCATGAGATTCATTGCAATACTTTCCTACATGCCCCGCAAATTCCTGCTCACACAGGTCACTGCAACAGTCCTGGAATGGTAAACTCCAAACTTTCATATTTAAGATGTAATATCAGTTTGTTTTGTTTTGTTTTGTTTTTCAAACTCAGAAGTGAAAGAGGAAAAAAAAAGGGGGGGCATCTGGAAATAGAGATTCCAACGGCATCTCTCTAAGATGCTCCAAGAGTAACAAGTTCCCTGATTCCCACTGACACCAGCGAAGGATCTGCTGATCTCAAGTGGAACATCAAATGTCATTGAAATAGAAGTAACTCTTCTATTCCTGTCTCAGTTCTCAGCACATTATCAAAGTCTGGGCCTGGACTCATGCCAGGTCTTGTCAGAAGTAATGAAATGGATATTCTTTGCTTCAAGTTGGGAAGAATTTCTAATGAAAGGAAAGGAAGGAAAGGAAGGAAAAGAAAAATGTCCTGCATTTGTTACAAGTATTTTCTTTAATGACACATTCATGTTACCTCATTTTCATTAATGATATATTCCTCAGCTAGCCTGGCAAATGTTTACTATTGTAGATTTCTCGTACTTTTTTCACCTCAAGTTTCTTTTCCTTCTATCCTATGGGTTGAAAATTGGATGAAGATTAAGGGAAAATAATTTGAAGGCAAGCCAAAGAGAGACAGAAGAACATGACAAGGATTGTGAAAAGGAGGGACCCTCCAGGGCTGGAACACTGAGGAGAAGGCAAAGCAGCAGCAGATTTATGACTACCTGGTGAGAAGACAGTTGGAAGCTGGGCAGCTTTTGGAGAAATCTCCTGCTGATTGTAAGTGAAATAGGAGACAAAGGAACTGAGCAGAAAGGGAAGGCAACAGCAGCCTGAGAGGCTTCTTGGAGTAAAGCTCTGCAGCAATTTTGCAGCTGGAACTTTTTTTCCCCAGAGTGCAAAGTAAATCCATCATTGCCACCACACCATGTAAACTTCTCTTGGCTTTGCCATGATATTCATATCAGAAGGAAAGCAAGGAAGAAGAAAGTTCCCTCTTGGTATTTTGAAATGAAACATTAACTTCAAATTTTTCTCCTTCATTTGTTTTTTTTTTAAAAAGGGAGAAAGAAAATGGTTGATGAACAGAAAAATCTTTTCCCTGTTGATTCAGTGTTTCATTGAAATAACAGAAACACGTTCATGCTTGTTGGAAATACTAAGACCATTCTTGTTGGGGAGAGATCTGAACGCTCTTCTTAATGTTGGATATAGGCCCTGTTAGCAAGGCAGGAGGAAATGTTATGGCCCTCAGTTGCTTGCATTTGGGAAATTGCACTAAAAGCAAAATTTCTAAGATGAGTTTTTGTGGGCTGGTTGTTTTGTGGCAAAATGCAGTATGCATTCCAAGTGGAATTGGGTGAATGAGTGGGAGGAAAGATCCTGAGGGTGGTCAAGCACAGAGATGGCACTTCTGTCTCAGGAAAGATTCTGCTACAGGTCTGGAGGCAAGAGAAATTGGTGGAAAGCATTGCTGCATGTGCATCTGACTACTATCCTTCTTCCTAGTCATTTGTATTCTCAGTGCCAGAGAGTGTGTGCTGCATCAGGTGCACTTCTGGTCTGACCATAAAATCCCTCTTGCATTCTTATTTTAAGCTTTTATGAAGACAGAGAGAACAGGGAGAGAATGACAAGTGATCCATGCAGAGTTTTTACTACTCTGGTTTGTTTTTCTCTAAACACAATTTGTCCCACCTTGAGCATCTTTCCACAGTGAAGGCGTTAAGCCAATTTAAGGAGTCAGTGAGACTGGAGAGAATATTAGAATGGTGCAGTTAGAGTTAATTAGACGTGCTGAAATGAAGTAATGAATCTGGATTTCTAACACCCCCATAAGCACACAGCAGATGAAATGAAGAGGGAGAAATCTTGTGATTGGAAGTTTTGAGATATACCAACTACTGGGCCTTTTCAGGCAGAAAGGGTTTAATATGTAATGCACATGTGTGAACCGCTGAATAATTTAGGCTAGAAGGAACTTCTGGCTCTCTCGAAGCAGGGCCAATGAAGAAGGTTGCTCAGGGCTGTCTCTCATTGAGTTTTGAAGGTCTCCAGTGGTGAAGTTTCCTCACTTTTCTTGACATCTCTTTTAGTGTTTGACCACCAAAATGACAAGTATCCCAAAGAAGAAAGAAAATGAGACATAAACATGACATTGGTTCTGTGGTACGGAATGATTGGTGCTGAGGATCCCTACTCTATGAGCACGCTGAACTGAGATGAAGACACTGAAAGGTGCCTGAACATTATCATTTTTTAGTTGTTATTTTTAGTTTCATGGCATTGCTGATCCTCTTGGGAAGAGCAAGTCTCTGTGTGAGATTGCATCTGCTGAACTTTCCAAAGGGAACTGCAATGATATTTAAAATAAATATAGAAAAGAAAGGAGGAAGAGTCCCCAGATAGCCCATAGGTCTGCTCTTTCCAGTCTACTTAGGCTGCCTTCGGAAAATCCCCTGATTGACCTGTCCTCAGGTCATACCACACTGACTCATCTCACCTCTCTCTTTTTGGCTCTTTACCCTCTGATCACAGTTGAATACCTCACAAATGTAACCTAACAATCATAGGGAGGGAAGCTTGCTTTCCCTGCTCATGTCAGGACTATCCCATTGCTAGATCTCTTATATTTGTCCTCCAATGAGTATCTCAGATGCTTCCATCTGCAAGCACACAAATTTCCCTTATAGAGAGATTTCCAGGAATTATATTTCCTTACTTGCTTTAAAGAAATACAATCTGGATGGAAGCATGGATTTTTCCTCAAGAAACATTGTGTGCAGAGTAATATCCTTAAATATAGCTAATGGTTATTGGTTGCTCCAAAAGACTGAGGCAGCCAATAGGGAGGACTGATCTCTCTATGTCACTCTTTTTCTGGTGCCATACCAGCTGAAAGTTGCTTTGTGACAGCCAAGTGCATGAATTGTTATCTCTGCTGTGCAGGTGTGGCAATTAAGGACAGGTTGCTAGGAATGAAGCACTTTTGGAGCAGCACGCACCATTAATCCCATCCTCCCCAGTGCTGAGGTACTTCAGCATCTTAGGAAATGAAAGGAACAAAATCTCTCTATTCACATGGTTCCTCACAGCAGCAAGGATAATGCAGCTTTTGTGGCATCTGTCTCGCTTTTCTATCCATCACTTTCTAACTCTCCTAGCCGGTTTCCACCAGATTTAAGAGTAGGGAAGAGATCTCACAGTGTTCAAGCAAAGTTTTACCCCTTCAGTGAGATGGCCATATAGCGAGACATTGCAGGAGCAGTCACCAGTGGAACAACAGAAATGTGAGGTGAAGACAGGCATGTCCAAGCCAAGGCCTGGTCCAGCCCGCCTGTGGCCACCCCAAGATTAAAACAAGTTTTGTAATTTATACATATGAACAATGTTACATATTTTAAGAGATCTGCTCCGAAAGTAATGCTTCTTATTTTAAGATGCTGGCTCGAGGTGTAAGAGGCGGATGTTGGTGGTATGGCAACAGAGTTTGAACCTTTCCACCAATATCACTTTACATTTTGTTTCCGTTTGACTGATGGCAGCAGAGGGGCAGTCCAACACAATGATGTTTGACTTAGTGTATGGAGCAAAGATGTGGAATTTTATTCCCCCATGCAGAAACAATGGCACTCATTGACATTCACTGACACTTGCTGAACGTTTCTGGTGAACAAACAGTGAATGTGAGCACAGTGAGGTGGTGGGTGCTGCATGTCAGCAGCGGTGACAGGGACAGTGGGCCACCTCCACTGGTGCAGATTATTGTGAGTGGGGCATGCGGGCTCTTGTTTATCTCTGGTGATAATTCATAGCTAATGATGATGACCATGGTCAAAAATAGAGTTTGTAACTGAGAATGTGCTCTAGTAAATAGTGTTATTGTGCTCTTTGTATCTGCTGTCATTTCCATGGAAATAAATAGGAGGTATTAATTTTGGGGCGCCCCACGTATATGTGGCTCAAGACAATTCCTCTTCACTCAGCATGGCCCAGGCAAGCCAAAATGTTGGACTTTCACATATTAAAATTTATTAAGCATCAAAGAATCTGCAGATGAGAGATTAAGCCCTTTAGCAAGGTACCCAGACTCCTCTCTTAAGGGTCATTTGAATTTTCTGTACAGCTGAGAAGAGGTTGGAAAGGGAGAGGTGGTGGGACCAGTCCTTTGGGATCAGCCTCTGTCAGTGGATTTCCCTGTGGATTGCTCAGTAGGTGGAACAGCAGTGGCAAACCACCAAAACCAGCGCACATAAATAACATTTTAAAATTAATCATCCCATTTCCTGCAAGTGATAAGAAAATGTGCCTTGTCTGCAAGTAATTTGTAGTCATTCATGGCAATTTCTAATATTTAAATACTAGGTAAATTAATTATTTGGCATTATTTTTAGTTAATTGCATTACTGTAATTGCAATGACTAAATAAATCAATTACTTTTTAAAAAAAAAGCCTCGGGCAAACATGGTAAATAAATTACTTACTATTTAATGGGAATTACTTGATGTTACAGAAAACAAAGGAGGAACAAATCCTTTTATGACATCAGCAAAATTCAATCACTGTCTGGGGAAAGGGATTTCAGTGCAATGTTACATCTTTATTTAACTTCCAAGATAATGTAATGAAATAGTGAGAATGCATGGGAGCCATGGGTCCGGCCTAACCTCCACACACTGTGAAGAGAGGCTGAAACATAATCTTCTGAACCATCTCAAATCAGGAAAAACATCCAGTGGCCAGCGCTAGTGCCAGGAAAGATGTGACAACAGACAGCATTAAAAGATGCCTGGACAAATGCCACCTATGCAGGGCAAAATAAATCTAGTGATAGAAGTTGCTAAAGAAGGAATGAAGAAGGTTCAGAGAACACTGTTTTTATGGCACTGGATGGAGGTTCCTGCTAGGCTGCCCCTTGGACACCATCTAACAGCTCCTCTCTGGGGCTGGGCAGTGCACAGGGAAGTAATCGGCAACAACCTCCTCTGCTTGATCCGAGCTCCACTTGTGCTGGTGGCCAGTGGGAGCCTTTGTGCCCATGGACTTGCCAGCAATAAAAATAACTGCTGAGTTCTTCCTGGTAATTTTCCCTCAGAGAACACGCTCAATTTGCATTTTTCTATCCAGCCAGCACTTTCACACAACTTAGAGGAGTTTAATTATCTTCAGGAGCTCAAATTATGTCTGACGAGCTTTAAATTGGGCAAGCGTTTCAGTAATAACTGTGAGAAGGCAGACAGGCAGATAAGGTATGCAGTGTGCAAACTCTGTCTCATTATGAAAGTGGGGTTAGAGCCCACCAGAGCTTAGTTTAAATAGGCTCCTTATTATTTCTGGTTGCATGTCTACTCTTCTTACTAAAGTTACGACGAGCTTTTAAGTTGGTTTGCTTGAGATGATGAAAAACCAAGCTAGAATCAGAAAATGTGAAATTTTTACTCACAGTAAATAACACCTCTGTATTTCTGGATGCTTCAGAAACTAGGTTAGCATGTAAAAATAGTCTCTTTGGTGAGTCGGAAATCATCTCAAAACACTGAAGGAGGATGGTTACGCAAAGTGTAGCAAAAGAATGCCAGGAACATCATTACTTTTATTGTGGTTACGTGTTTAAAATACAATTACTCAGGGGAAAAACATTTTTAATGGGATATTTTCAGAAAGAAATGCCACGTGGCACTTGCATGTGCTGACACAGGGGTACTGCTCCTGGTGGTGCCCCTCAGCCTGGCCACGCTGCTCAGCCTGACAGGACCCAATGGAGCTCCCTCCAAGTGAAAATGCATGTAAGCTGCCTGAATGCTAGCACAATGCTGAATGCCAGCCTGGTGAGGATCTCATCTTTGCTTGGTTAGTTCAGTTCCAGCCATAAATATCCCCTCGCCATAGAGCCAACATGGCGCTTTCTCACTGGGGACTTCCTGACAAACGCAGGTGGTTTCTCACAGGGAAGTAGGTGATGTTCTTTCCAACACAAAAGCTGTTCTGCCAAACCTCAAATCTGTCCTCCAAAGCACTGGGGCAGCAGGAATCCCAAAAGGAAGAAGCAGCAGTTTTTGGAAAGTTTCATTTTCCAGAGAAGTGCCAGGATGCTTGCCAGTGGGTAGCGCTCCCAGGGACATAGGTTTACATGTGGTTCTGCCAAGAGGGAACAGCTGATATTGAGTCCTGCACCAGAAGAGGCCTGCTAGACTGCCCTTACATCACCAGGCCAAAAAGGGAAGAAATCTGGAGACAGCGGTTTTGAAACTTTTGGCCTGACCCAAGGAGATGCAGGGATCTCACTCATGTCTACTCTCACACCCAGCCAAAGAGGGGATTCTCCAGCTGCATACACATGGGTAATTTTGCTGTTTGCAGCTTGAACCTCTCACACAGGCCTGAGAAGCTCCCCACTGCCAGGCCATATCCAGGACGCAGAGCTTACCCTTGCCACTCCTACTGATGTGCTGTCAGAAATTGTTGCATTACGATTGCTGAACATCCAGTGTGCCTCAGCTGCATCCCTGATTGCATCAATTAACAATAAATCAAATGAGGAGCCAATGTGGGTTCAAAATAGACTTAACGAGATCTCTCTGTTGCCTTTATTTTAAAATGATGCCCCACAGCTGGGATGTAGGTATTGCTGTAGAAGTTTATTCTTGTTGGTCTGAGCTTTGCTTTAGAACAGTCTCCTTTGCACTGATGCTAGGTGCTGCCCGTGAAGCGAGCCTCACAGCTACAAAGAGTTTAACTCTGATATCTGGTACTGGAAAATTCTTGTTTTGAAGACTTAGAGTCACCTACAGAAGACAGCATGCTAGAACATAAAACTACTAAGGTCTGCAAAGTTCTCCAGTATTAAGGTAACAGTGAGTATAAAGTAATATATAATAAGATCTTTTTGGGCTGGGTAACCCACAAGCAGATTCAGCAGCAGCATATTCTGGTTGTGGCAGGTCCTAGCTCTGTGCTCAAAGTTTGTTTTGAAGAGTTCTGTACTATAATGGTAACAGTGTGTTACTGTAACTGGTGTTTTTTTTTGTTTTTTTTTTAATAAGCTTTTCCTTTTTCTGACAAATACCACTGGTCACAAGGTGCAGGTAGTGGTGCTGATGGAAGGAAGTCATCTTTCATCTTGCCTGCTGAATCCCTTTGGAAGGCTTCATTACCATGCAAATGGAGATTGTACCCAGCGTAATAGAAATACACCTGTCAGACTGCACACATTTATAACATCAAATGTTAGCATAACTGGGATTTATAGAGCAGGTGAATTTCATCTGGGGCTGGTTAAACGTGGCCCAGCACAGGAAACAACAAGGGTTAATTATGCTTCAAGAATTCTGGCATCTTTCTGGTGAATAATTCATTCTGTTGGACATACAAGCTGCTGTGATACTGGGACACTTTTGACCTTGAAATGGCAGAGGAGATTTTTGACAAAGAAATTGCAAAGCTGACAAATGAGAGTGTAGCTGACATAGGTATGAGCAGCAATGAAAATACGCTGAAGTAAAGGTGGGAAATGAGCATCTAACCCAGCCATAATTTTGTAAGGAATTGAGTTGTTATCTGAGTTATTTTGGGGCAAGCCTTCAGGGAGACATCTTGTCCATGGTAATGAATGCAATGAGATGAAAGAAAGGAGGTTACTGATATGTCCTGCTGTAGGAAAGCGTTAGGTGACCCAAGGACAATTCATGAGCCCCTGGGCCACGGGCTGTTGAGTGCGACAGTACAGGCTGGAAGCTTGCAACATGCAGATATGTGAGCTGGGAAACAGAGTGGGTGGGAATATCATGGGACCTCAGGATCCAGAGGAAGCAAGTGCAGTGAGCATACGATGTTGCTCTTTCTCTTCCTTTCTGTGTGGAGCCCACCCTTAGGCGTAACTGGCCTTGACTTGGACAGCGTTCCTGAAGACAGAGGTAGTTATCTGTCTTACCGGATAGGCCTAACACAGAAAGGGTATCTAGCTGAAAAATGGCTGTCCTGTTTATAGTTGTCATGAGATGTTAACTCCTCCACAGAGTGATTTGTTCCGTCCTGGGACACAATGAAGAAAAATGGTGCAAATCAACCTCCTGAAGTGTCTGCCTTCTCCACGACCTGCAAAGGATCTTTGGGCAAGCTTCCACTAGGTATCATAGAATCAGATGTGGGAAGGTAATGTGGGACAATTTTTCCTCTGAATGGTAATGCTTTCTCATGAAATGGAGTTGAGTTGCAGAAGATGCTCACAGGTTTACTCTCAGCTGCCTGTCATGGAACAATATCCTGCTTTTGGTGTTATGTGAAATTAGCAAGGCAAGTCATGGCTATGTCCTGAATCTCAGTAGATACCTTGCTTTTTGTAATAGCCCTGAACTGGCGATGAATCAGCTGTAGGTCCTGCATCTCATCTACATCAATCAGCTTTTGTGAATGTGTCTTCGAATGATGATTCCAGGCAAATAACTTATTGACATATTAAAATTGGCATGTTCACAGTGCAAAGTGTTTGCCAATGCCTTTTTACTGTATTTACAGTGGCAATACTGGCAGAAAGCCGGGGAAAATGAGTTTGGGCCTGATTAAATTTTCAAAGGCCCTGAGAGAAAAAAGATGATGAAAATAAGTTTTCAATTCATACAGGAAATCACATGCAGAGCCTATGTGTTTAACCTGAGCTCCAGGATGTGTGCGCTGCTGGAAACTTAAAAATGAGTTACTGGTTTTTATGTCTAGATATGTCATAATAAAAATGTCTTGAAGTGCAACATTTTATTATGCTTTTCCAAGTGTTTGGAAGGGATTAATTTAGAATGCCTCTGCCTTGCATAGCAAGTATTATTTATATCACTGCACTACTGATTTCCAGGGCTATTACCTTCTCTACAAAAGAAAATGAAGAACAGGTGGTCCAGCAACCAAAAAGTATGCCTTTCCTGGTTAATGTTAAAATGACCCCTTCAGAACTCAAAAGAAAATTCCTTGGTCATAGTGTTGGTGCCTGTTTGTGGTTTTTGTTTCTTTTTTTTAATGGAACATAGCCTTTGAAATAGTTAGGCTTTCTTATTTGTGGTTTTGATGTATCAAAAACATATCAAACACTAGATAATCAATTTCCATGTTCCCCTGCAACATTCCTTCCTTGCCCTGCTCTACTGAAAGGCACAGAGGTAAAAAAAATATGAAGGTTTTTATCTAAATATTTCCCTTAGAAGTATAGTTCTACAATCAATTGCATTTGTTGCTTTCTGTGTCTGTAAGCAGCAGCAGTAGTAAGGAAGGAAGGTGTAAACTTTGCATAGGAACATTTTTTGATACACATACTATACATAGCTGCCAGCTTGGAAACATGCTGGGTCTGCAAGCAGCAGTCTCCAAATCCAGGGGCAAGACCTGATGAAAGCCACGTTTACAGAACTCAGCTCACCATCCCTCCTCTTCAGATGCGTCTGCTGTTGCTGCCCCTTGTACCTCGTGCTGGGTTTACCTGCAACTGCAGTTACTCCTGTACTTGCAACAGGGCAAACAGGTCAGAAGGAATGTTTCAGTCACAGAGAACGTGCTGGTCTGGGGGCTGGTTTTCAGTTAAGCGTTCAAGTTGTTGAAATATGTCTTTTCCTACAGTTGTGCTTTTTTTTCTTCTCTTTACGTTCTCTTTAATCTCTCTATGCACTATTATTTTATGATAGGCAGGTTGGGAATGGCTTTGAACACATGGGCTTGTCTAAGCATCTGTACCTCCAGCTCTATGCACAGATACAGAGCCTTGGGTATTCTGCAGGCATTTTCCTGGGATGTTAATAAATTAGAGTCTCATTCTTTCCTCTTCAGCTGCAATGCTGGTTGACCCCTTTATGCAGTGCTAACCCAAGCACTGTAGAAATCACCTTATGCTTAATTGTCTTCCAGACAAGCTACCTGCTACAGGATTTAGTTTTTACATATTTTTTTTCCCCTGTAGATGTTCTAAGCCCTTGTAACATATTTTAGTAAGAGTTTACATAGCTTTGTTAGCAAATCAGTGTTTTCAGTATTTAAACTCTTTGATAATATCCTATTGAAGCCAAAGACTTTCTTACTGGTTGATGTACTTAATTTTCACAACATCCTCTCTTTCAGTAGCACGGTGCAACAACATCCTTCGCAAATGAGCAGAGGATAGATTGTATCTACAGCAGTACAAAAAAGAAAAAAATATATATAACTCCACGGTAATGCACCTTCTTCCATTCTTTGATCAGAAGTGGGGGCCCTCGGCACTGGAGAATGTCACTGAATGCTCTATAATATTTCTTCCAAGACATCATTGTTTCTGCTGGCATGGGAGAGTTTGATTTTGTTAATGATGCAGTTTTCCATGCAATCTAGAGGCTTAGATTAGGAATTTGTAGTTGGTTAGGGGCTGAAATAATTGAGGAGAGAAACAGATCAGCGTGGAGAATTTTGATTTTCTTCTGGAGAAATGTGACTTGGAAGTTTTGAACTTTTCCCCTGACCTTTAATGAGGGAGAAGGGACCCCAAACCCCAAATAATTTGTTTTTGGCAATGGGACAGAATTTTCTGAAAGAACTGCCACAGCAAAAACTCTCATCTTGTGGAGGATGGAAGCCATCCATTTCTGCCCATGTTTCCTTGCACTTATCTTCACTGAAGTTATCTACATTGATTTTTATTTTATTTTATTTTATTTTATTTCTCCAGCTAATCCAGACACAGCCCATCCTGTCCCCCAAAGTGCTTGGTAGTGTTCTTGAGACAGAGTCATCCACAAGTTTTATGAGTTCACTCTCTTGGCTGTATTTTCCTCTTTGCAAAGAGAATGTCGTGCAAGACAATTTCATATTCTTAATAAACTCAAGAAATATCACATCTGCTGCTTCCTCTTTATCCACTTGGCTGGTTACTCTGACAAGGAGTGAAATTAGAAATGCTTTGAGAGAGCTGGTTCTTGAATAATCTATTCTGGCTCTTTTTATCAGCTTGTTATTCCCTAGATGACTACAAAGGTGTTGTTTAAAATTGTTTTTCTGTCTCTCTGAGTATGAGTTTACTTCGATTTCCTGAGTTGTTCCTTGTCTCCTGAAAGGTGAACAATTTCACTTGCTCTCCTCAGTTGCTCAGGTAGAGGGAATTCATACTGATAGTTCCTGAAGGCCTGGGGATGTCTCCAGTGTGGAAGGGAGAATTTCAGCTGTTCCTTGGGGCACTGTTACTTCTCTAGATATTCTTTAACCAGGTCTTTTCCTACTATGGTCTTCATTCCTACATCCTTGTTTAAATGTATTAAGATGGAAGTCACAGTTTACATTTGCTGAGAAGGATGATGGAAACAAAGGTCTTGGCACATCGAATTAGGGTGGAGAAGACTGAACTGTCACTAGCATGGGGAGTGACTGGGGTGCTCCAAACAGTTTCTCTCTGCTGATGAATTGAACATGAAGAGATCCATAATCTAGAATGAGACCAAATTACATTTCCTAACCGGACATTTCCTTTATAAATATTCCTTTGGAGCCTTAAATATGTGATTGGAGAAGATGTGACGGAGGCAGGGGAGTGAAGGCAGAATCACTTACAGATGTGGCTACAGAAAGATATTTTTGTGACAAGCTCAGTAGACAATGGGTCAGGAAGTGCTTTCCGGCTTGCCAAACGTAAGCAATGTCTAATAGTTTATAAATGCATGTCTTTGAATAAAAGACATAAGAGCTGTCTTTGAAACACATATCCATCTCTTTGCTAAGGGTCAGAGCATCATCTCCCCTTGGCTCCTGTTTTGTGATTCCAGCCATGTCACTTTAAATAGAGAGATGTGTGCTGGCCAGAGGAACAATTTAATCAGCTCTCAGAGCTATAATGTGAGTCCAGAGTTCTGCCACAAAATGACTTGTGAGATTTTTTTTTAAAAGACTGCATGTAGGTTAATTTTTTGCCTACCAAATGGCTTTTAAGCCTTTAGAGATTTATCTTGTCAATCTTCGGCTGTGGCCTTAAGGCTAGAAAACTAAAAAACAAGAAAGTTATTGCCTTCTACCATAGCTCCAAGGCAAGGATCAGAAGGAAAAAAACTACAAGTACTGTGGAAAAATGTACTTTATCGATGCATTGCTAGTTTTATGCATGGAGCTTCCCCGGTGCATGAAAACCTTTACTATCAATTAACAAAAGCCAAAGGTCTTCAGAAGTGGTCTTTGCCTCTGAGTTGTGTTCGTTCTGTATTTCTTTGCGCACAGTGAGTACAGCTATGATCTTCCAATGGCCAGACTAAGAAAGGAGGAGTGATTTTTGCCAGAGCCAGCAGGATGGATCAACTGGCTGCAATGCTGAGGGCTGGTCTCAGCAGATCCTGCAGGGGAATAAGATCTACTGGGAGTTCCAGAAGTAAACTGGGAGTACTCAGAAGATCTGAAAAGCACAGCATAGCACACTTGCTGAATGCTGAATCTTCCTCTGTCAAGATTCTGTTTCAATTCTGCTTCAATTAAGGTTAAGATTTTGTTTGAATTAAGCACCTCTCCTATAAGGAAAGGTTGAGGAAACTGGGCTTGTTTAGCTGAGAGAAAACTGTGGGGAATCCTCATTGCAGCATTCCAGTACTTGAGGGGAGCTTATATGTGGGAGGGGGACTGACTTTTTTACATGGTCTGATAGTGATAGGACAAGGGGGAATGTCTTTAAACTAAAATAGGGGAGATTTATATGTTAGGAAGAAATTTTTTTTACTCAGAGGGCAGCGAGGCCCTGGCACTGGAAGTATGGGGAGGGAGCAGAGGTGTTTTGAAATGACGGGTACCCATGAATGGAATGGGGACACTTGGAAGGAATAGAGACATTCTGGTTGTGTGCTAGCAGGAATTTATTCTCAGAAAGAGTGGGGAGGCAGTGGCACAGGCTGCCCACAGAGGTGGTGGAGTCGCCATCCCTGGAGGTGTTCAGGTGGAGGTGTATCACTAAGAGACATGGATAGAGGGCATGGTGAGGGTGGGTTGGGGTTGGACTTGATGATCTTGGAGGTCTCTTCCAACTTTAGTCATTCTATGATTCTACAATATCAGTTTGAGCACCTGTGTTCTCTAGCAGTTGCAGCCTTTACTGACTGACTTGGGAGATGTCCGAGCTTCACCATTGTCCCATGCCAGGCAGCTCACCACAGCCACATATGGGGCAACCTGAAAATTTAAGCTCCCTGGGGGAATATATTAGAAACTAGGCTATTTTAGAAAGCATGTATAAATGCTACCTGGAAGTAAAAAAGACTTAGCAGAAAATTCTCATCTGTATTTTCAAAGACATTGCTAACTTGCCAAAGTTCTCTTTAATAATTCTGAGTATTTCACACATCACAGACTTGAGACATTGAAAGACATCCCATCCTTTTAATTATTGTGTCTCTTTCTCTCAAGGAGATGTCACTATGGAAAAAACTATAAAAAAAGAAAGGGAAATAATGAATATCATTATGATAGGGAAAAAATAACAGGTAATATTCAAAAGGCAAACAAGGTTATTATGATCTGAAAGTCAGGAAAGGAATAATTTCAGCACCAATAAAGTTGTCATCATAAAAGCATTTTATAGAAAGGGCAAAGAAAGACTGCGATACAAAAGTATTCATAAAATCCAATTTGAGAAATAAGTGTATGTAGGAAGTCCAGTGTGTTCTGAATCTATCCATCAAATTCAGATGGATTTTTAATGCCATGCATCCGTGTGTTTTAGATATCTGTGGAAAATAAATATTGTTTCATACTGTCTGCTGTATATAATTATCTTCACATTAGAGCTTGGTGCCAAGTTGTTTGATAGTAATTAGGGAAAGGAGAGATCCTCTCACTATTAGCACTTTCCCTTGTGTGGAAAAAAAAAAACCAAAAAAACCAATGAAGGTGTTTATGGAAGGCTGTCTTTTGGATTTAATAATAATGCTGACAATGATCTTGAATATCTTGTAGCCTTTCCCACCTTCAGATTGCCTGACATTACCTTCTTAACTAATCACATTCTTATTCTGAAACGTTTTCCTCTTCCTGTCAAGGAAATTGGCTCTGTGTGGACAGCTGAATGACAAAAGCAGTCAGTGAGTAAAGTCACTGCTATAAATAGCTAGGGAGGTCTGAAAGCTTTGCATCTGTGGTGTGTTCCAGTGCTCACTAGGCTTAGGGGTAAAGACCCCAAAGACTGGATGTCAAACCAAGCCCTCACAGGATGAGCAGGGACACACTGACCCTGTGGAAACAAGTCTTTCCCCAGCCCAGACCCCGGGATGTTTGTCTCTGTGCTGTATTCTGGGGACCCTGTAAGAAAAAGCAGCGAGAAGTGAACTAAGTATGACCCAAAGATATTTCTGCTCTGGATTTGATTCCTGGCCCTTTTTATAACCACTCAGCACCTGAGATCTAAGGCAACTTCAGACCCTTTTGGGGGTTTTGGAGATGGCTAGGCTGTCCATTGAATGATGAATGCTCTCCATTGCTCTCAACAGCCACTGGCTCTGAAACAGACTAAGAAGAGGTTAAAGAGACTTTGATCTTTCAGGCTGAAGCAGGAAGTAGGAAGAAAAAAAAAAGATATTTTAGCAAATGTAGGGTATTTTTCTTTTTCTTTTTCTTTTCTTTCTTTTCCAATCAGGGGTGTTTTTCCTTTTCCACCTACAGTGTCTACAGCAAACTTACCTAGAAAGATTAGAAACACTTCAGACTTATTGCCATGTTCACATTTAACTAGCCTTGAGTCTGGAACTGCAGAGAACCACACTCAGTGCTCTCAAGTCCAAGTCCTTCACCTATTATTTTTAAGAAAGTTGTCCCTGCAGGTATTAAATAACCACAAAGTGCTGCTGCAGCAGAGCTGAGGATTTTCTAATAATGTTAAAACTAACACATCAGGTTTTGCTTGGCAGCATTGGCACAAAATTCTGTTATGAACCACAAGTATCTCTTAAGCTCTCATAAAAATAAAGCTAAATACTTTCCTAGTGCCAGACCTGATGCTGGCTGATGTCAATAGATGTGGCCTGTTGATGCCAATGGAGACAAAATGCTTAACAGGCTGAAAATTAGCCTCATCTTGCCAGATGTTTCTAAAAGCCTTTCCAGAGCTCTCTGTGTACTGTAGCAGTATCTAGTAGCTTTTGGGTAAAGGAGGAAAGAAGATTTTCTAGTAACTCCTGAAAATAGTTGCGATTTTTGGTAAGCCTGTCAAGCTGAAATTTCATGTGCATTGTGCAAATGATAGCACCTGGAGAGATACAAATCCATATGGATTTTCCCTGGTGCACATTCAGCTGCCATCCACGGGAGCTGTGCCTTTTTCAGGCAATGGGAGAAAATTCAGCACCTCTGATCTGAGGAGGAACACAACACTTCTTTGGAGGAGACCAGTCTGATGTGCAAGACACTTTTAAAAATTCTCACTATAGCTTTTTAAGCAAACATGAAATCATTGCTGATAATGTTTGCCTTGCTGTCAGCGGTGATAGGAAGGTAAAGAATGAAAAAAGGAGGAATGGAATCCATAGCAATCTGGATGATTTAAGAAAGCATGTTTGTAATGCATGGAAATATTATTCTTCCAGGAAAAAGAAACTTACCAACAGAAGAGACTGAGTCCTGGAAAGCCATCAGTCAGCTAAGGATGTGGTGCCAGAGTGGATCTGCAGCTGAAGAGCTCATGGGACCAGGATGTGGTCTGTGAATGTTGTATATCTTTAAATGCATGCAATTTCTGCTTTATTTGCTTTACACTGGGCTCTTAGGAGTGCCTTTTCCTTTGAAGGGACCCTGGTGGCATCAGCCAGATGGCATTTCCACCACTCGGGGTAATCACAGAGAGGGAGCAGCAAAGCCAGGAGAGATGTTTTATACAAAAGTGCCCTCTTTAACAGGGACACTGCTGTCTGTCAAAGGTTGAACTAATCTTTTCAGCAGTAGATTTTTTTGTCTTCTACCCACCTGCCTAATTTTCATGGTATTTGAAGGAGTTAAGCATTTTTTTGGTGTGTCTTTCATATCATGCCAGCTTTAGACACTGCACTGGGAAAGTTTTAAGGGAAGAAAAGCAGCAGTAGCTGTTGACAGACACACAGACATTTTCTTGGGCAACCAGGGTAAAAAGCTGTCTTTGTGTGTTATAAGGCTATATTCTTGATGTACACAGTAAAATATGAGAAGGTTTTTTGGTCTGATTGATTTTTCAGCCATGTTAATGAGCAGTATGTGAAGCAACTACAAATAATTAAGGTAATTATAAACCATGTAATTTGACAAAGTTGCAGTGGTAGCATTTAAATGCTTGCCTATTTATATTAGGATTTTAAACTGGGGTCAAGTTTTACAGGCAGGATGTCAGGGAGAGGGCAATTTGATAATTCTCTCCATGGTTATGGATGCAGGCATCCATGACAACACGGCAGGTCTGTCAAGTGTTTCCCAGAGTGCCCCAAGGCTCTGTCCAGACACTGGTCTTGGCAGGAGGTGTAGCTGAGCATCTGCTCATCCACTGCCTCAGGTATGCTCAAGGTCCTGCCACAGCCCCTGCTTCCCAGCCACACATCCTCTTGCCTTCTGTCTGAAAATAATGTCTATGCGTGCCAAGAGCTATATGTCAGAGCTCCTCTGAAACAGATACTTGTGCAGATTCATCTCTGTCATATGGCTGGGAATTGTTTAAATGAAGACCAAAAAGGCATTTTTATGCTGCCTGCTGCAGCCAAGTATTTTATAACTTTGCTTAGAGCTTTCAGCCACTGCCTGAACTGCAGATGGGGAGATGGGGAGGTACTCCAGATACTTGCCTTGGCTATCGCATACTTCGATGCCTCTTATTCTGCTGTTGAACACAGGAGAGATCAGCACTGAAATGAAACGTCCACCAGGACTGACAACTGTATAGAGCCTGTCTCCGTATTAAGGCTAGTCTACTTCTGCTGATGAACCACGTTGTTCTTTAGCCCAACCTGCAAGCCACGTGCAGATGCATCCCATGTGGCATCTGAAAGTGATGCTGTGGAAATCCACACAGATCGGTGTTAGCACAAATGTGTTAGCATATCTGTCAAAGCATGATGCATCTGATCTGAACCAACCTCCTAGGTCTCTCCATGCTCAAGAGAAATTGGTGTGGCTAAAAAGTGGTTTGGATTAGTCTTAGGTTTGTTTGTTTGTTTGTTTGTTTGTTTGTTTGTTTGTTTATAGCATGAAGGATCTTTCCCTACCTACTATACGAGGCCTTGCAAATTCTACCCTGGATGACACTTGCTATGAAGGATAGGGGTGTAAAGGGGATAACCACTTCCCAACTTACCACAAGATGGGAATTTCTGCATCAGACCCCACTTTACTCCCAGAGTTGTAGACTTGTAGACACTGCCTCTGCATCCATTCCAAGAAGGGAAAGCATAATCTTTCTAGCTGCTCTTTCCCTGGATATAGAGGCACGTTCAGGTTGCTGAGTCTATCTTAATTGCAACTGGTTTGGATGTTTTCATGTAACTACAGTAAGTGCATCAGCCCTAGAGCAGCCGTGGGCCTAAAAGAGAAAATACAGGCAACTGTTTCCATCTAGGCACTCAGCCCATGAATCAGAGTGCTGGGCATTAACCAGGAAAGGCATTGCTGTTTTATTCCCATCACAGCAACAGTGATGCAGATATACAGCTCCCTAACTGAGAAACATATGTGGAAAACTACTGCTAGACCAGATCTCAACAGTAACCTCATTCCCTTCAGCACAGAAACCTGCTACCTAATTCCATTGCACGAGATAGTTGTGCAGAAGTTGTGAAGCATCCATGCTCCAGAAAAGCTTTGGTAGCTTTTTCTTGTTGTGCAATTGCCTGTGAGAGCAGACAGGCAGGTCACAGCCTGGGGTCACTGCCCCAAAGTGCTTGGTGGTATTGAAGAATGAAACCTCACGAAGAGGCAGAGGAAGAGCCTCAGTTAAGAAGGCAAAACCGGAGCTGTCAGGAGGATGCAGCCTTTCAGTGTGGAGACCCAGCTAAGTCAGCTTGGCCTGAAAATTGTCTCAGCAGTTGTTTCCACCAGCGGGCTAGCTGTGAAGGGCACTGCTTGTCAGCTGCCACCACTGTTTCTTCTCTTTGCCTTAAGTGAAAGCTGAATGTGGCAGGCAGCTCAGGGAAGGAAAAAGAGCCTGGTTTATTTATTCCGTGCTTGCCAGCCCCATGGCTGAAGGCCCTCCCTAAGCAACAAGATTAGCAGTTTCAGGTCACTGCGACCGTTGCAAGCATCTGCTCTGACTAATAGCGTAATGGTGCAGCCATTTTAGCTCTGGGTTTGCTCGAGGCTCCAACACTTTTTGTATTCAGTCTGTTACTAGTCATATCATTTGCAGCATCTGTCAGAGGAAATGATGCTGAGACATTCACCCAGCCTGCCTGCGGGTTGGAGCAGGCCAGATCTGCTGCAGTTCCACAGGGTCTGTAGAACAGGGTCCTTATGCACCCCTCCAGCAGCCTGAGGTCAGTGTGAACCCAGGGGTGGACTCACCAGGACAGCAGAGACACAGAGAAAAATGAAATATGAGTCTTGCTACTGGTCTTTGCCTGCCCTGCTTACTGTTCCTCATTGCTCTGCTGTATCTTATTTCAGCTCCCCATGTTCCCTGGGGCTCTCTGGTTCCATGTATTTGGTAGACATCTTCTACTCTAGCATTTCACACTCCAAAAAGTGTGAAAATGACTTCCCAAAGCAGGAGAGATACACCAGCAACAAGCACTGGCTGAACAGCTGCAGGTCCCTCCACTTCTTCTGGTTCCACATCATATCCTTCACTGTAGCATGGTCAGGAGTAGAGTATGCACACAGAATGACAGTATTCATGTCCTGCATGGCACACTGTACCAGCCTTAAATAAGTGATCTGAGATCATAGGCTTTCTCAAGCTATTTGTACGCATTATTCTTGCAGTACAATAATTGGCCTTTGCACAAGGCCAAACCAAGCCCATTTTTTTCTAAATTTCTATCTCAAAGTAGATTGACTTGGGTACTAGAAGACATGAACTTCAAGTGGTGTTTTCCCTATGTGTGAGGAACACAATGTCTTTCCCACTTGTCTTCTCTCCCAGATGAATGTGTCAGCATCCAATTCCGGTTTCAGTGCTGCTGCAGCCTCTCTTTCAACAAAAACATCTCTGGGACCTTGCTCTGTGTAGTTTCCGATTTGAACAAGCTTGATGACTTCAGAGACATTCACTACTCTGTCACATGGGGTGTAAGCTGTTGGTGACAATACACAGAGCAACTGAATAATTTTATTTCATCAGAAGAGTAGTTTTACCAAATACCCAGCTGAGATTTCTTTGACAAACCTGATCTGTGAGAAAAGCTGAAAACCCACCACCAGAAAATCAAGCCCTTTAAAACACCTCAAACATAAGTCCTAAGGCTATTATCTGGATCATAAAACACTCTGGAAATCTTAGCTTTGGATTATCTTTGTAGGATCTTCTGCAGGAGCTAGGGCAGCCTTTGGCGTCCTTCAAAGAGCAAAAGAACAGAAAGAGGATCATTTTAAACATCAGACGCCTGCATGGCTGATTTCTCTACTGGTGGCTGTGAGAAATACTTGCTAAATTAATAGACCACATACCTTCTTTGTCATGTAGGTTGAGTCCAGCTTGTTAATTATGGTTCCATTCATTCTCTGCATGACTCTTTCTGGTCACTAGATGTCACTAATAACGAATGAGAAAGAGAAAACAAGTGGAACTTAGGGAGGAAAATTGCTTCTGAACGCAGTCCCTGGGAGTATCTCTGTCCAGCCCTATGTCAGCAAAAGAATGGCACTTAAGCACATGCTTAGCTTCACTTTAACTGGAGTTAAAAGGATGTCCCAGTATTTAGTGGCATCAAATGCACTCAAGTGCTCCAGTGAATTGGGAGTCCAGGCTAGAATGTGTTCCTAAAGGAGATGTACTATTGCTTGGCCACTTCTATAAACAGGAGTGTTTGTGTCAAGGACAAAGAGCAGTGAAGGTCTTAGGTCTGATGTTCCAAGCCTTTGCTGCTTGACTTTGACACTCTTTACATAAAACCTACCTGGAGCCGGGGAGTTCTTTGCAGCACTGAGAACCAGGCATGTATGACCATGCTTTTCTGTCTTTCAGGACACTAAACTGGACAACTTGAGGTAACTGCCGTTGCAAGAATCTTCCCAAAGTATCAAGATGTCACACATCATTTATCATTTTCTTTCCAGTGCACAGAAAACTTTATTTTCCTGTTTCCCACCACTGGATAGAAAGTGGTATACTTGCCCAGGTCAACATATAATGCTTATCAGCAGCTAAAAATAGTCATTCCACCAAGGTCTAATTGGGAGCTCCTGCTGGCAAAGGAACAGAATCCTGTCTATGCTCCCAAGGAGACCAGGGTAGTGCCACGTCATGTGGGGTCTCCTGCAGAGCAGGGTGTCATCAGGTGTGTGAGACTTAGGCACTAATTTACTTGGACATGGGTCAGTATTGAGTAGACCTTTGATTGTACTTCTTTATCGTACGTAAAATGTTTCTGTGACACTTTGCAATGTGTTTCCTGGCACTGTGCCCATGACTTCTGGAGGAGCAGCCAGCAGACATCACATACATCAAGGACTTTGGGGGACTTTGTACTTCTTAGCATAAGTTCATGCCTCCATGCTGATCTAATCCAATATATACAACTACCACCATGCCATTAGTCTGATGAACAGTTACAGCCAAAGTCTTAGTTGCATTTAGCTTGGGGGTGAATCCATTAAGAAATGAAGGACATACAGCCCCTGTAATCTGTGTGTCAACTGCATTCAAATCTGTTGTTTAGGACATTTACTTTCAGCTAGCTCTAGGCTGACTCTTCACCAGAAATGGGGGTGTATTATGCCAGACAGCCAATACAGGAGCCAACTGTTCTTGGGACAGTTAGTCAAGAATGAGCATAAGTTTCACGGATAGGGATTTACAGATTTTCATGAACACATCCTCACGTCTGCTCAATTCCAGCAGATTGGCTCAGTCTTCTGTGCCCCTTTGTTTTGATTCCTTTATGGGAACATATGATAGTTTGCACAAAGCCATCCTTCACCTCCACCTGCCCAGCAACATGCAAAATATTGGAGAGGCATACAGCAAGAGAGAAGAAGAGACTCTCCTACTCCAATGCTTTAAGGGCAGCAAGATGAACTCAAGCTATATCCTGTGCATGAAGTAGAGACAATGGCTTCATCTAACTACAGCAAAAAAAAGACAACATGAGGTTGAAAGACAAAGCTGAGACCTCAAATGCGTAGACCTGAATACACTGGTTTTCTGACAGTCTTTCTTGCAGTAGCTCTGCTACATCTAATTACTGGTAATGCAACTTCCACAGCCTCGGACAGGACAATTAGATGCATTCTTGTCCCTTTTCATTTTCCATCTAGTTTTCTTGGTTTCTTTGTTTCTTGGTAGAAATACTTGCTAGATATCAGAATTTTCTAGCTGGTGATAAAATTCCAATATTTCAGAAGTCGTTTTTGTTTTAGATCAAATTTCAACCTAACACGCTCTTCTCTTTCCCTTCTTCAGAAACGTCTAATCAGAATAATCAAATTGGCTGGTTTTGCCTTGTGAAAATCATTTTGTTTCAACAATACCTAAAGTCTCCATTTCCACAAGGTACACACATTTTACTTCTATCATAACAAATCATTATACCAGCAAATATTAAACACATCACTGAAATATAATATTAAAATTAATATTTGATATTGTCCTAAAAGTTCACGTGAAAGTAATGGAAATAGATGAGTTGAAAGAGGAATTTATTTACTTTACCTCAGCAGGATGAGATATTTTGGTGCTATCAAGAGAAACTTAGCAAGAGCTTTTTTCAGCGCTTTGCTCTAGTCTGTAATTTTATCAGGGATTGCACGTTTTTGAGAAAATCAAAGGCAAATATCTATTCTGAAGAAAAGCTGTTCTGCTGGAAAAGCTCCAAGCAATCTTTTTTCTAAAACCTTCCTCAAAACTATCTCATCCCATGCCCTGAGCCCTTTCCACTCTCTTCTGTAGGTCACATTTGCACTCCATCAAACACCCAGCCCTAATCTAGGTCTACAGTTGAGGCCTTTGGCCGCCTGTCAGTCCCGGCCCTCTGACATCTCTTCCAACCTTGCTTTTCATCCACATGGCAGAGGTCAGTCCTCTGTCTTGTCTTCTGCTGTCTCAGTGCAGAGGCAGTGCATTGGGTTTCTGCTGGGTGACCATCATGGTCTCTGCCCAGGCCCATCGTTACCCTGTGGGGAGACTTCAAATTCATGCCACCGCGCTCCTCACTGCATGGCGGCTTGCAGTGAGAGAGTGGGAGAGAGGCCTTGAGGGAAGCAGCAGCCAGTGGGGGTAATGGCTTCCACAAGTGCTGGCTTTCCACCCAGCTAAGGTTCTTGTGTGGTCTTACATCATCATGCAGCTCAGGACATGTACACCCAACAGGCAGTCACAAGAAGTCAGGGGTCACAGGCAGTGCACAGAGCGGTGACAGAACAGATGTCCTGGCTCCAGCCCACTGCAGAGCATCCCTGTTTGCTGTGCTGAAGTGTTATTTCTTCTGCAGCACTTTAGGCAGACATTTATACGTCCTCTTCTGGTCCCTGTATCAGAACATTGCAAAGTGGGATACGTTCACTCTATTCCTCTGTGTGAGAATTGCTATAACTTCCAACAAGCAGAGGGATATTGAACTTCAGTAATTATGAAGCTATTCAAGCAAAAAGCCATGACTCCAAAACATACAAAGATACTCACAAGGCTTCTCAATAATATATGGACCAGTAAGGGGCTGACAAGCAATGCATCATTCTTCCTACCCGGGATGAATTGATTCTGTCACCAGCAAACTAAATGCAATCAGAATCTTGACTTGAATCATAAATCGTACTTAAGCCACAGTTAGCAGTAAAGTGAAGTGAAGCAGATATAAAAAGAAAAAAAAAATAAGGGGAAGAGATGGTACAGCAAATAATCTTCAATAAAGAAGGAAAAATTAAATATTTTATTTTAGTATGTAAAATACTTTTTAGTTTTTAGAACTGCATACAGTTGGAAAGCAGAGAGAAGTAGCATGTTAATATGATATATCCTATCATCCTGTATTATTCCAATACAACCAGAGTGCCTGACAAATGATATTATGGTGTCTAGGTCCTGGGGTCTCTTTAGGCCTGGTTTGCTGAGAAAAAATCTTGCTTTCTTGGCTGACCAGTCTGCTGGGTACACAGACACTGAGATGGAAGTCCATGCAAAAAAACTCAACATGGGGATTGTACAGAGTGATGAACCTGCTTTGTGGGGAGAGACAGACTACACTTAGCCAGGAATTCATCTTGCTGGGCTCCCCTCTGCTAAAAACTGGATCTGAAAATAATTTTCAGGAGCTTGTCCTGAAAAACTGTGCAAAGATGGACAGTGCAGTAAAGTATCTCTTCCACACAGCCAGCAGCGTAGCCCTCCAGCAGGAGCTGGGACTCTGTAAATGTGAAATGGAAATAACGAAGATGGTCTCTGCAAATGATCAAAGGATTAAGAAGAGCCTTAGAGATCTGGGGAACATCTTGATGTAGAGAGATGGGCACACGTTGGTGTACTGAAAGACTGTCAGGAATTCCTCTGCTGGGAACTGGAGCAGATGGATGGGAAAGATGAACTGGTTTGCTTTTTTAGTAAAACTATCCTCTATTGGAAAAGCATCCCATGGACAAAGGACCTATAGCATGAAGCCATTCTCTCGCTTTGGTGGTGTACTGTCTGTCAGGGACAAAACTACCCTGATCTGCAGGAGGCAACCACTTCACCTGACTGAAGTCTCAGCCAGTCCCCTAGAGATCACTAGCATGAAAATTTTGATGATAAACATCAGCAAATTATGTCAATTAAAAGAAATTGAGCATCTGATCTAACAATTATCATACAACAATCTTTGTTTTAGTTTAATTGTTATATCCATACCTTGGAAGTAGGCAGGACAGCTGAGACTTTCTGCAGCTGATCAGGCATTTCGATTTTATCATCAGCTATTGAAAGGCTCTTGAATCACTCAATTTGTGCCCATTTCAATCATTTTCTAGTCTAACCCTGCTCTCAGGAAAGACAATGATGAAATCACACAAGTTTGATTCAACCTAAGATCGATTAATCTCCCTGTGGTGAGTATTTTAAGATTCATATAGATTGAACCCTTTCGCAGCCAAAGACCTGCACTTCATATATATATCAGACATCAAGAGGGAAAGAAATGCAAGCAATCTTCTTCAACTAAACTTTAAAGCAAGGAGTAAAAATATTGCTTTATTCCTCAAATTAGTTAGGAAAACTGATCAAAAAGTTTGTGACAGAACATATTTCTTCTAGAAAATGCTATTTCATCAAAACAGGCTACATCTGAATGCATTAATTTCAAAGGAAGATTATTTTTCAAACAAGGCTGGAACAACAAAAAAAATTCCTTTCTGAACCTTTTATCTCTGAGACCTCCTACAGCATTGCTTCAGGCCCACAAAGTTGAACATGGTGCTTATTTTGAAAGGAAGGAGGTAGGGACTCATAAACCTGACAGTCTAGCTACAGTGCCCAGAATGACACTATCATCCATTTATTCCTCACACAACAGGTCCTTAATGAAGACTAATTGGAGGAGTAAAAGCAGTCAACTTGCATTCATTGAAAAAGCAAGTCATACCAGAACAAAGTGATGACACCTCTTTGCCTTCAAGTGGGGTAACCCATTGAAGGAGATGGGGTAAGCAGTAGCAATGGCTGATTCTAGTAAAAAGGTATGTTGATGACAGAAATGACTAAGTGATGTGACCCAGACAAATTTATAGAGGCTGGGGCTGTATGAGGGGACAGAATTTGGTCAGGCTGACCTGGTTGAATCAGATGATGTTCCTTAAGGTGCACTGGGTATGACACAGGGGACAGAAGAGAATTCATCAGGGTATGGATATGAATGTGAAATGTTGGTGTTGGGATGCATAGAATGGACTGCTGGATGTGGGGGCATTTCAACAAAAAGGACAGAGTTGATTCACAGGAATGCAAACAAACAGAAGTGCCCTCTGTAAGTCTTCACTGTTGGTCAGGTCACCATGGGTCTGGAAAGGCCCTGAATCAAGCATTGTGCCCCATTTTGAAGCTGTGCTTCAAGTACTGTGTTGAAGTACTGAAAAAGAAACCAGAGCAAAAGAGCAAGAAAGAGGGGACATCTGTAATACGCTGCACATGAGGAGAGAACTGCTTATCCCAGGAAAGAAGAGATTGAGCAGAGATTTTCAATGTTTTTTTAATAGATCTAAGATAGCTGTAAAGAGAAATGAGGTGGGTTACTCTCTGCGTGTTGGAGCTAGGAGGAAAGAAGCAGAAATATCAGCTGAAAATTCTCAAGCACTTCTTGTGCTTTCTAGCAGCCTAACCAATCAATGCCAAAGAGGTGTTTTGATTCCATGAAGCAAAATACCTGTATCGACCTGCAGTGATGTATTTGTGGTTTTGTTGTGGAACTCGGCTTCTGAGGAAAGATGTGCTTATTACATGGAGCAGTACAACACTCTTAAAGAGAAAGGTCCCAGACTGGTCGGACTTTTCTTGAGATCAGATGCAAATACACCTCACTGACTAACACTGACGTGTACTTTAATTCATCCTTGATTTCTGAGAAAGGAAAGAAAGGAAAAAAATATTTGAATTAGCACAATCTTGTTCTCCACTGTCCAAAATAACACTGACTAATTTTCATTTAGAATATTTATTCCAGATTTCATGTCATGACTTTGTGGAAACAGGGCTTTCAGCTCATCTCTGTGAACCTCAGATCTACTATAGCCTGGACCAGATGGAATTTCCCGTAGTCTAAGGCAAACTTCTCAAAATACGTAACTATGAAGGACAATTTTTCCTCAGTAAAATCACATCAATTCTAGGTATTCAGAAACATATCAGATTCTTGTTTCTGGTACAGTTTCCTTTAAGATGTGCATCTAATGGATTGTCCACACGTTCAATCTTCCCCCAGATTACTTTCTCTTTTGGAGATGCTCAATGAATAAAATATCAGCATTTTGTCTCTGTCACCTAACTAATATGTTGTACCTGGTGACATTTTAGGTAGAGCCTGCAAGTCTTGTACGTGGGGCAAGCAGAAGTAAAGAAGTTAATGAAATGAGAAAAAAGTCAAAGTAGGAAAAGACAATTTCTTTTTCACAGGTGTTGGTAGCTTACTTTGAAGTTCAGCAGCTCCAGTAGCCTTCATCAGAGCCAGGACAAGACTGTTCTTTCAGCCTTCTACTTCTTTCTCCATTCTGAGATCAGTGTACCTTCCATGTTTGTACCAGCGTGTTAGAACAAGTTATTGGAAGAAGACCAAGTGTTTAATGACCCGAGAAGAAGGCTTGGCCAATTCTGTGTTTGATAACAAGTAAAGGAGAGTTGTTTAACACATTTTAACTGGTTCAACAGCATTTCACTCACTACACCAGATGCAATGGGATCCAGTTTTCCTTCTGAAATGTGATTGAAAATATACTTCTCCTCAGAAACTGTAATGATGCAATTACTTCAAAGTTAACAATTAGAATGTTTCTTCAAATTCTAAGCCTTACTGCTTAGAAAATTATGGTGGGCATATTAGCCACCTTTTTTTTTTCACCTGAAGTTAGTACTTCCCTCCAAGTAAAAACACTTTTTTTTTTTTTTTTTTGCCAGACATTATGTGTGATACAGTCATGTGAATGAATAAAGAACAACCTCCCTCCAACTTAGCTTTTCCAGCTGAACCTGATAGTGAAATTTATTCTTCTTTGATATCCTCAGTTAAAGTAAGTTAAGAACTGAGAGTGTGATTTTAATTATTCTTTAGACTGTGTGTATTTTCTTTGTGCAATAACAGTGGCAAAGTGCATGACAGTTTTTCATCTTCATCTCTAGGGCCATGCCAGTGTGCTGAGAATAGAGAAGAGAAATGAATCAACACGCAACAGAGCTTGCTGGATCCAGCAAAGATCTTCCCATGGGTGTCAACATGCTTTCATTCAGCTCATTCATAGCAGATTTTCTGAAAGAGCTGAGCTCCCCTGCAGGGGCCAGATTTGCAAAAGAGCAGAGCAGGTGGGAGGCTTCTGGGGAAAATCTGTTGATAAATGCCAAGCAGAAGCAGCAGGGATCTGAGCTCACTTGAGGAGCTGAGGAGATTTCCTGAAGCATGCTTTCAGAGATCAGTTCCCACCTATTTTCCCACCAAGCAAGCTGCCAAGATGTAATGGCCTCTGAAAGCCCAGCAGAGATTTGTCTGCCCTCAGCTCTGCTGATACACTCCAGTGCCAGACTCACTTTATTAATTACTCCAGCTCTAAACCACACCAGGTCTGCAGTCACCTTCTGGCTCTACTTACTGCACCAAAGACACTCTATGCAAGCAGAATTTCTTCAGCAGTTCCTTCAGGCTTAAGGAAAGCATTCTGCAAGCCTGGATGTGATGAACTCTAGCACTACACTGCATGGAGTTGAAGCCAGATTCAAACTTGGCAGGAATCCGCTTATCGCTATGGGGCATGTGAATTATAGAGTCATTGAGGTTGGAAAAGACCATTAAGATCATCTAGCCCAGCTGTCAATCCATCACCACCATGCTCACACGTAACTTAACTGTGCAGCCATGGAGTCATTGCTGCTATTCAGGCTTGAAGCCCTAGTTGAACTGGTTTCTTCCATGGTGGAGCGTATATGATTTAGGAGTTTTCCCTGAGGAGTTCAGCAGTTCAAGATAAGTGTAACACCCTGAGTCCCAGGAGATATGGTCCAGCTTACTGCAGAAGGTCAGCTCGTCAGCTGTTAATCGTTAAACAAGCACACCTGGTTCACTCGGCACCATGGCTGCACAGAATAAGGCTGAAAGTCTCATCTACCTGAGGACTTCTTACAAATTGCAGAACTTTGTATGCTTGAAGAATATGTATTTCTTCATTTTCTTAGGTTCAGCTGTCAGCTTGTTTGTTTTTTCTTTTTGTCTTTCTTCTTTGAGTATCATTTGCTCCTCTTCATTTCAAGTGGAAGGAGTACATTCCTGTCTTCCTCCTTCTTTTGATGGTTGGACTAGATAATCATAGTAGTCTTTTCCAACCTTAATGATTCTATGACTTCTTTTCTCTGGCTGTCTTTTATTTTTAAAATTTTTTTCTCATTTGTCAGCCATCTCCATGAGCAATGCCCCTTTCCACCTGCAATACATCTGCAGCTAGAGGAGCTCACCTGCCTTGCACAGCTCTCTCAGGAGAAGAAATAAGAGATTTAGCTGGCTCTGCCTTGCTTGCAGAAATGAGGTTTGCACCACGTTTCTCTGCTGTGAGTACAAGTGCTCATGTGCCTGCTTTGTGGAGAAATACACTTCTGTGCTTGGAAGGCACTGTTTTCCCTGACCTCCTTCTGGACTGGAAACCATTTGTCTGGGTGGGAGTCCAGCCCAAGTCTGTAATTAGCAAAGCTACTAATAATTAGAGAACTTGTTATCTACCAGAGGATGGAAAACTACACGTGCTGTTGCCAAAAATAAAAAAATTACCTCCTGTGGAAAGAGCTCTGATTTGCACAATGTTTTGAAAAACATGCAGCTGATCTGTCATAAATCATGGATTTCTTTGTTTGGAACACCATCTTGGATCAGTCCTGGCCAGCAATAGGACAGAGATGATACTCTTCTGAAGAAATAGTGGGATCATCTCCATAAACCAGAAGGAAAGCCATACAAATTACCTACAAATAAGTGTCAAAACAAATCTTTCCACCTTGTCCAGCTTGCTCCAATAATGTCATCTCAACGCATTTCAGTCCTCCTGATAATTTGTTCCCAGTGACATAAAGTGCTGCTTCACAACTTTGTTTAATTCCATTTTAGCTTTATTACAGACATATTAACATTCATTTTCATTTTAATGGACCTTGCCATTTGCAGCATTAATATTTTGGATTCAACATTTTTTAAAGCCAAGTGTGCTCTGACTCCTTTGCTGTTTGCTGCTTTGGCATTACTAGAAGTAAATGTCAATCAACATTATTGCAAGTGACATGTTTGTCCAGCACTAAGTTGGGCTGAAAATTGCAGAAAGAGAGCTTTTTATTAAAATCTTAACTTTTTTGACTATCTGTTCTATTTTTAAACTAAAGCAGAGTTTGGAATCTCCAGAACCTGCAACATGCTGGAAGATCTATTTTTTCCTACCATTCATTTTCAAAAACAGACAGATACTAATGACTTCACTTTCAAAGGCCTTCAATTAATTAGCACGTTGATACTCATTTAACAAGATTTTCTGGCCTGCACCTGTTGTGTAAGACTTTGCCTTACCACCATCATCCTGATCCCCTCTCTCAGGTTCTTTGCTTGTCACTGCTACTTAAATTACTTTCCACTTTCAGAGCGGAAGGGCAAATGGTGCCATCGTGATAAGAAATCCAAGAACAAGGAGCTGCTTTGGGGGCTCGTAGGGTGCTTTTAGGGCTAGGCAGAGGCCAGCATGAGAAGGATTTACCTCTGTGGGGATTTACTACAATATGAGATCAAGATGCCATCTCTCTAATTGCAGAAACACAGTTCCTTCAGCTGCTTCAAACTGCTGAGAGCACTCTACCCCCTTCTCACCAGCTGCCTGGACCCACCCCCATTTTACAGGTCCTCTGATCAGCTGGGAAGTGGCACACTCCATTGTACCTGCGATGTGGGAGTAGGCAGCACAAGGGCTTCTGGCTCAGTGAATCATTCAGGTGAGATTGTCCTTTCTTTTTCTCTTCGTTCTTCCTAAGCCCTCCCTTCCTGTCCTGGGTCACCTGCTAAGCCTTTCAGGAAAGGTTCATTGTAACTCAAACTTCAGGTGTATAGCTCTTGTTAATCACTAATTAAAGGAGATGTCAGATAGTGACTCCAGAAGGAAAACTGTAATTTTGCCTTTAGCTTTTTTAGTGCTCTGCATTGGAAAGTATCTCCTGTCCTTGTGGACTACTTGAAAGAGAGAATTTCAGGCTTTCTTAATTTGTAGCCATTAAAACTCTCCCAGAGGACCTTCAGTCCCACATATGTATCATTTAAACATCTTAAAACGAGGCCAGCCTCTGCTTACTTTTCGTGTGCCTTCATGAAACTCCCACAGCAGAAAGGGCTGCACTACCCTTCCTAGGTATCTCTATAAATGACCTCACTGGGGAAATTACTCCAAAAAATGAGGTCTGCAGAGGCATAGCCCTTCACACAGCACTAAGAAGAGGTCCATTTCTCAAAACTGGTGCTCCTGGGAAGCAGGGGAAGTCAAGGCTTGTATTTCAGACAGGCTGAAACATTTTCTTCTGATAAGTATGTGTGGGGAAATATTAGATATCAATGCAAATACTCTCTAGCAAGCAGCAATGTGGCCCTAATTAGCCAGATTTAACTCTGTAAAAAATGAAGAAATTTATCTTCCCTGCCCAGTGCTTACTGCACCACTAGCTGTGATAAGTTGCCTACTTTCTAAAGACTGTAGCAAATTAACTTCTTTATGCGTGCCCCTCATGTAAAATGCCTGTGCTGACAGCAGTGAGCTGCTTCTCTCTCCTGAGAGCATTTCCTCTGCTCCTGCCAAGGGCTGGGCACAGAGCTACAAACAAATGGGCTATTTTTGCACTTTCTCTGCACAAAGAAAATAGCTCCAAGCTCAAACAGAAGATCTCAAAAGGCAAAACTGCCTTTTGCCAGACCAAATCCCAGAGGCGTGTGTTGAAAAACAAACTCTGAATGATCTGTATGCTTGATCAGCACATTTGATTTCGTCTTCCACCCGCAGCTCCCTCCTGGCTGGGCAAGCATAGGGGAAACCATTTCTCTTGCTTTGCTAGCTTTCTGATGAGAGGTATGGGGTAAATTCTGCAGTTTTCATCCTGATGTGAGATATGGGGGTGAGGAAAGGAGGTATGGGCGCGGCGTCCTTTCAGGAGCTGCAGAAAAAAAAAGAGAGAAGTAGAGCCAGTAGCTTACATCAAAATGTGTCTGTGGGACTCTCAGCATGGTGGGGACACCTTTGGAGGTGAATTGATTGCTGATTTGCTCCTTGTTGTTGTTGGGCTCATTTATCCTTGTGGGTCTCTTGCAACTCGAGATATTGCATGATTCTAAACTACAGTGAAAGCCCCAGGGTTTCAAGATGCTGCATGTTCTTCCTGATGAGTGCTGTTGAGTTCTTCTCAGACCAAGTCAATGTTTGTCTAACACAAATGTTCTCTGCAGAGGTTAATGCAGAGTGCAGCTGACTTGGTAATGTTTTTGCTCCAGTGCTTTGGTAAGACTTTTCCGAAGGTAAAATTTTAGATTAGTGAATATTTGAATATGTAAATTGAGAGATTTTAATCGAGAAACAATTTTCTCTTGCATTCACACAAATAAGTTTTCCCATATGGGTTCGTATTCATAGACCAATATATTTCCCCCTGGAAGATTCCAATACTGGGTTTATGAGGCATGTCGTTTTGCTAAGCAAGCTAATTTTTCTTAGTATTTAAACTTAATTTTTTATGTAAATATCTACTTACGGTTTTCTGCCTTCTCTGTGTATTTATTTTAAGAAATATCAAATGATCAAACTTGTGATGTTCCTTACACTCATAATGAGCAACACACTCTGTGAACTAAAAGCAAATGAGCTGCCAGAGGGGCTTTATAAAATAAATAAATAAACAGTAAATTTGCCCCAAAAATGAAAGCTTTGGAAGAAAAGAACCTATTTATGAATTGAATTTAGCAGAAAATGTAGGAAAACATTTAAGTTTGTAGAAGCATGTTAATTCAATAGTATCATTTCAGCTGTGTCAAATGCTGATCGTTTCTGAAGTGCATTTGTGGCTTAGAACTGTCTGCGACGAAAGGGAGCAGAAAAGAAATTAGTTGGGTTGAAAAGCTGTTAAGTAAGCCTAAAGTCAAAGCTGTCATGCCAGGGCTGTTTTCCTGCATGGTGCTGAGGGGAGGAAAGCCTGATGGTGACAGCACACAGAGCTCTGTCAAGGGCTGTCCTTCTCTGTGTTCCCAGCGTGGGAAAGCATGGGGTGATGCTTTCTCTGGAAAGCATCCATTTCGGGGAAGAAACCTCTAGGGCTGCTGGCAAATTACCCCAGCTGAGGCCCAATCCGTGCAAGGGTTTCTCTGCACAGACATAGCCCTCAGATCTGAGGCCAGTCATTGATTTCTCCGCTTCTGACTTCTGAAAAATCTGAAAGAGAAAAAAATAGATCTTGGTTCTGCTTGAGTATGTATTCCAGGTAAGGCACGTACAGCTGTGCTGACAACAGGAGGTGCACAGATTTAGAGATGTGAGCTCCATTAACACTAATAACATTAATTACATTGCAAAACAAATTCCCCTTGAGAACGTATCCCATGGGGTCTGAAGCAAATATGTATTTGTTCAAGCCTGACTAACTGTTCTCAAAACCACCTATCAAGGTGACCGTGCTGTGAATGGAAGCTGAAGAAGTTGCTGCTACTCCTGTGGAAGAACTACCTTCCGAAGAGAAGCAAAGGGGATGGAACAGCTCAGGCACTGACATCAGCAAGAGTACTAGAAAGAAATCAGAAACATTTGCTTTTGTATGATCAGATAGGAATAGCATAAGGTTGAACTATTAAGAAGTATGAGTCTCCAAGACATCATATGAAAATCAGTATAAATTATGAAATAATAATTAATGTCTAGAATTGCTGGACAGGATTGAATAACTGCTAGCAACCTTTCTGCTTCTGGGAAGGTGCTTTAGGAAACAACAAACTGTTGAAAACAAAATGATTTCCTAACTTCTGCCAACTAAGGGCCACTCTAAAGTTGAGAGAATGTGGATTTTTAGTCTTTCCCAAAAGCTCCTATCTAAATCTTCACCATTGCAAATCAATTCCTTCTCCTCAGACATAAAAACAGACAATCTGGACTTGTATCCTATTACATTCTTGGCATTAATATCTCTTAGTGGCTTGTTTTATAGAATTCTTTGCTGGGAAGGCAGCAGGGAGAGAAATAACTCTGTAGTTTTTATAAATTTAGGACTGGTCTGCTTTGGCTCTGTCTGTCCAGCAACCAAATAGCCTAACGTCAAGCCAGATTGTCTGTAAAAAAGTTTCCTGTAGCTCCAGAAAGCAGCCAGATCCCAACTCTTCCAGCCTCAGACATCAGTAGAAGCCTCTTTGTGCCAACTGCCTGAATGCCCCAGGACACAGTCAAGGGATATGGGGAACAGATCTGTCACTTGGTTCAGTGCTCTGGCACTGGTGCCTGAAGGTGAACGTTCCCTACTGGCACTGTTACTCACTAGAAGTACCACCAGCCTCAGCAGTGTCCATGTTAAATGTGAACCTGCCTTTGCTGCACGAAGATGCCTGCCTCAGCATGTGGATGGAAGAAGAGATCCAACTTCATTTCTCTTCTCTGGAGGAAAAGTAGCTGCAGTGTTACTACATAGTGTAGTGATGTCAGTGCCTGTCAACGTGGGGCTTGAGAAAAAGCTTCTGGATATTTTTTCATAAGTGTTTGGGATTAGGTAGCTTGCTTGGAGAAGTCAGTTCTTTTGAAGGCTCCATTGGTAACAGAGAAAATGCAGGAACTTTTTTCTTTTTAAATTCCTCCAAAATAATAATTAAAAAAACCCCAAACATTTATTAAAAAAAAAAAAAAAGAACAACAACAACAAAACAATGAACAACAATTTTGACTACTTTGGCACCCACACTTTCATGCAGTGACATTGTTGCAAGTGTAGATCTCCACTCATCTCTCTTAGAGAATGAATACAGCAGCACAAGGATGCTGCGTGTTTGCAGAGGACTTGGAAGAGCACCTCACTTCAAAACTACCCAGGCAGGATCCAGCTGAACAAGAGCCAAGGTAGTAAATCCTTTGGCAATGGGGAGGGAAGCATCGCTTGGTAATGTCATTGCTTTTTAAAGGATGCTGTCTATCTTCTGGTCATCTAGTGGAGTGGTTGTAGTTGAGGACTCTTATCTATATCAGAAAGACACCTGGCAGCCTGCAGAAAATGATTATGAAGGATACAAACACAGCAGTATGCACTGGGCTGTGATTAAAGGTTGAAGAGACCATAAGACATAAAATGTTCACAAAGCTCTGTGCCTCGTTACCTGGGACCACTCATTTGTCTTGGGCTAGAAAGAGCCAAGAGGAAACCAAGGCCTTGTCATACTGACAGAAGTTTGATGGCCGAACCTGGGCCATGCATAAGTTGAGATTGCTTACACTGCCAGTCATGAAGAGGGTGTCTCAGATAAGATTTGTAGGAGGTTGTGAGCTGCCTGAGTGCTCTTGGAATGGGTATAAATGCAAGAGAGTGTTGGTTGTGATGAAAATCAAAACAAGATTTAGAAAACAATCTTTAGAAAACAAGCAACCTTCATTCCAGTGAATTATGTCAGAAGGAAAACAGAGACATTTTTCTGTGGCTCGCTGGAAAGAGGGTGGCTGCTGGCCCTTACATCCAGGTCAGAGTGTGTCATATAGATGAATGCGCACAAACCAGTTTATTTTTAAATGTACAGTCTTCTCTCTGCTAAAAGACAATAACCTGGTTTTGCTTGCTTGTTTGTTTTTGTAAACTGCTGACAGTTCAGAAGAATTTGATGAGTATTCTGCAAACTCAGCCTCAGTTTCCCTGTTTTGAAATGTTTTGTTCCTCATTGGAGGTGCAGTGAAATTCAAGTTGCATTGTCCTTGTTGTCAGCAATCTACTGTATCCAAGGAAGGATGCAAAGAATTTGGCTATCTAGGAAACCTGAAGTGCTGTGACAACAACTAAGACTAATCAGGTTCTCTGACATAATTTTGGTCACGCACACTGTGTAGATTACTCCAGCTTCACTCACTTAGCAACAACAACTAACAAAAGGTTTAGGTGATCCTTAAAACAAAGCTTTCGTATTGCTGTCCAGGGCACTGAAACCATGGAGATTGATTGCAGATGCAGCAAGCAGCTTTGACAGATGAATGTTCCAAGTGTAAACATTTGGAAAGTCAATAAAGGTAATAAATCTGTGCAGTGTCGGGGAAAAAATAGCTGAATAAAGGCTTTTGGGGTGTTTGGACTGGGCACTGCAGAATCCTGACAATTCTGGAAACAGCTATCATTATTATGTGTTGCTTTTGATTGCTTTATTTCATCACACAGACCCGCAGGCAGATGCAGTGTGCATCTATGAGATAGGAAGAATGTGGGGCTTTTCTTAGTCTGTCTGCTGCAGATATGGCAATATATTTTTTAAATGGGATGCTGGATGTCTAAGTCTCATTTTCAGAAATGATCTAAAAACAAACTTGCACATTGTATTGTAAATGCTTGAAGATACAGGTAGGTGGCTACTAATGTCTAATGGGATTCCTGGAAGGATGAGATGTAGCAATGGGTATCTAATCTACGAGTGCCTTTTGCACACCTCAAGACAACTTTCCAGCATCTGTATTATTTTTGATGATCTGAAAATCAACTGTCTAGAAAATTAGCTAATTACTGTCTGAGCATATCTGGACTCTGAGACCATAATAACATGAACATGATTTCAGCCAGGTTAGAGAGAAGCATCACTAAATCAAAAGGAATGAGGAATGTTCCTTTTGTTAGGGTAAACTTCTTAGTCAGACCTCTGACATCTTATGTATTCATTTTTCTGCCACAATTGAGAACAGAGTTTTTGCCAATTTAATACTCTGGATCAGATGAAATAGTTCTCTTACAAACCAGGTTTTTCTACTCAAAACAGAGAGTTTCAAAAAAGTGCACTTATGCAGCCAGGCCCTCACATCCTTTCTCATGAGCAGGAGCACTCAGCTTCACAAATATTTCCAGTAGAGTCAAGGAAAGTACCAAACTCCCAGAATGATAATAATAATGATTGTCATGTGTGTGTCAGAATGTATAGGATCCAGTCGGGCACTAGGTGGTCTCTACAAAGAACGTAGATCCAATGTGGTGTTTTTTAAGCCTTCTGTGCCTTGGGATTTGGGGATAGCGCCTTGCAGTCATGGGTGAGACAGCCCATGGTGAAGTGTGAGTCTTCGAAGACGAGCAGTATCAGAAGGCATAGAAATACCCTACTTTCTTAGCTGCTTATTCCAATTGTTTTTTTCTTCCACCCCTGCCCTTGTGTGAGGTGCTCAAGTTTCCATAGGAACATGCAAGATGGGTTCTTCATCAATCCTCCTGTGGAATTCAGTCAGCAGAAGATATTTACTTCATAGATATACTGCTGTAAAAAGAAAGTCATCTTTCCCAGAATCAGTGGGATTTGTCTAAGAAAAACAAAAGCAAGCTGCCACCCTGCTCAATAAATGGTTTGTATTTTCTATCACAGCTCAAATATTTGCTCTTTAAGAATGACACAGTTTGGAAAGCACATATACACACACTACTGGAGCAGCCAGGCACCGGCTTGGGCAGCTCTGGGGCAGGACAGGGCTGCAAGTTTGAAAAAGAAATCAGTGCAGGATGTTGGAATGTGCCTGTGTCCCATGTGCCTGCACAGTTTCACCTCCCATTTCTTTGTATGGCTCTCGATGGGCACATTTCTGAGTAGCATGAGATGGTGTGTCTTTTTTCTCCTTTTTATTAAATTGTAACAAACACAACTGCACTGCAGCAGGCATCTTATTAAAAAAAGAATCAAACAACAAGTAACCCTTTTTTTTTCTTCTTCTTTTGAAACAAATTTTAAAATAAGATCTTTATCATACATGGGTGTCCCTTGTCAGGAAAGGAGCTTGATGTTTCATCTCCACGTGACCAAAGACTAAGGCCAGCAGCTACTATCCAGAATTCTTTGCTGGCTCTTTTAAAAGGTATCAGAGACTATACAAGCTGAACTTGATCAAGTTCAGCTAATTCTGCTGTATTTGATGAAAAGATGTATTATAAGTAACTTATGCTTCCATTTCTTCCACCTCCATTTGCATTTCCTTAGATAATTGGCTTTAAAAATCATCAGCTAATTGCAGCACGTTGTGACATTCTCCTCTGCCGACCTCAACACACCAGTTCATACACTGCAATATCTATAAGACACAAAGGATTACACTGAACAACATTAATCATGTTATGCTGCCAATTATTGTTCACTTCAAAGCTAGAAATTCCAGCTGAGTAATGCCAAAAAATCATCTTCCTCTGTCCATGAAAGTTGTAATATTGAGGTGCCAGTACTTTGGGCTGGATCGGCTGCTGCCTGTTTCAGTAGGAAGCAGCTGCAGACAAGAGATCTGTTCTTCATTTCCACCATCTCTGGGTCTTGCTGTGCGTCTGCCAGGCTGCTTCCTCTGTGTCCCCGACAAATGGTTACTGTGGCTCCAGGATGTGCAGATCATTGCTGCAGGTCACAGTTCACCTTCCTGCCCACTGCTTCACTGTATGACCCTTCAACCATTATGTCTTGCTTTCCATGATTTCACGTGTGAAGATCTTCTCTCTTGAATATCCACTAATTTCAAATTAAATCTGCTGCAAATCTGCCGGGACAGTTCATCCACTTATAATACCATAATTTGGTAGAGCTCTGACAGGCATATTTGTCCAGGAGCATCTGATTCCCTGTGAAGTTAATGAGCACTTCCACTTTTGCCACAGCAGCATAATGAAAGTACACATCCCACTGTTAAATGATGTGAGATACTGCTATCCTGATAAGTGAATGCTACAGTAGCTTTCCTCTGTAATGCCTTAGCTAATGATCCAGTTCTTTAAGTGGCCAGACAGATACAGAAACACCCAAGATGTCACCGTTTCCATTTATCTGAAACTGGACTTACCTCCGTAGTTTGGCAAGGGATTTGCATTCCAATGACAGCTTTAAGACCACACACTTTTTTTTTGTTCTTTCCTGTAACTGTTCCTGGTGGCTTGTGAATATCATGATTAAAGACCATAAATACCTCATTCCAGAGCTTTATGAAAGTCTTAAGCTCATGTTTTCCTGAGAAAATGCTATACAAACTTTCTAAGTTATCTACTCTTGTTTCCTATGCAAAAGGGAGAGAATAAAAAAGATTTGGTGTTTGCAAAGCTCTCAGCTTGGGCTTTGGTTTGCCACTGCTAGTGGGACGTTTGTCCTTAGTTCCAGTCTCTTCTGCTATCTTCATTGCATACCATCACCAGTTGTGCTGCTCCTTGGTCTGACACCTTAAACCATTACTACAAATGCCGTGACCACCAGATACATGCTTTATACTCTGTTTGTTGGGATTGCCCCATTCGTGCTATCATCACTGCTTTTGCTGCCTGTGTGGTCAGTGTTTTTAACATGCCAAGTTGTGATTTGGCACCTCCAACCGAATCAGTGTTGGCTTGTCTTTAGTTCCTACGACAGCTCCTTGAATAGGTTTCCTTTAAGGATCACCCTTCCTTTGCAAGGAAGTTCTACATCACACTGGTCTCCATTCTGTGCTCATCTGCTTCTTCCCCTTGGAGATCATTGTTGTACCTCATCAGTAACAGATTTCAATTTTTTTTTTTTTAACTTTTTAAAATAAAAACTCTGAATTTGGGGTTTGTTATGGACAGATTTACCTTATCTAAAAAAATAAAATGCTACTTTCTGACCCAAATGAGAAAGAACTTTGAACAGGAAACTGATGCATATGCTCTTCTGGAGAAATCATGACAGCCTTTGGAGGCACGTCTAGTGAAAAAAACAAGACCCTAGGATGTATTTCAGTGTCAACAAATTCATACCAGTTTCCCACTTAAAGTAACACTCGAGGTTCAATGTGAGGCACTGCTTGGATTACAGCTTGTATAAAGCCTGCTGCAGTCTACACCAAGCTGTCAGACCCGCTCAGCTGGCAGGGTCTCCCTGCCCTGTCAGTTTTAAAGCACTATTGAAATCATTCTGCTTTCCAAGCTAGCACAACAGCTTGTTCACAGCACTTTGGTTTTTAATTTCAATCAAGATTTCTTGAAACTAATTAAAGCAAATGTAATCATCCGTGCTGCTCTTTGGATTGTCACCACTGATAGTTTATTCTCTCTTGGTGAGCAGTGAAATATAGCTTTTAACTCCACCAGTTTAAGCGCTACCCATTCTTATCTATTTACTCCACATAATTAATACAATTCATTGTAATTTGATTAAAGCAGAGGAAATTTGGGATGTGATTTTTGTTGTTGTTGTTGTGATGGTGTTGAAGTCTATTCCAGAGACTTAGTGACTGAGAGATACTTTTTTTTCTGTATTTATTTTAAAGCTTTAATGTTTATTATGTTATAAAACTTCCCCAACTCCAGGTGAAAGTTCTTAACTCTACCAGCAATGTTGCTTGTACGTAATTAAATCATCCTTAGCTAATATACTTCATGGCTTTGAAAGGTATGATATAAAAAGATATAAAAAGATCTTCTGTCATTCCCTTCTAAACTGATAGTATTTCCCCTCTCAGGCAGTGGAGAATTTGCCTTTTCTTTTTCTTTTTTTTTAACCACAAAATCCCTATTTGCTTTCATTACTTTCTGGCAACTTTCCTGGAACAGTCAGCTGTAGCACCTACAGAACGTTAATTTCTTGGATAAGTTAAATCACAGCAGTTCAGTTCAGTCCTTTTTCTCACTAGCCTAACTATTACATTCCCAGTACACTTTACTGTTGAGTATTTGATATGTTCTAACAACCACAAAAACCTTGTCTGAACCTGGTGTTGACAAGTCTTTCAGGAACAATGTGTGTTGCAAAGTACATCTCCCATCTCTCAGAAAGTGAGCTCTGGCATCACCCAAATTGCCATGGTTGTACTGGGGCACCCTTCTAGGCTCCCTCAGGAGGGTTCTGGCCTCGTTCCTGAAGGTGCTGAGCAACCAAAGATCAGAAGAGCTGTGCTTCAACCCTCAGATTGACCTCTGCCAGTGCTTTCTGCTGATTCTCATGGGCAGAGAAAATGTAAGAGATGCCAGACTGGATCAGTGTACAGACCATCCTGCTTATGCTCCTTCTCCCAACAACAGTCAAAAGTAGGTGCTTAGGAAGGGCAAGCAGCTGTAGCAAACCTCCATACACTTGCCAGCACTCCTGAGCGATATGTGGTTTCTGTATGTTTACTCACCCTGAGACGTTGCTCACTAGACACTACCAGAAGTGACAGGTTGGCTTTGTCTTCCTAGGTTTCCATCTTCTCTTCACTTCCTTGATCTACCTTCAAAACCATGCAGCTACCTGGCTTTCACAACATCTTGCAGCTGGAGTTTCACCAACAAATCATATATTGGATGAGGATTGCATTCTCCTTGTTTTTCAGTCTGATTTCTTTCATCTTCATTTATTGCTGCTTTTCTAATCAGAAAAATAAAGGGAAAAAATCAATTTCCAACGTTTCCAAGATTGGCAAGACATCTGTCACTCTCAACTCCCCTCCACTCCCATCTCCATGACAAGTCTTCTAAAATTATTCTCCTGTGACAAGTCTTCTAAAAATATTATCCTATCTACTAATAATGACTGCTAGTATTTAAGTGATAAAGGCTATGCACCAAATGGGGAGGTGTGACACTGAGGTGATACAGCTGGAGTACAGATTGGGGTGGGCTGTCTCCTGCTGCCAGGGAGCTTGAGGCTAACTGGAAGTTGGGTTGTGGATCAATTGCGACTTTTGCGACCTTGTTTAGCGTGGGCATCCCAAGATTATGGAGAATTGCATGTGCTGGGTATCTCTGCTGAGGGCTTGACTTCCATTTAATGGAGATGGTGCTGACAGGTGGGTCTTGGAGGTTAAATGAAGGGTACTCAGAGAAAGGGAGAGTCTGTCCTTCTCTCACTTAGGATGTTTACTGTCTGAGATCTTACATATCTTGTCTGTTTTTCAGTCTTTTGTTGTCAGCTTTAGATCAAATAAGATGTTTTCTATCCTAGTCTCTGCTTTGAGATATGGCTTATGCTACAAAAACTTTATTTCTGACAAAACAAAGCTTCAGGATTTCTGAGCCCTTTACTAAACCCCACCCCACGGCTATCACCCAAGAAAAAAAGCCCTTTGCAACCCCAAGGCTGAGAGGGGAGCCGGATCTAAAAGAAATCTTTATACACTCTCAAATACTCTGAGCTGCTACAGAATGTGCATAGCTGAATTTCAAAACAATGCTGCTTTGTTATCAGTCTTCTGTCAAGAACTGCCAGAGCAGTTCAACTTCCGTAAACCACAAATAAATTTCCATCCTTCTGGGGCTGAAAACTCAAAAGCAAGATTTCTGAAGGCTCAAATCCTACAAGACAAGGAGACACACTCCACAGGTTCTCTCTGTAAAATGAGGCAAAACACAAAATGAAAAAGAAGGAAATCAAACAACAAAAAACATTCTCTCCCCAGCCTAATAGGTTTCAGACCAATCGTACAAGTTCGGGGATCTGTGATTTTGAAATGTCTGGGAATATTTTAACACACCTCTGCACCCAGATCATCTAGAGGAAAAAGTGCTACAGAAGGATGAAGGATCAGACCACAGGAAAGTGAATTCCCAGACCAGAGTGAAAAAAAATGGTCATCTAGTCAATTCACATCCACAAGCTAGACTTTATCTGAGCATCTACCTAACCTTGCTCAGCTTGCAGTCCTTACCTAAGTGTAGTGGAAATGCTAAGTCACAGCCTGAAGCAGTGATTGAGCACCTGGTGGGAAGGCAGGACCAACCCAGGGGAGCTCAGGTGCATGCAATGTACCTGAATGATAGGAAGGTGTGGAGCCAGAATCCATCCTTTCCCAGACCTCATTTAAGGGTTGGCAGGGGAGGCAACGGGGTTTTGCTGGAGATCTCTGGGTTCCTGAGGCCTTCTGAAGGTAAGCATCTTCTTTCCTTTATTTCTGTGTCTATGACTGTTGCATTTGAGCAAATGCTCACTTCCTATAGCCTGGGACCTTGCTGCTTCACTGTCATTGCTGCAATTTCCATTGTGTTATGCTATGGTATTCTCATCTGGAAGTAGACAGTGGTAATTGCTTGCCCAAACCAATGTGGAGAAGGAAGATGCCTGCAACAGGCTTTTGGACAGAGCTGGCATAATGGTTCAAGAAAGAAAAGAGTGGGGATCAGGGCTCCTGGCCTCTCATGTGTAGTCTGAAGGAGAAGGTGTGCGTTATAAGATCTGCAAGTACACCTTACTTAAGAGGTATGTTGTAAACAGTGAGCTCTATTCCACAGGGTGGTAGGAGAAACCAGAAATCCTGGTGTACCTCAGGATAGTTCTTGTTCTGACAGTTTCTTATTTTGGGTTGAAATCCTCAAATGGGACACAGTCTGGAAAGGAAGCTCTAAGGTCTCATGAGCACCTTCAGTAGTTATGCTTAATGTGTGGAGAAGAAGTTGTGCCTAGTGGGCAAGAACAAAATTGAGAGATCACTGACAGGCAAAGAAATGTCAGTGATGTGCAGGACTAAGGAAGTAAAGGAAGGTTGGAACAAATAGCAAGCATATCAGAGAATGAGAGGCCTGGAGGAGATTCCTGGGTCAGAATCTGTGAAGGAGACTAGGACAGCAGTACAGGGAACATTGGGAACAGCTTAACCCACAGGAAGGTGTGACCTAAAAACTCTGAGGGGCTTAATGCGAGGCACTGAAGTGGCTACCAGCCTGAGTTAGAGAAATCCTTGTGATGAATCCCCTAGTATCTGTGTTAAGAGAATGCAGTTGCTCCTCACAGTCTGTGGCCAAAACCTGGCTCTGATGCCTTTCTTAAATTCCATGCATCCTGTTGTCCTGGAGTAGGATAGCACAGTTCTTCATTGCTACGTTCACGGGTGTCTTCCTTAAAAAAAAAAATAAAGCACCCAAAAAACAAACAAACAACAACAAAAACCAAGCAAAAAAACAAAGCCAAAAAACCTCACCTCCGTGTGTGCTTTTCTCAAGCTGAGAGTGAGCAATACATAAAGCCCTAGATTAGATTTAGGGAGGAGCGGTGAAGCAGCCTCCTCTGCACGGAGCTCTCTGATGAGCACCTAACTCACATGTGGAGCTTTCTATGTAATCTTCTGGGTTTTTCACTCTAGAAATGAAGATAAAGCAATAGACTTTTCTGCTGCCTGGATTCTGACAGCACACTTCTCTTGGTGTTTTGGCTGTTTCTACCAGTCCAGACATCTAGGAATGAGACAGCAGTGTGAGAGTGGTGTTGATACCATGTAGCCTTTCCATTCCCATCAATAGGGATGCCTGAAACATCTTCTCTTGCTTGATGTGATGAGTAGCTACTGAATCTGGTAGCCCGACAGGGAAGGATGCTGTAGGTCTGGGTTTAGAAAATGCACTGAGCGTCTATTCCTGATGGCAGGTGTGAAGGGACAAGGTGGTTTTAGGAACCTTTAAATTCAGAATAAAACCTCAGAGGTATATGCTAAGTGGCTAGACTCGGCAGACAGCTTTTCCGGTGTCGCATGTAACACTGTGCTCAGAACTGGAATGATCAGACTTGGGATACTTTGAGGCTTCTTTCACTATCAGCAGCAGAGAAGGAATATGCAGAAGTCTCTTCACCCCTGTTAGTTTGTCCTTCTGCTAGCTACATGGTCATTTCACTGTTAACAAAGCACAGTGCAATGGAGCCCGAAAATGGGCTCCACATGGCTGTTTATGTTAACGCATCCAGATCTTTGTTCCTGTGGGGGGCTAGCTGGTCCTTCTTTATGGAGATGTTCCTCTGAAACCCTGTGCAGTGACAGAGTCATGCCATTTAATGTTTATAAGGTGAATCCTGCCCCATCTTTGAAGAATATATTTTATTTGGGGAAGTTACCCTGATTCCTTGCAGGTGTCTCCACTGATTCTTGTGTCCACGGAAATGCAGCAGTTGGGGAGGCAGGAGGTCAAGAACTTCTTTCACAATCAGGGCCTTCTATTTTTCACCACAAGGTCACTGTGGATGGTCACAGAGTTAAAGTTGGGGTCTGCAACACTGTGCCAGGGAAAATGTGTCTGTGTAGTGGTCTGACATGTTGCCTGGACCTGTGCAGGAGCCAGGGTGTGCAAGGAAGGACGGTGAGACTCCTAAACATCACCAGATTACATTTGTTTACTGACAGAACCAAAGTGATGGCGTCGTTCACATTTATGGCATGTCTATTTCTCATTCTGGGAAGCAGAACAAACAAATTAATTGAATTTCACTGCACCACTGCCATGTAATAAACTCATCTGATTGTTAGTGTTTCTCATAAAGACCCAATCCCTAGAGTCAAGATATGACAGAACTAATTCAACTTTTGTTAACCAAATAATATATCTCCAGCCTTTGACTTGGCAATTAGGGATGAAACAGTTTCCGTGGATGCCACAGATCCAGAGAACTCAAGAAAGACCTAAACTTTTCTACATTTATTATATATTTATTTTGGAACTCATGATTCTTTAAGTTTAACCTCACTAACTGAGGGGTCTGATATGTTATTATTGGGATCACCTGCTTAGGGAAGCTTAGGAGAGTTCAGTGCTTGTTTAGAAAGGTCCCTAAACCAATAGAAACCAAGTTAAACAGAGTATGTGCTGACACCAAAACCAGTCCAAAGCTCTGGAATAACTGGAAGGGTCTGGCCTAAACTGGAATTTGCAAAGGCTAACAAATCAAGAACCTCTGAATCAGGATTTTGGGAAATAGCCCAGAAAGCACTGTGTACTTTCACTCCATGTTGCTCGTTGCTCTTCTTCCCAAAGGAGAAGCTGTTATAAGTATGCAGACTTTTAACATAGCAGGGAGTTCCTCCAAAAAGAAGGAGCATGAAGGTCAAACTGCAGCTTCCACTGGCCTCCACGGATCCCACAGTCCTCAGCCAAAATAATCTTGTGGTTTTTTTTTTTTACTTTTGTAAAAAGGTTTCCATTACAGTTATTTGAAAAGGGGACAGATACTATCTACAAAAACAGGAGAGAAAGGGGCAGTAGGAGCAAATTGCAGCTCTTGGGAGGCATTGCATTTACCAGTGATCTTTGTCAAAAGTCTCATGTGGATTTATCCTCTGAAAAAGTACATGTGCTGTCTCAATCCAACATTTTAAACAGAAATTGTGCAACTAGCTCTAACAGAATGCAAATAAAACCCATCGTTATGAGATTTCTGTGTCTGGTACAAATGATAGCATCAAAACCCTCTCCCTCCATCCCAAATTCCACTCTTTGCCATGTAATATTTCTCCAGCTAAATAGCAATCCAAAACTAGCAGAGCTCACCATAGGCAGCACGACCCAGGAACCATAATAACTGCATTCATTTCCTGTTCTGTGCAGGGAGCGTGGAAAAGGTATTTTGTGAAGATGAGAGGCCTCTGTTCCCTACCATGATATGTAACAGCTAAAGAGGAGAAGGACAGGGGGGTCAGGATGCCTACTTTCTCTGCCAGGGCCTGACAAGGAAGCAGTGTAAGATGAGCACAAAATATGTTGGCAAGTACATAGTTACAGCAGACTCTAAAATCATTGTGGAAGAAACATGCTGTGAGCACTAAAGCCTGCTCCACACAGTGCCTACAGTCTTGAAAGAGCAGGAAGAGGTCTGAGGGAGGTACTGCTTACGTAAGATGACCACTAGGCTCTAGGATGACTGTGATGTCAAGACACAGATTCTCAACTCAAAATGGCTGTTGTAATACCTGAAAGCCAAGCCTGCTGGGGCTCATCAGTTCTAAACTGTAGAGCCCGTCCTTCAGGCTCTGCTCCAAACCAGTGTATAGAAGCCCCTGGAGAAGTGCTTGCACCACACACCATGCCAGCAGCCATAAGCTAAGCTCCACAAGCAAGGAGGTAAATTCAGGCTAGCTGTGGAGACAAGTTGACATGAAAGGAAGTGTGAGGGAATCCCACCAAAGAAAATGGATGGGATGCAGAACAAGATCTGTGCACATCTAGGCCTTCATTTAAATTTTCTGTACATTATTGCTAGAGAGGTTCTGTTTTTCAGTAGCTCCCATTAAGGGAGTGTTCTTTTCAGAGATCTTTGTGTTATCAACCTCAATCTTTCCATTTGACTTTGCTAATAGTGGGAAAGGAAAAATACTGCTGCCCCAGCAGTATGGATATAGCCCTCAGCACCCTTGCAGAGGTGGCTGTGGAAAGCAGGATGAGGGCAAAGCTGTAGGTGGGCACCTCTGGGATATTCTGGATGGGGAGGAGGAGCATTGTAAAAAAAAACCAACTTGTTTGGTAGGTAGAACAGAGTTTAAGAGTGGACCTGGGCAAATGGAGAGATCATGTCAACTGCAGTTGAATGCAGCTGTTATCTATGGTATTGTGCCCTGCTGCTTGCTCCAGCATAGCTGAGTAACCTGGGATTTTGTAGCACTGAGTCACAGCCGGGTAGGGCAGAGGATGTGCCACAATCCTGGGTTTCAGTCCTCCCAAATTCAGATAAAAACCACCCTTCCTGAGCTTGCACTGCAAACCAGAAGATAGGCAGGAAGGATGGAAAAGAGATACTAGCAACCATTTATTAATCCAGATCTATAAGGATGTTCAAAGTGGGACCTGAGTTGTCCCTGTTTGCTTGTCTTCTGGCCTTCTAGAAGGATTGCATTTGCCCATTTATGCATATGACTGTTATACCCAATTTCTGCCACCAGCTGATCCTATCATTATTTCCTCATATGTTTCCCTGTCTGGACTGCAAGAGGGCTGTGGAGGAAGATGACTTCAGTCTTGTGGTGAGAATTTTTAGTGTAAATAAGAGATCCAAGGTGTTAGTGAGCCTTGTTTGGTAGTTTTGTTTTGTTTTGTTTTTGTTTCTCTTTCTGGGGACTCTCAACTGCAAAAACATGACTTCACCTCCTTGGTGGAAGAGAGGGCACGAGTCCAAGGTCACTGTCCTGCAATGGATGTGAGGAACTGTCTTGAGGCTGCAGCTTTCTTGACGCCCCTCTGATAACGATTTAAAGGTTCTCAGTGTCATGAAATTATTGACCAGGTGCCTTATGACAGTAATTTGGCTGACAGGTGTAAAGAACAGATTGGAAGATTGGATGTGCTAACATCATCCACCTCCGTCACTTTGTTACCACGGTTTCATTGCATTTCCAAAGCGGTGGGACATCTCTCTTTGAGAAGAGCTAAGGTATATTATAGTCGCTCTCTATCAATCATGCCCAGAAAATAAAGCTGTGTTTTTCTTGCAGAGTACTTACCGGTGCCTGTTTTCAACAATCTCAAGGAAAAATACACATTCCTACACCTACAAGTAATTAAACAGCAGATTGTTTGACAGTTAACAGGGAATTTACTCTACTAATGGTGTCCCGGGGGCACAGAAGTATGTAAGGAGCCCCACATGCTCTTTCATGGCAGCCAAACTGTTTTGCATAGTCAACACTGAAAACAAAAGCTGTGATGATATACTGATCCCCATGACAACTCTGCTGGCTTTCTGCTCTCTGTTACAAGGTTTGTTTGGAGTCAGTCCCTAAAAATGTGGAACTATGCACACATGGGAGTATTGCTGAGATCAGGGCCAGAAAGGACTGCAGGCCTTTAAAACAATTTCTTTCTTATTGGAGAAAACTCTGACTGTGAGAAATGGTTGAGCCCTGGGCAGCATTGAGCAGCTGTTTCAAGGCAAATTCAAATGCAATTTAAGATGAATAGAAATGACTTGAGTATGGTTCAGCTTTTGTAAGATTCACAGTAAATCAAATCTTTGACAGCAGACAGCTGCAACATCTATTGATCAATGTTTTGAGTGGGGGAAAAAAAAAAAAGAAAGCCATGGCCATATTGATTGGCCATTTATCATATGAAATGCCTTTAAAGAAAGCAGAAGAGACAAGCACATCCTTTCTGCTCATGTATGGGAAATGAACACCTCTTTCTACACTGACCCCTGTCTTGTGTAGGAGCACTGATGATACCTCCAGGCAACATGACCATCAACACTGCCAGGAGTGCCAACATCTGAACAGAGCACCTCCATCCACATCCCTGAAATTTAACATTTTGACTCATCTCTCCCTCTGCCCCATCTCTGATTACTTTTTGCCTTTTTTTTTTTTCCTTTCCCTATTATGATTCATAATTTGATTTTTTTTTCATAGGTTCCCTGGTTCCAGACTCCCCAGCCCTTGTGTTGTGCTGCTCCAAGAGACTCACTGCTGCTCTTTTAGAAGAGAGAAAATGAGGGTACAGGAGAAGAGCTGAAACCATGGCAGAGGGAATGGAAACACAAAAGGTATTTCCAAGTAGGAACAAGTAAATTGTCAAAAAAACCCTGTCCATTTTTTTCAGCTGAAATGTTACTAGAATGCAAATGTACATCTTTAATTCCCACCCTCCTTCCAACCCCCCAGATATTATAGCACCAAAAAAAAAAAACCCCATGAATGAGAAGCATGGAAAAGAGACCGGTGAAAGCAATACTGTTGATTCTGTTTGATTTCAATATATCACTGAGGCTGAGAAACAAATGACTTTGGTCCCTGCAACATGGGTATGGTACAGGCAGAAAGTAAATGGCTTACATCATGAAGTGGTTCCTGGCAGCACGCACAAGCCTTACCTCAGTGGAAGGGAATACATGCATATTCAAAGGCGTTTACTAAAGTAATGAAGAAAGGAGAAGCAATGTTTTCCCTTGACTTGGAATTCCCACTTCTGCTCAGCTGGGAATGCAAGAATAATTAATCAAAGTGCTTAAATAAGTTTCTCTCTGCCTTAATCAGAGCTGTGCAAATAAATCATTTTTCAGTTCAGTAGCTGAACCAAAATAATAATAATCATAAAAAAATATTTCTAAGTTGTCTGAAATGGAACTTCATGCTTTCTCAAATATTTTCAGTGAATGGAAATATTTGATTTAATTGAAATGAGATGGTGACTCTTCACTTTAATTGCTATTTATTTATTTTAAACACATGGGGATAAATCTGTCCTTACAACACTGTTTTGAAGGGAAAAGTCAAATCTTAAAAGAGGAGTTCAAACACAGCGTTCAACTCTGACTTCTATTTTATCAATATTTTCTTGCTTTTTCACCAAATTCACACTTAGAATGATCTCTCCTGTGCCAGTGTGACCAAACAACTGCCACTGAACTGTGCAGGATGTCTCTCTGAAACACTCACAAAAGCATTCCAGAATGATCCAAAAGCAGAAGCTGTACTGAACCAGGGTAAGAGGTTTGGTAAAACAAATGAATTGACTTGAAGGTACTGAAACAAAGAGCACATTGTTCCTTCAGAAGCCATTCTTTACAAAGAAATCACCTTTACTGTTCTAATGTAACGCAGAAATCACACCACAAATTCTTTCTCAAAATTCCTCAGTTTGTCCTCAGCTTATATTCACTATGTTTGGAAAAAACAGCTATTATCATGGCCAAGAAACTCCTAGAGGCTGAAGCCTGCTCACAGCCATGGCCTTGATGGAGCTGCAGTCATGGATGTACTGGGAGTTGCTCTTGGTGTTCTCCTTGGGCTGGCACCGGTATTGCGAGATGCAGCAGTGTTTTTTTGGCTGTTCTCCCTTGGCCCTGAAAATGTGCATTTTCAATTTGGAACTTTCACTTCCGTCTACTCTTCTCAAGCATCACCTATTCCCTCTGAGGGAGACCATGCTGCTCATGGTCCCATCACTGGGAAGAGATAAGGGATGCTCTGTGTTTAATGCTGGCAAGCCCTTTAGATGGGATGTAGATTGGATCCTGCAGTGGATGTAATATTTCATGGCTCAAATTGCCTGAGTTTGGAAACAAGCCTGCATGTGTGTGCTGTTTACAATGCAGGAGCAATGCACAGCCTCCTGAGTACTAGGGAAATCATCTCTACCAGAAGACCACAGCCCAAATGTCACACAGCAGCTCTAAATGTCAAAAAAATCTCTCAGTGTGACTGCCAATTCACCATACCCACAGGAATTGCAGCTACTTTATATAGCAGCACCGAGTCAACCTAAGCACGGTCCCTTTTATTAAAGGAACTGATACATTCAGGTTGAAAAGAGCTGCTTTTTGGGCACATGCACCTCCCTTCAGGTCTGAGATAAATGTGTGAGCTGTAGCACTAAATACAAGCTGAGAACAATTACTCAGAGTATTATTTGATTAATTAACTTGGTGACACCCTAGGTGAGAAAAGGTAGTAAGTGGAGGAGGGATGTTTTTAGCATAAGGAGAGGTAAAAAAGTCATTTAGTCCTCTGGGAAAGAGAGAGGTGGGGAAAAAAAAAGAGTGGCAGGTAATTCATTGCCTGTGGAACACGAAGGTGTTAGTTTAGAGGAGGGATAAGAATTATAAAGTGCCATAAAACCAATATCTCTATAGAGCCTGTAATGTTTAGTGTCCAGAGTTATGAATTTCAGTTTCCCAGCTTGTCTCATGCTGCTCCTATTTTAGCCATGAAGAAGGACCTGGGAGCTCTAAAGCTTGTCCCTTATATCCACCTCTGTGGATTGCTCCCATAAAAAATATTTCCTCTCCTGACAAATCTTGCCTTTAGCACCTGCTTGGAGCCCAGCTATTCCTAGCACAGCAGCACAGAGCTCAGGGCTTCATTCTGCCCCAGTACACACAGTAACCCAGTGCACAGTGGGCAAGGAGAGGGCTGCCAGACCTGCCCATGCCTTGCTGTGGTTAATGAGCTGTAACAGAGATCCACAGCTTGCTGCTGTCTCTCTATGGGACTGAGCCTTCCTTCTGGATGCAGCACCTCCTTTTAACTCTGGAGGTGCAGGTGGAGGGCCTGTCCCATTGATGCAGTGGGGTGCTGGGCTGTGTCTGTTTTCCCAGCAGTTTGGGTGGCCTTTCCTGAGCCTGCAGCCAGGCAGAAGGGAGTTTATACTTGCTGCCCTGTAAGATTGATGTGGTTAAACAGCAGAAACCGGTTGCTGTATAACCCCAAGCCTTCAAGTCTCCACAATTTGTTCAGGGACTTTTCAAACTGAGCTTCCTCCCATTTAAAGCTTCCCTGCAGCCAAACCCCATACTTCTGTCTCACTCTGGGAGGAGAGGAAAGCCACAGTGCACAATGGAACTATCCCCTGAGAACACACAACAGAATAGGGTTTCTCTTTGGATGGGGAAGGCTTTTCTTACCTACTGTATGTTCTTACCACTGTATGGCTTCACATGAGAGCCAAGAACAGGTTTTACCCACTTCTGGCACAGCACAAGGGGTCTGGAAAGCAGTATTCATAGCCCTACTTCTGCACACCCCTGGCCTTCTTCCAGCTCGCTGAGAGTGATTCACTTTCTGCGTGTTACTGGCAAAAATGATATAAAAGTGAGGCAGAAAATATCCTGTATGAAGCTGTTAGAGCAGAGAGGAGATAGATATAGGGCTTTTTGTTGTTGTTCATTCATTTTTTTTTTTTTTTCCAAAGAGAATGAGAAAGTGGAGACATCTGATGCTGATGGCTGGTAAAACCATCAGCATTTATGAAATGGGGTACAGAGCATCTGCTTTCTGTCTATACCTTAGCACCAACCCCATGTTGATATTGCAGTGCTTTTGCTGGATATCTCAGAGCTCTCTTTCTCCCAAGATTTTTCTCTGATGAGAAAGACAGCTGCCAGGATACCCAGCATTGCCTTTTATCACTGCTTTGGAGGGAGCTCTGCTGAATGCCATCACCTGACAAACAAGGTACAGAGACTTTCATGAAGTTACTATCCTCAGGAGTGAAAAATCAGAAGTCTTCTACCGCAAATTCAATTAGCTTAAAAAACACAAGTTTGAGAGACAGAACAAATCTCCTTTTCCTTAGGGCTTTTATGTCAAACTGTTGCCTGCAGCCAAATGAGCTAGAGATGTAGTGCTGTAGAGAAATGAAATTCATGGCTCTCACTCAACCCTATGACTCCTTGAACCCAGATCGAGAGGTAGGGATATTGTACAGTCACTGGAGCCAGCTACAGGCAGGACTGGAGAGGTACAATGTGGTTTTTGCAGTGGGGAAGGGGTTTATCCAACTCAGAGATGACGTGCAAGGGCATCTTTGTAGCACTTGTTCATCTAGCTGCAAACAGCAGGGAGAACCGGTTGTGAGAAAGGCTCCACCCCTGCCTAAACATAACCTGGTGTGCATTGCATCTCACCTACCTGTAGTGCAGGAGGTGCAGTAGATCTCAGGATCCCACTCATTCAGGACACTGCTGTGGGACTGGATGTTCTTGCTTGTCTTAACACAATGGAGATGTATGTGAATTAAATTCTGAGTTGTCACAAGTGTCTACCAGTATCTGTAGGAACAAGCTAGGCCTGATTCTCATTCACATAGGGAGCTCTTAATGATTCTGCAATAGAAGGATTGCTATCTGGACTTTGTCAAAAATGCAAATTAGGCTCCTAATGTTGCTGCTGGGGAGAGGATTAAATTTATCACAAACAGTAGGGATGTAATGTTTCATATTCCCTAAGCAAATCCTTCCACAGCAGAATGAAAGCAGAATGAAAGATTAGAAATTGTGCTTGTAATCCAAATGGAAAGACTTTTTTCCCTTCATGTAAGCCAAGTTAGGAAAAAAAAATAAATTGGATCCCTTTCCAACTTTCCTGTATTTACAGATGATTTACAATTTCTTTTCCTGGGGAAAAGGTGCTGGAACAAAACAAAACAAAACAAAACAGAACAAAACACAAACCAAACAAAAACCTTGGAAAAATAATTATCAAGACTCCCTGTGGGTCTGGAGTCCTACTTATTCAATACACTGACAAATAGCTGTGTTGAAGGAAGACTGTACAGAACATTAAGTTAGTAAAATATTCAACTGACCTTGGTCCTATACTGAGGCAGAGACGAGATATGCCAATGGTGCTCATAGGAATGAAGGAAGGGGTGAAGGTTTCCTGTTTTTGGAGGCAGAAGTGGGGCAGTACTCAGTGGGAAGCCATCACTGAGAAAATACAGCCAAAAATATTTACAAGAAAACAGTGAATTCAGGAGAATTAAGCTGAGATAGCCTCGGTAATTAACAAGAAAAAGCCCTCTTCCTTTTTGTTGCTCTCTTACTGGCTTTGATGCACAACTTGTACTGAGCAGAAATGTCTGAGCGTGGTGTGAGGCCATCGTGGTGGGGCATAGTTGGGTGCTGCCCAGCTCTGCATCCCATCAGCCAACAGCCTGAGGCAGCAGGGCTCTCCCTCCCTTCTTCCCTCACTACTAGGCAATCAAAATAACTTGTTAGCAGTCCGGTTGCATTCCTCTCCTTATCATTTATTCATTTTGATTTCTGAACCAGACATAACAAATACACCCACCATTAGCTCTGAATATCCCCTCCTAGGATGTAAAGCACACTGTAATCAATAAATATGCAGCGCTTGGTGTCTCCACTGCCAAAGGGTGGTAAAACTCACGTTCATTTACCTTCAATTCACTCAGTTCTACTTCAGTTCACTCCTCTCTTAAAGCACCCAGGCTATTGAAATGGAGAGGTGCCAGAAGGCTATGCAAATGATGGTCTAAACAATTTTTTTTTTTACTTTGTCTTACTTGTGTGTATCAAAATGGAGTCAAACATTGCCACTGGGGCTTAAAAACAGCTGTTTGTGATGGTCAAGAGTAAAGACTACACCCTGGACACCAGGCCATACTCCATTTTGGAAAGGTAGGCTCTATTTTGAGGGCAGTGGCTCAAAAAGCATCTGGTTACTGCTCTAAGAAACTACCTGAAATGCAAGCCTAAAGCAAATGTAATGTACTCTTTAGAGCATATGGCTGTTACTGTATTGCAAAGAGCCTCGTGTTTAATGCATCTATTCATCCACATGCTGAGGCAGTTCACACGCTTTTTCAGTCAGAACTGCCCTCACCACATAGCTCTTAAATCTGTGAAGCTGCAGTCATACAGGAAATAATGTGAGAAGCTAATCCCAGAAATCCAGCCTTCAGCATTTATACATATATAACATACATAGTGATCACCAGCTGCAACAGAGTATCCCAAAGGAAATCCTTTACTATGCTAATAGGAATCAAATAGATAATAAAGCAAAACCCAGATAAACAAATAAAACACACAAGCAGAAAAAGAAAAACTCAGTAGAATAATTGCTGCTTTTGGAAAACCTACAGCGTAATTGTTTCTATGCAGAGGTGCTTTCCACTCTGTTACCAGGTTTATGCTCTGGGAGAGCTGAAAGATTTACCTATTTTTATCCCTGTGTGGAGGAAAAATCAGAATCAAACCAAATTCTAAGAACCCAGGGGACTGACTGGGAAGCCCTGACCTGGGCTGGAACAACTGTGCTTATGCCCAGCTTGTTTGCCTCTGTGTAACTGGCTGCAAAGTGTTCCACTGCTACAGGTATTGAATTAAGCACTTCTGTTTGCCATTGTAGAGTCAGTCTGAGAAATAATCTGTCTGATTGACATAAATTGCGCTCAGCTTCAGTTTGAACTTCAGCAGTCCTTAGAGCTGTGTGAGGGTTAGAAGCTAGGAACTAATTTATACCATCACTGTAAGATGCATCTGGGTTTAGATGGACCACTTCATTTTCTATTGTTCTCACAGAGGCTAATTCTGGGACAGGGCACAAACACTGATACCCAATCCAAAGGGCTGTTAGGCTTAAAGCTCAGGTTGCTAGAGGCAGCTAAGCATCTGTGGGTGTCATTCATGTGTATCATAGCTGTGCTTGCCTGTAAAAACCAAGGAAAAGAAGCTCTGGATGAGGGAGGTTTTGCAAAACATCAAAGCAGGTTCCATTTTCAGAAGGAGTTTGGTATCTTTACAAACATCTAGAGCAGAGCAAAGCAAGAAAATTTAAAACCCTGCTTCCAATCTTAAGTAAACATGTGAATTACAGATCTTTTTTTTATCTACCCACTCATCCATCCGCTCCCTGAGGAGTTCACTGCTTTGGTGCAAGAGTCCTCAGATATGTCAGGAATACCAGGTGACAGCTGAGCATTGCATTAATATTCTTTCCTATCACCAAGCGGGTTGCTGGGATTTAGAGGGGAGCGAGAAAAGTTTTTAGCCTTTCAATATGCAGCTGGTGTGTGCTATCACACGAAGAAAAAAGCTCAACCACAGAGATTCACACCATGATTAATTCATATACAGACAATTCTGCTTCACATAGCTCCTTCGGCAGAGATTGTGCAAGGTGGGAGGCTCCCATATAAGTCAGCCCACGTATAATTATTAAAGGTATTGTTAAACCTTTTATGTTGTTGTCTGCCTGATGAAGACAGGCCATTCATGGGAGTGCTAACAGCTCTCATCACTGACAGTGTCATTTTGCTACATTAAGAATAAATTGAATAGAAGGAACCTCACATTTTCCAGTCTCCTTCATTGTAGGTTTTGCCCAAAGCTCTGCTTGGCACCTGAAAATCAGGAGGCACTCTCTCTAACAAATGTGGGAGAGGCTGTCTCAGTTGCTGCAGTACAGGCTGCCTTCTGAGCCTTGCAATCTTGTGCTTCCCAAAGTGCCTGGGGCTAAAACTTCTCTGCAAATAGACAGAGGCCTGGCACAAAGGCTGTGGCGCTGCACAGCCCTTGTCCATACTGCTACTCTGTTTTCCTTCACACCAAGGTGGTATCCTTCATGCTGACACTTGGAAATTTGTCAAAGCCATGTCAAGGGGAAGTGCTAATTGATTGATGTACAGAGCTTCAGCATGTGTTCTAGCCTTATTAATTTTTATTTAACCATTATTGCCACACCATCATTCTGGACTTTCCTCCCCAGCTAGTGGAAAGGAGCCAGGACACGTTCAGCCTTTATGTGGTCAAGCCTATTAATCTAGGTTCAAGGCTGCAAACACAAACAGTATTAGCAAGGTGCTAGGCCTGCCCCGTGCTTTCAGACTACTGGGGGAGAAGGGACATGGAAATCAGACAGAGCTTGCAGAGGGATCTCAGCCATCAGCAAATCCTTACTCAATGGAGTTGCACTATGAGGGTCTGGGCTAGCACTTACTCAACCAGGCAGGCTCCTAGTGCAGCCGATGCCATGCCTTACAGAACATGTTGGCACAGTGGGTACTGATGGTCTGAAGCCCTTATTCTCTCCCCACCAGACATTCAGAAACTTCTGATACAAGGACAAGCGTGGATTTCTATTTGCCCTTTCTGTACCACGAACATCAGATACTGGCACTGTTGGAGGTAGGTCTGATGTTTACATCAACCCCATACAGTTAATTGTTTTCATGTTTCAGAGAAGACAGCACAGATGCCAGTTTTGCTCAGTCCGTTCCTTTACAGCCATTCTATCAGCCACACCAATATGGGAGCCCATTGAGGTGGATTTTGGGAGGTCTAGGGGTCCAGTGCTCAGTGCACTTTTTCAGTGTTGCTTCAATAGAAAGTCAGAACTATTCAAGAATTTTGGTCCAAGTTAATGAACATCTTCAGTATTAAAAGATGGGGGAACTTCCTGAGAAAGCCTGTACTTTACCTTTATGGAGGGGGTAATAGAATCATAGTTGTTAAAGTTAGAAAAGACTTCTAAAATCATTATGTCCAACTGTCAATCCATCACCACCATGTCCACTAACATATGTCCTAAGATGCCGCTGTTTGATGTCAGAAACAGACACACATGGGGCTCACCAGGACCCCCAGGCCCCATAAGCACAGGCCCCAACTCCAAATAATGAACCTACATTGCTCCTAGTTGTTGTGGTTCCCAAGAGGCCACAAGCACTGAGGGGAACCACCAAGCACCCCAATTCTATCAGGGCTTGGTGAAGCTCCTTGGGCACTCTCTCCCAGGTGCTTCCTTCCCCTCAACATCTGCCCACTCCACAGCAAGGAATCATAGAATCACAGAATCACTAAGGCTGGAAAAGATCTCTAAGATAACCAAGTCCAACCTCAACCCATCCCCACCATGCTCACTAAGCCATACAGGAGCTCAGTCCTTGCTAGAGTACAGATAGTTTTCAGAAGAGATTTTTTAGCTTATTTGGGACCATGCCAGGTCCCAAATAAGAGCATGTGTTTGTATACATGCATGTTTCTTCTGCACCAAACAGCCGTATGTATAGTGTCAGTGGATAGGATATACTAGATTTGATACCTACTGACCTGTATTCAGTCTGACTGTAGCCAAGTTGCAGCCCTTCTGCTACCTCCGTTCAGTGTATTGAGGGAGGGTTTTCCTTTCTGTATCTGTAGTTTTCCTTGCCCCAAGAAACCATCTCATCTGGGGATTGAATGATTAGTGGCTCTCTACAGAGTACAAAAACCTGAACCCTATAATGAAATGATAATGAAAATGTTAATTAGGATTTCCTAACAAGGAAGAAGATAATCTCAAAAGAATTGAACATAAAAAGAAAATAACAAAAGCTCTGTCAAAATGTACTACACTATTTTTAGCCTTTCCTTATTTTCCAGTAATGATAGCATTGCATTAATATAGTGTCTTCCATGTATTGTATTAGATGTCTTCCATCAATTAAGCCTTCCAGCACCAGCTAGAAGTATCATCACATGGAGATCACAGAATCACAGGGGTTGGAAGGGACCTCAAGAGACCATCGAGTCCAACCCCTCTGCTAAAGCAGGTTCTCTACAATAGGTCACACAGGTAGATGTCTAGATGGTTCTTGAATTTCTCCATAGGAAGAGACTCCACAGCCTCTCTGGGCAACCTGTTTCAGTGCTCTGTCACCCTCACAGTAAAAAGGTTCTTCTTCCACATGCATATAGAAATTCCTATGTTGAACTTTTAGGCCATTGTTGCTTGTGCTTTTGCTATACCAAGAAGAGCCTGGCCTCATCTGCTTGCTTCCCACCTCCCTTCAGATATGTAAAAACATTAACCAGATCCCCCCTCAGTCTTCTTTTCCCCCAGCTGAGCAGACCCAGTTTATTCAGCCTTTTTCCATATGGGAGATGTGCCAGGTCCTTTATCATCTTTGTGACCCTCTGCTGGACTCCATTAGAAGACTCTCATCTTTTTTGAACTAAGGAGCCCAGAACTGGACACAGTATTCTAAATGTGGCCTCACTAGGACGGAGCAAAGGGGGAGGATCACCTCACTCAACCTGCTGGCCACACTCTTTGCAATGTACCCCAGGCCACCAGGGGCAAATACCAAAGAGATACCAAACTCCTGATGACAGGAGGACTATGATCTCCTCCTGGTCCAGTATCTGCCCTTCTGGGGACCAACCAGAGAGCTCTTACCTGCTCTTCTGTCCTATAACACTGAACCTATGAAAATATACACCATCTGTATTTTATGTTTTATCAGTTAAGCTGGAAGCCTGATGCTGCTGCTTTCACATTTACCCTGGCTTTTAAGCTGATGTTAATGTCTAAGACAGAAAATCTTTTTTCTCTACGGTGCAGTGGCTCAGTCACACTGCTGCAGGATGGCTCAGTAGGGACAATCTCCCAAATGAATTAAGCAGAAATGAAACAATGTAATCAATCAGCGTTAATGAGCACAGCCCAATTGTTTACAAGCTGTTTCTGTGTTTCAGCCACTGCCTTTGATCTCCAATGCAGATGTGTACTGGCACTATATCAAAATGCAAACTATATCCTGTTCACTGGGGCTCAACATGATGTCCCTGTGCTGACAGTGGATCGAGCAAAATCAGTACATGACTTTAACTCGCTGATTTATCATGCAGTGCTGTCCAGTGATGGCTGGCTTGGAAGTAAACACGTTTCCAGTCTGAAGATCTGATCTCAAGGAGAAAATGATGACTTAAAAAAAAAAGGCAGCCCAGAAGGGCTGTTTGGAGAAGGGATGACTATGGACACAAACAGACAAGTGAATGACTGTGAAATGAAAGCTAGGTTTATCAAATAGCCGAAAACACATTTTGCTAATGCCGTATTTAATATATGTCCAGATTCCCAAAAGTACACAGGAGGAAACCTCTAGTAAGTGCAGTCTTGTGGGGATTCACCTGATGGAGCTGAAGTGTCATCACTAGGGCCACCTGGAAAATAAGATGTTAAGGAAAAGCTAATTTAAAACTTCTTTAAAAAAAAAAAAGAAAGAGGAAGGCTGAATACACCTCGTTTGGTAGAGGCTTTCCAATGTATAAAAATGAATATTTTAAAGGGAAAATAGCATACTCACAGGAATTATTTCAGAATTATTTTGAGCAACACTAGAGCTTTTTCTTTATGTCAGGGATTGTCTGTGTTTGTACAACGCCTACCACTTCTCCTCTCTTCTGGCTCAGCCACTATGGTAATAATGAGAATAACAACAGCAGCAGCCATGCCATGTATGTTAATGACCACGTACTTAAACAAGAGTGGGCAACATATTGCTAGGAAAGATGTAGAGAAAAAAACAGCAAAGTTAAGATATGAGAGGAACATTGAATGATAACTTTGTAAACAGTAGAAAACAGGCTGAAATCTCAGTTAAGAAACGTAATCTGGCTGGACACATATTAGAAAAACAACAAATGAGATACATAGAAAAGAACAGTTGATTAAAAGTGAATGCCGTGAGGAAAGTTATATATATATATGTTATATGTATATATATTTTAAACTCTTAAGAAGAACGTGGTAAATCATGAATTATTCCTGAAAGAGTTGTTTTATTGGTATCACAAGATGCAGGTTGTGCTCGTGAGACTTGTTAGGGCAAAAATAATTGGCAGAGGTTGAGATACACGATCACACTGTACCGAAAAGCTGATGTAAACAGGCTGTTCTGCAAGAACAGACCAGAAATATTCTGAAAGAGTAGAATCAGAAGTAATAACAAAGCTGTAGGATCACAGGTACATTCAGTGAATGGAAAAGCTAAACTGTAGGATGAAATATTTAATTTGTTGCTGTTTATGAGGTATGTATGAGGACTCCAGATTAAAGAAAGGTTTTGATAGAAGGCAGGATGCTGCACAACCCTAGGGTTTTCTTTGTCTTTTGAAGAGTCTGTTCCATGGGGCAAATGGATTTGCAAATGATTGACAAATCTGACCTACACCAGGTCCATAGAAATCCATAAAGGCAAGCCTGTAGTATCCTGGAATTCTGAGAAGCACCATGTGAACTGAAATTTGGTTTTATTTTAAGACTGCAGGTCCTTCAAAGCACAAGATAGATGGGCAGGAAAGCCATCTGATACTGAGGAAGGCAGTTGCAGTATTCTCAAGCCATTGCTGTCTTGATGCGATTCAGCTGTGCTTTAACAACTGTATTTCTCCTGGTGCTGAAGAAAAGGGAATGAGCCATCAGTCTCCTCGCAGCAGCAGCAGAAGGGTGCAAAGCAATTTCTTGATTAAGTTCTGATCTTTTTTCTAATGCTCAAACTTTCTGGCTTCTTGGCTCAACTTCTCAAAACCAAGTGTTATTCACTGTGCAGTGTTACAATCAAAATGTGCTTCCCATACTGGTTAACTTCCTGTTTTGGAACTTTTCTTCCTTTACCAACATATCAAAGACCAAGCCAAGAACTTACAGAGCTAAAATATATGGGGTTGCATCTCAGGCTGAAGAGGTCAAGTCTCATCATTGGAAAGATGAGACGGTGTTTATTCTCTGCAAATTGGTGCAGAGGGGAGAGATGTAATATGTTCTGGTCAGTACTGGAGTAGGGTATCTTATGAAAGCTTTGCTGAGTGGAGAGACAGAGAGAACCAAGGGGGCAGAACAGAGATGTGCAGTCTGATTCACTGTTCTCAGAATCTTTCCTCATAATAAGCTGATTTCATTCAACATTTTTGAGAAGAAAGAAATTATTTAAAAAAGTACTAACACTCACAATAACTGGCACCACTCTCACCAAGTAGAGCAGAACGTTCAAATCTGAGCTCACTTACCCTACTTCCAGATCATATACAAGAGGTACAGAGCCCTCCACCCTTACTTAGAGCTAAAATACATGGAAGGATACTAATCCAGGCCATGAGGAAAGCAATGCAGAGGTATCAGCATACCACTCTTGTATCTTGAGTAACTCTAGTTTGTAACTCTAAATTGTGATTGTTAACAGCTAGTGCAGAATTAGTGTCAATAAGCACGTATTTATATATAAGAATTACATCTCCATGTTAGCATTTCTTTACAACTGACATTAAATTTCTTTTGCCAGATAGCTTACTTAAGATATTCTTCACAGTTGTGAAGAATACACTCTTCACAATCACAATTGCCATAGTGCACTGTCCTAAGTAGTTTTGCATCACCTAAAGTCTTGGCAGTTCTGTTGCTCATTTTCTTCTACTTATCCCTTATGAATATGATGGGTAGCACTTGCGATGGAGGAAGAGTGCGAGGCATCTTCAGTAATCTCTGTGCAGACATTATTCCCTGCCTTTAACTGTCTATGAATCTGTAACATGCTTGATCCAGATTTTCTTTGACAGGTTTTATGAGGGACCTTGTGTACCACACTTTTTAAGAGACTGGGTAAGACTTCCTGTTATCCAGCCTTCTCCATTAATGGATTTGAGGACATGATGTTCTGTAGACTTTTCTCTGACATATCTAATCTATTCTTGTGTCTAGTATTTTGACTCTGTACTATAGCAAACATATTTTGCTCCTTCCATTACTGGAGGGTGAATCTGGTTCATGCAGTCAAATCAGAATAGAGTGAATTGTTCAGCGTTTTATAACCTTTAGAGCTTCTGGGTGGTTGGCATCTGGTTCTGGTAATATTATAAGTAAATAATAAAAATAACAATCTATGTTTTCAATGCATTCAAAAGTATCCAATGCTGGCCATTGAATTTGGCTCTGATCTATCTTTGGATGTAAAAAATGGTCTGGGTTTTCTTATTGTTTCAGGTGACGTCAGTGACCAGCTCAGCAAAGCTGATGGGGTCAATTTATTCATGCAGGCAGCCTTTCAGCTAGGTCACCCAGCCACATCCCTACAGAGGGGTCATGTCACTCAGCTGAGGTAGCCCTGGGCTGTCTCCTTGTGATTCAGGCCAGGCAGGGGCATCAATCAGACACTGCAGCTGCTGTGGGAACAAGCTGCCTCCACTGAGTCCTCAGGGGCTTGTTCCAGTTGGGTACATCTGTCTTCTCCTTCCATTAGTCATGTCAAGCATTCACCCCAGTCACTCGTGTACTCTGGCAGCTGCTGACACACAGGGCAAACTGTATTTTGCTGGTCTGGGCCTGCACCCAGGGTTTTGCACATAGGACACTTTTCATCACAGATCTTTCATCTAAAATAATAATAATAAACAAATGCAGATGACCTCTAAATATTCAGTGGAAATAGTTACTTACAAGAGCACATAGATGTTGTTCACCTCAGGGCACTGCCCTACTTCACTCATCTTCTTTCTTCAGGTAGGGCAAAGCCTTTGGTTGGGGTAGTCACTTGTGTTGGACACTCAGCTGTCTACCTCAGACCTATTTTCCACCTCTGTGCTCACTTGCTGGCATTCTGGGTGGGCAGTGCAGCCATGCTGCTGCTCTACTATCACTCTCCATCACTCCTGACAGTGACTGTCTGAAAAAAAATGAAAGTGAAGGAAACAGTTCATAGGGATAGAATCACAGAAACATAGAAACATAGATTTGAATTGGAAGGAACTCCTAATGATCATCTCATCCAACTCCCCTGCAGTGAACAGGGACAACTACAGCTCCATCAGATGCTCAGAGGTCCATCCAACCTGACCTTGGATGTCTCCAGAGATGGGGCATCCACCACCTCTCTGAGCATCCTCTGCCAGCACCTCATCATCCTTATTGTAAACCACTTCTTCCTTACGTTCAATCTATATTTCCCCTCTTTTAGTTTGAAACCATTTCCCTTTATCCTATCACAACATACCCTGCTAAGAAGTCTGTCCCCTTCTTTTTACAACCCCCCTGTAGATACTGAAAGGCTGCTAATGCTAATGTATAAGCTAATGGTTTTCCATTCTCCTCCTCCTTCAAGTCTCTCCAAAAGCTGGGAGAACAAGGAAGCCAAGCCAACCTCCCCACCACCCCCCATATACTCCTTGATGCCTGGGGGATAATCCACAGCAGAAGTTGCCAACCCCATGTAAGGATGATCGAAAGAGATATCCTGGTTACTCCTTGTGGTCTGCTACACAGATATGGACACAGATCTTCCAAATCTCTGTCCCTGAGGAGCAGAAGACCTTGCTAGACCTTCCAGTCAGTACAGTATTATTTTAAATATTGATGTTTTTTTTTTTATAACAGGGGCCTTGTCAATTCTAAGAAATGATTTTTTCACTCGGGTAATTACCTCTGAGAGAAGTGTTGAGCCTACCGTTTCTTGACCCCCAGCCATGATCTGAAGACTGATTTCTGAATGAGCTCCACAAAGAGAAAATGTTTCAGGGAACTGGTTTGGAAATAACTGCACTGCAAATATTGATTGCTGTGAAGTTAAATAAAAAGAACCACAAATATTGAAGAAAAAAAAAAGAAAGGAAAGTAAAGGAGTTTTCATTCCAAACAATGACTTTACTGCCCAATAAAAAGTTTCAACAGACACATTTTGCCCAGTCTGGTTTCTCACATTGAGATAACATAGAAAATACTGCCTGACATGGATAAGACTCCTTCCCAGTGCTCCTTATTTAGAGTGCTGCTTCTTAACCAGATTTATAACAGCAGTCCCAAGAAGATAACCCTCAATCTAACGATGCAGTAGAGAAAGAAACTCTTCAGTGCTTAAAAATAAACAAACAAATAAAAGAATGAGGATGAAAGAAAGAAGAAATAACCTCATTCTCACTGCTTTCCAGACCCTGAAGGGACCTGTTTTTAAACGATTACCCCCTCTGCTTTTGTGACTGCTTCCATTACTGTGTCAGGTATCATGATAACATGGCAATGGCACCATACAGGAGGGAGTTCCCCTTGTTCTCCTGGGGACAAGAGTACTGAACATCATCTGCATTGAACAGTAAGAGACCAAAGCAGAAAAAGGGACCCCAAAGCATTCTTTGTCTAGGTACAGCATTCACAGGAGGATTAAAGAGTTCTTATCATGAGCCTAGATTATGACCAGATATCAAGTCTTCCTATTGTACCCACTAGCTATGCCTCAGTATACAAAAGAACTGGAAGCCTCTGGTTTTGTTGCTAGACAGATTTACTACCTCTGGCCTAGCCCATCTTCTGACCTTTTGTAAGAAGTTTGGTGACATACAAAATGTTGTGCTTAAATATGCAGCTATATTTAGTCTTTGTTACTGAAATGAACTAATGAGAAAAGTTTAAGAACCCTCCTTGTGTTCGACTGCATTTCCCAAGCATCTCAACCTCTCTTACTAAAAGGAAATTGTTGTCCTTCCTCTTTTCACTTTGGATAACAGTGCTATACTGCAGCTTCTCAGTTAGATTCCTCTTAGAGTTAACAGCCAATTACAAACAAAAAATGTGCCAGGGAACATCTAACTCCAGCCCTTATACATGGCACAATTAAAGGCAATCTATCACCGCCAGCAGGAAACATTCATTCCATGGTGTGACTGTGAACATACAGGCAGATTAATACTGGTAAAGGGTAGATGGGCAGGTCAGCAGCAAATCTTCCTCTGCCTCCAGTAGCGTGACATCCTGGAGATACAAACATGAAAGAACTGCACAGACAGTGCTGTAGGCTGCAGGGGCTGAGAGTGAATGTGTTGTCTCCTTGCAGCCATACAATTCTCAGGACGGCACTGCCAAAACCCCCTTCTGGCCAAAGGACTTCTGGCTGGATGCTGAAAAGAGCAAAGGTCTATTTCCCAAGACCTTACTGAGGGATTCCACCACCCCTCCCAGTTGACTCCCTGGCATATTCTATTGGTTGTGATGGTGGATTCCCATTAAGAATGAGGTGTGAAGGCATAGAACAAAAACCACATTATTTTCTGGAAGACATGAGGTCTTCCCATCACACACAGCAAAGCTGCAGTTTACAACTCAGCCATGTTTGCTATGCCATCCTTTCTCATTTCTGAGCCCTCTCAGATATTACTTCTGAAATTAGGCAAGATAACAACATCATCATGGTTACATGGTTTTATTTCTCCCTTTTCCTTTTAATTGAAAAGATGTGTAAGCACGTATGATAACTAAGCCAAATTTGCTGCTGGTGGTCTGTTATGCTTTTTTTTATTTTATTTCTGCACCTAGATTTTTTTGAGCACACAAAGTTTTGAAATATTCTTTCACACATGTGAATATGATTTTGCAATAGCAGGTCTCCTTTATCATAAGAGGAGTTCTGCAGTGCTTTTTCTCTCTCAGTAGTGGTTCTAGAGGAATAGAGCATCTGCAATTTCAAAAAAGAGCAAGCAGCAGCTCCAAAAAGTAGAGAAATACCTTAGAAGACATTGAGAGACCACAAACATATGGGTAACACAGACTTCCCTTCCTTACTCAAGCCAGTCTTGTAGGGGAAGGACAGCAGCTGAACACTTCAGACTTCATCACTACACAGCATGATTTACTGCTGAAGACAGCACATGTCACACCATCATCCCAGCATAGGCCATGGGGATGGAGGGCCATTGCTGGCTGTGGTGCAGTGAAATGCTGCTACAGCTCCAGTTTCAAATACAGACTCTTAAACTTTCAGCAGTGCACAACGGGTTTACAAGTCACAGTGCCGCATTAGGAAAAAACATCTCTAATCTTATGTAACAAGTCCTTAGAGGCGTGTTGCCAAGTAAGCACAGTTTAAAATCAATCAGGCAATAGCGTAAAGCATTTAGCACTTGGCTGTATATTTCCATTTGCCCCTGCTCAGCAACCATCCTGAGACAGGCATAGGATCTGTGGGAAGGGTGAGGAAGAGCTAACCACCACTTTGATACTGCATCCCCTCCTCAGCCTGACTGTCCTGGCTCCAAGGACCAACTGGACTCACAGCCTCAACATTCAGCTCAACTTCATCCAGCAGCGAAGACAAATCCATACCCGCAACAGACTGTACACAATGCTCTAACCACTGCTTTCCTGTGTCCCTGCATGTTTGCTGAGCCCAGAAGGTCCCTAAAGCTTCATCTCAATGGAAACAATACCTCAGGCTAGAACAGACTCGTGCCAGCCTTGCACCTGTCTTGAGATTCATAGACATTCACAGAGCAATGCCTTTCCTCCTGCTGTCTGCTGGGAGAATCCAGCAGCACAGTGATCATGGCTAAACCTGGGACTCCCTCAAAACCCAAAATGCACACGTCAGGTCCATGGTAGCACAGAGGTCATTTTTATACTCCCTTCCTTAGCTCTGAAGAAAGTATGACTTCAGCCAATGGATGGAAAGATTGAAATAAACAGCCACATTCTTTTTACTTCCCTTGCTGAAGTTCACATAACTGAACATGAATCATAACACTTTTCAGGGAAGAACAGTGCCACCTCTCTGGGCAGCACAATAAGAGCATCTCCCATGTGTCATCCAGTGCCTGGAAATCAGAGAGGGGAGTCAGTGGGATGAAGCCAACAGCAGCTAGGGATTCAAGGCTGTGTTTGGTTTCTTTATTAAAGCCTCTGCATTACTGACTATAGCAGTGGTTTACTGGAGCCGTGTGACCCTGGAATTGATCCCAGATGTCTTGATTCATTATCGAGAGTGCTCACCCTGAGAGGTGAACTCAGTACTGTTTTGTGGTCATTGCTCCCACATTGCTGTCAGTGCCCCACTTTGTCATTTTGGAATGCAAGACATGAAAGGAGCAGCCATGCTTCTTTCACCTGCTTTAGTAGAGATCAGGCCATTTCTATCCTCATTTTATACTGTTTCTTATTTACACACTTATTCACTGTTGCACTCAATTACCTGTCATCCTAATGTACGTTTTTCTCACAGAGCGGACGGAAGCAAGTACAGCTTTTATAGTGCAGATGAGACTGTGGCTCATCTGGTTCATCCCTGCCCTGAACTTCTACCCTGGAGGTAGAACTTCTGTTTAACGTTTCATAGAATCATAGAGTGTCTTGGGTCAGAAGGTATGCCAAGGATCATCAAGTTCCAATCCCCCTGGCACAGTCAAGGCCACCAATGTCCAGATCTGGTTCTAGACCAGGCTGCCCAGGGCGCCATACAGCCTGGCCTTGAACACCTCCATGGGCGGAGAAGCATCCTGAGTCTCTCTGAGCAGCCTGTTCCAGCACCTCACCACTCTCTCTGTGTAGAACTTTCCCCTGACATCCAATCTAAACATTTGCCCAGGTATACAAGTATCAGGCAACAGCTTGAGGCAGGAATGCCAGTTGGACATCTGCTCTCCTTCTGTCTTGCACAGCTTTCCTACCACTTGTTCCTGGCTCAGAAAGGTAGACCTGCCCTTGTGCAAACAACTACCAAATTAGAGTTCCATGGTAAAGGAACAAATTCACGTTATAATTACCAATGAGACCTCAACAAAACTTGTATTTGCCATGGACCAGTTATTTTAAATACATTTTCATGAAGCAAATGCTGTTATAAAATCCTGCTCACCTTGTGGGCACAAAACACATTGGAACTCTCCCATTCAAGAAGTATATACCAGTTTATGTTGTAATAGTAATATGATGCTGAGTTAGAAGGTGAACTTCTGCAGATGAAATTACCAGGCTGTAAAAGCTCATGATATAGGTATGGTTGGCCAGTGAATTAGAACAAAATCCCACAATAATAAATGTAGAGCTGAAATCAAATTTCTATAAAGACTATGAAACAAATGCTACGTGAGGTTTCTACAAGAGGTTGTTGGACAGCGTTAACTTATCATGCTCTTCAGCAGAGATGCAGACAACAGCTACCTGTGCCAGTTTCTGGCAGTGGCTCTGTATCAGTCCATGAGCTTCTGTGTAACAAATCTTCACTGCAGAAGTGATTGAGGTGCGTCCGCTAGTGGGAGAGGTTACAAAAGCTTCAGTTTTGTTGAACAACTACCAGCCTGTGCTGTTGGATCAGCCACATTCACACTTTGTGATCTGCTTTGGAGGGGGCAAGGATCTGGCAAGATCCTAGGAGCAAAAAGGGGGTGCTAGAAGATAGCTGCCAACTGTTAAGGTCTGCTCTCAGACTGCAGCAGCTGTCCTCCAATCACTGCCGTGTTTTCTCCCAGGAAAACAAAGCCCAGTTTCTCCTGGCCAAAATTCAGCTACCGCTGACTTGTAAACACCACCCAGAGCAATTCATTTTCACTGCCAGTTGATCAGCCATGGATGCTGTTTGTCCTACAGCTATTGGCAGAGAGACACCGGTGACTCGACTGCCCTTTATGTGCTGCTTTCACAGATATGAAACTTGCCTTTGATTCTGTGAGCAGAGCAGCAGTGCACAAGGTGGTAGGAAGCTTCAGTAACCTTCTGCATATAATTTATGACCTTCACATGGGCAGAATAGAAAGATGGATACACAATTTCCCTTTTGGTTAATTACCATAAGAAGAACACAGACGGGGTGTACACTTAACTTTGGCATACTCTGCAGCAGTGACTGGGATCTCAGAAAAGGCATACGGTAGCCCAAAATTGCCCATGTCAGCATGATCTGATAGAAGAAGTAAATCATACAGATTTCTCTGGTGAATTGACATAGCGTCTGGAATTCACACACAAATGTTTTTTTAACACAGCTGCCTCATTTGGTCTTCTTCTTGAAGTCGGATCAAAGTTCAGATTTAGATGTACAAGAAAAGTTCATGCAGAACATGCAAATAAACAGGAAACTCACCAAGATTCAATTTCGGAAATTATTTGCATTAGCCCAAAGCTGTATTTCCTGGAAAATGTCTAACGCAGGCTCTGAAGGATTGCTGTGTCGACACTCTCAGTGAAAGGTATATAGAGCCCACACTGCAGGAGGCGTCACACGTGAAGATCTGTCAGAAGTTATCCTCTCAGTGTAATTATATTACGATTATTTCCAATACATAGCAATACTAGAGGAGCAGCTAGGATAGGCTGGAGACACACCACAGACATTGTTAATACTATTAATTGGTTAAAAAGCAGTTTATGCTTAACACAGACTGATAACTGAACAGCAAGACTTGAAGAACTTGAAGTGTCTATCAGATAGCAGCTTGCTTTTGTGGATGATGTGCATTCATATGCATCCAACTCTCCTTTCAAATCTCTAAAGCTCAACAGCAGCACTGCCCCATAGGAATGTTCTAATGAGTAGCTGTAGTGGAAATGCTAAGTCACAGCCTGAACCAGTGATTGGGCTCCTGGTGGGAAAGCAGGGCCAATCCAGGGGAGCTCAGGTGCATGCAGTGTACCTGAGTGAGTGGAAGGGGAGGAGCCAGGATCCACCCCTTCCCAGACCTCATTTAATGGCTGGCAGTGGAGGTAAGGGCATCTTTTGCTGGAGATCTCTGCCTACCTGGAGCCTTCTAAAGGAAAGCTATTATCATCCTATTACAGCAGCTGAGGAGTTGTGGTTACTCTTCTCTGTCTTGGTTATACCGAGGAGCCAATGGTTTATCTCCACTGATGATACTTTTGGAACAAAACTATACTCAAGAGTCACTGGGACATGTTGCAGACCCCCAGCATCCAAGTGAATCAACAAAAATAATGATCCTGCTCTACCCCTCCTCTCAGAGGGAGAAGGAATGTATCCTTACTACTGCTGGTGAGAGATTACCCCATTGAGTGTTTGAGACACTTGGAAATCTCATGTTTGAAGAAGCCGAGGAGTGAGATTCTCTAGCAGCAAAGGAGTGGTGGGAAGAGAAAGCTCATGTAGTAAAGACATACATTTAATCAGAGTGAATATGTCAACATTTTTTACAATTGACTTTTCAGTGAATTTTTCCGTGAAGTTTCACATGTTTACAAATATGAGAGATAAGGATTTCCTCAGGATTTTAAGAGATGGTTGAGTACCTTCTCAGCCCACCTATTTAATCAGGCCCCAAAATAAAGCCAATTTTGTTTTCAGCTCATCTCAGAGAATTATTCCACTGAAATTCCTCAGATGCCTCCTGAAGGACATAAAGACTGGAAAACAATGGAACAAGAAGAGTTCAGGCAGAGAAGAAAGATGGGGAACAGATAAAGCCTTACTAAAATCACCTGCAATTGCAGCCTACATCCAAATATTTTGGTATGTGGGGCAATGAGAGTTTAGTTACATGTTCTGGAGTAAATGTAAAGGAACTTGGAAGTGTCTCTGAAGGTTCCTAAGAACTGTGTAGACATGTTACTTAGGGACATGGGTTAGTAGGCAATGTTGGTGGTAGGTGGTTGATTGAACTGGATGATCTTAAAGGTCTTTTCCAACCTCGATGATTACATGATTCTATGATTGTTCTTAATCCCTATGCTTTTCCAGAAAAATAGCTATAGAATAGTGTCACGGATCATAGAAGCTCTGGGGTATTACCTGGAGAAAATCAGCCTAATCTCATCAGCCATGCCATTTCACCCACCTGAAGCTGTTCTACATGAAGCACAAGTGTGCATTTCCTTGATTTGCTTGTAGGTATGTTGTAGTTGGAAATTTCAATAGCTTGAAATTGTAGAAATAACAAGTCCCAGAAAGCCTAGAAAGGTCAGCTCTGAGGTTAGAGCTGTGGTTGTACATACCAATTTGGATTCAGTAGCTCTGTTTTGTCAACCGTCTTGAGCAGACTGTGCTGATTTCTGCGTTTTGTATGCTCAGCATAGTCTGCTGTAAGTATTCCTCTTTCTGATCAGCCGAAAAATTCCCTGTGGGATCCTGCTCTGCATTTCCCTGGAGTAGGAGCTTTTTGGACTAAAAAAGTAAGTCTGCTTTTATATTATTATTATTCATTATTTATGAAGCCATGGCAGCTGTATATCACACAGTTTAAACCTCCCTGTCTTCCTTCTGGTAAGCATGACACAGAAATTTAAGAAAGTGTTATTGTCCCAGTGATTTCAGCAATTTATGGGACTGGTAGATTACAGGAGGTGGATAAAGCTGGCAGACTAACTGCTTGCAAGCAAGGGGCGTTTCATGGAAATAAGTTATTTTGTGAGGAAGAGCCTGCACTAATCAAGCAAAGCAAAATTTACAAGGCACTCATAAAAACTGTTAAAACATATCTGGTATCTTGTCAGTAGCAGAATAAAAAGATTTCTAAAGCTCTATCTCAAAAGAGTGAGACATCTGGAGTTCTTTAAATGTATCTTTAATTGGGGTCAGCCTCATGAACGTATGTAGTTGTTATACTGGAGCAGATGTGTGTAATGCAAATCCAGGGCATTTTTTTTCCCCAGTGCACTAAGAAGAAATACAGTTCCACTGTTTGTATTTAGGCCCAAATGCCTGGAGATTCACATCAAAGCTGTCACAAAGGTTTGGACGCCAGTAGTACTCACATCACTGACTAAAACATCCTTGTTTTAGTCAGAAAAAAAGTCTACCTGAACTCATCTTTAAGTTGAATGATGTTTTTAATTTGTATCAGTATCTTTTTGTGTTCAGCATTAAGTATAGAGGAGCCATGAATGATGGAGGCATTCTTAATCAGAAATTGTGATGTTTCTTCCAAAAACATTTTCCAAACCCTGTCCATCTCAGTTTTCTATTAATGGAAACATGAAATGTTGGAACACCTACACATTGTGGAGAGGGGTTCAATTTTCCTCTTAATAACCAAAAGTTCTCAAGGAAAGCAAACACTTTAAAAATATTTATAAACACAAGCAATTTATGCTGAAAAGCAATTTTAATGGAAAATTTTATTTTTAATTAAGGGCCAGATGGTGCTTTTAAAACACAGCCTTGAATAAAGATTACACACCTCTCAGAAATTTGTACCTTAGAAATGAGAGGAAGGCTCAAAAAACTCACCTGGTAGAGGTGGTATTCTCTGTGTCTGTACAGTTAGTCAATGCATGCCTAGTACTTCTGTAAACTGAGTGCCAAGGAGATGTAAGAACAACCACCATGGATCAGACCAAAGGTTTGTTCTCCTACAACGGTAGTCAAAAGCAGGTGCTGAGGGAACCCCACCAGAATACAGGAAATATGGTAATACTTCTAAAACCTATCATGGCCTAACCCAACCTAAACCTAACCTATCCTTCGTGGCTCCGGGCTTTTCCAAACTAAACATAATCACTACCTCTTAAATATCCCTCACTGAGCCCCTTCCATAAACATATCCCACTTCTTCCCTCACCCATGGAAACTCACCTACACAGCAACTTTTAGCAAGATGCTCCACAGATCTGTGGCATGTAGAGCCACTTCCCTCTTTATCCCTCTTTGGAACTTGGCCCTTCTTATCTTCATTTGATGTCAGCCATGATATTTAGAAAAAAGTTTAAGTGTATACCAGAACCTATCTTCTCTGACTCCTCTGTTGCTTTTGGAGCACGACCAGCACAACTCCTCTCTTCTACATGCATCTTTTAATTCTTCATGCAGAAGAAGAGCTCATACTAGGGACAAAGAAATGTGATCCCAGTAAGTTCTTCCCTTCAATTTCAGTGGATTTTCAAACAGGCCTAAGATTGCCCATGTGTAATTCTGTTTTTTCCTAAATCTCTTGCTCTCTGCAATGTGCCATTCCAAGATGAATGATGTGTTTGGCATCAGGACGTCTGCAATTTGAAAGGGCTGTGCCCTCATTGCAGCCACCCACTAGACTGCTTCTGCTGTCCATGGGACAGATCTGCCAGTCATGATTTGAAATCAGTTGTAGTTGTCCTGCTGTCACAGAGGTATGAGTGTGTTGAGGGCCAGATTGGAATGCGGGCTGTTGCTAGAAGGCTTGAAAAGGAAGGCTGGAGTAATGAGCTCTACATCAGTTATTTTCCTGAACAAATTGTGTGGCATTTCTGTCAAAATGGATATGTGGATATTTCTGATGAGTTTGGTTATATCTCACTCCTTTTATAACCATTACTAACTGTGCCATTTGGAAGAAATGAGTAGCAGGCTATTAAATATTTAACTTTCCAAATTTAATTTGTTAAATCTCCTGGGAGGAGTTTTCAAATCAATTGCAGTATGCTTTGGGAGTAGATCCAGGTCAGCTGGGACTTTAGCCCCACTTACCCTTATTCTGAGGCAGAAGAAACAACGTAGAGCAATGGCTGTTTTGACTTCATTTTCAGCTTTCCCTTTTTAGAAACAGTGTCTTGGCTCCCCAACTGGTTATAAATCCAGGTCTCTGCAGTGGAACTATTCTGATTTACATCAGAGGAAAATCTGGCCTCTAGCTGAGAAGAAATGGGCTGCCAGTTTAATTACTTCATCCCAGGTATGGCATTAATAATATGGGAATAAATTTAATGCTGCTAAGTAACAGCAATACAGAGGATTTTGTCACATGCATGACAATTAATGTGTGGTGCATGGTATTTCTGCTTCTCCTGAGTTCCCTTTTAAATGATGCTCCTTGTGACTTGAATTTCAAAGAGTACTTATCCTAGTATTTCTCATTATTGATGGCGACTGTTCACAGGAGCAGCTCATGGCTGCTTTGTTGGCTCATCACTTTTGATTCCATGCCCAGATGCTAAGGACAGAAGCGTGCAATTAATTTGGAATCTCAACCCTTCATTGATTTCAGTTGGGAGATTTTCCTTGAACACCAAAGTCCTGATCTGTCCCTGACTACCTTTAAAATTGAATTTATATGGAAAATATCTTTCTTTCCCATTATAGATCTCTTCTGTGAGATGGGATCTCAAACCTCCACTTGCCTATAAGAATGTACAAAGAGATCAGCAGAGAGGTATAAAATATAGGTGATCCCCTCACTGTCAGTGGAAAAAAAAAGATCTAATTTTGAGACATAGATATAAAAAAAGGTGAAAAGGACAAACTCCAGACCTCCTCCCGTGAACAAGAACAGAGATGCAAAAGTTGACATTTTTTAAGATTGCTCCTTCTTTGCCTGGAATAAAAGTAGTCTCCAAGCAGCCAGGCTTCCCTTGTTCACATCCCAGCTCCCCGGAAGTGCCTTGAGTCTCAGAGCTCTGGCTGGCTTAGGACAAGTGGAATATGACCACCTCAAAAGCAGCCTCATAATGTGATCAAGATTACATGAGCTGTGTAATGAACTATAGCATTGCTGGAGTACCTCTAGAGATTTTGTTAGGACATTTTCTTTGTGAACATCCTGTCTTTTGTCTTCAACAGTTATTCCAAGGAGGGATAACCCTCTCATTATATATAAAAACTGGTAAGTACATAGAAATTCATGACCAAGTTAAATTTAAGTTCTCCTTGCATTTTGAGGTTGCATCAGTTAATTCAGTGTCCATTCCAAGTAGGTGCTCATCAGCCAGAGGGGTTGGTGAATATAGTGAAATGTTTGGGGGGCCATTCCAGTTCTCTCTCCGCATCTACAACATCTACATCTAACAACTAACCATAATGTCCTATCATTCAATTTAATATATGCCCAGTTAGACATAAATGTGCCTGCATATATCTAGGTGATGCACATCCAGTGGGACTGAGTAGCCCCCACGTTTTCTGTCTCAGCTACTTATTGTATCAGATATCTGGGGAAAGGACTGCTTCTTGTCATGTTTATGTACAAGTCCTTACATACAGGAACCTGGGAAATGCATGAGATAAATAATAGGGCCAGTTTCATGGCACTGAGCTCCAAAGGGGTGTCTGACATACAATAATGCAGTTATGCTGCAGTTTCACAGTGGATGAAGACATTTTAATGGAAAATGCTGAACAACTCAGGAGCTCCCTAATCATATCCAAGGGAACCTTTGTCATCTCAGATATCTGTCAGACTCAGTTCAAGGTCTATAGCACCTAAATATTGTCACCAGTGAGTGGTTCCTCTGTTTACAAAAAATCAGAAAGTGGCCTTGGCATGTTTCCTGTCTGACAGATGGCCATGCCTCAGTCAGCATGAACTTCTGCCTTTCCTAGATATCTCAAAAGACTGACATTGCAAGAAAGTGCAGAAATGGTACAATCCCTTGGAGCTGCCCTTCCTGCTCAAGGAGTGGTCTTATGAATAGGGATGCATTAGTGCCAGTTGAAGTAAGGTTTTCTGGAAGAATCCCAAAAAATCCAAACATGAGAACTACCTGTAGTGGGACGAGGCACAGATGGCAAAATAAAAGCAGTGTGCTTTTTTTGAGTAGCCAAGTCTCTGGACATCTGAGCTCTTGGACATATGAATAATTGGGGCACTTCAACTGAATTTATGTATCCTATCCAAGAGAAAAGTAGATAGAGACAAACCTTGCCAGAGACTTGTGTGTGTAAGATGGTCCTGTCTCACTTGAGCCAAAAGGTCCACCTGAATTATTTTAGTACCAGATGTAAAGTCCTACATCCTGTTTGCTTCATCTTAGACAGAATACAGGAGCTACGTTTTCTTGCTTCAGGTTAGGCAAAGATTGACAGTAACTGTGGTTAGATTCTTCCTCTGCTGCAAAGAAGTGTGCATATCCAGTATTAAAGATTAAATGAGAGTTTGAAGGAATTAAATAGTTTTCAGCTAAGCTACACTGTTCACTTGGCCAAGAAATAATACATTTTATTTTTCCTTTTGCTGTAAATACATAACAAGAACAAAAATGCCCAGCTTGTGGGTAACCTGAACTTCCATTTTTATGCTGGTTACAGGACTATGGGCAAGCAAAACAACACAAACTTCAGCACCCCCACCTCAGCTTTTTTCTTTCTCAGATATTTAAAATCACTCCTGGCTACATCTTTGAGGTCTGATCCAATTAAATGGAAAGATCCTTGTTGCCTTTGGCAGGATCAGATTACACATTTTTGTCTGCTTCCCGACTGCTCCATATCATCATCCGGAGTTATAACCAAGTGATGTGTAGTGCAGACACCATCAGTATCAATGATACCAATGGGATTTTGGACAGGCAAACCGTTAGGGTGCAGGTCTGCAAGCTGTAAGAGCTACACTCTTCTGAACTCAGTTTCCTGCAGCCCAATCATGTCCTTTAAGTGATAAACAATTCTTGCAGTCTTATAGCTCTGCTTTGTGTTTTTGTGGCTCACTGCTGCTCTGGATACCAGAACACAGCCCTGGTCTCCCAGATGTTCTCCTTTCTGTCTCCCTTGGCACCACAGGAGTAAAGTAAGGAGGAGACTTAGCAGAAGGTTTGCAAGGGAATATTTAAGACAGGTTCTTTTGCTTGAAGGAGATGATTTCTTTCTGATCATCTCAAAGGTCTGGGCTCCAGTCATGTACTGGAACTGTGGAAAGGAGCAGCACTTTGTCCTCCCTTCCTTCACTGGTGATAGGTGGTGCTGCTGCTCTTCCTAGAGCCCAGTGATGCGCTTGCAGCTCTTTATCTTTCTACTTTCCTACTCAGTTTCCTTTCCCTGCAAGGATGTATACCACACAGGAGACATGATTTTGTTTGAATAGCTGGGGACAACAGCCTGACATTTCCCAAAACAGCTCTCGTGAGTGTTTTAGAACATCAATAAGAATTGGCCAGTTGATGGCAAGCTTAGCACAAGTAGGGATGCAGCTTGATTAACGCTTCTTATACCACAGGTTAATTCCTTCCTTGGTGTTTCTTTGGCAAGAGAAGATGTTGACAAGACAACAGAGGATGAAGTATGTTCCAGTCTGTAGGTTTTCAAGAAAAGATTAGATGTCTCACGGAGTGATATGGTTTAGAGGGCATGATGATCTTAGCAGTCTTTCCAACAAAACTGATTCTGCAATTCTATGATAGATGCAACTTTTGTGATTGCTCCAATAGTTGCTTCTGATGCAAAACTCACATGGAGCAAATAAGGTTTAAATTCCTCACTGACAGGAAGGTTTTCCTATCATGGTTTTCCACGGTTTCCCTGCACTGAATGAAGAGCATGGTGCACGAAGAATGGGAAAGGTGAAAGGGATAGTGTTACAGAAAATGATTACTCTCATGTTGATACCAAACCTTGCCTCGATATCAGTATGGAAAACACTTCATTTTGGAAGCATGAGGGGAAACAAACAGGATCATGGGATGCGGTTGCCTGAAAGACAGAAAATTGAATACGGAAGTCCCTTCCCTGCTCTATTCTGGGTAAATGCAATGTTTTTCTTCCAGATTAAAATCTAACAAACCCTTTTGGAAATCTTGCCACATTTCCTCCAGTCAAGAAGAAATAGTATTTTGCCAGGAATTCATCAGCCATCCAAGCCAGCTGATAGCTCCAATCAGTAACAGTAATGCTGGATGATAAGGATTTGCACTGTAGCAGCTAGAAGACATTTGGTTGCAAGCCAGCACCCCTACAGTTTTGCTCCAGCAGGAGCAGAACAGAGAGACGGCCTTTTTCCTAAAAGTCTTACTCAGTTGAGGCTTAATGAATGCAGCTCACAGGCTTCCGTTCCTGACAAAGGAAACGTGAAAAGCACTTTGTAGAATCAGAGTAATCATAATTTGGGACTATTTTTTTTCCGTATTTATCCTATCCCAGTGTCTATTACAGTAAGAGACTGTTTTCCTTAAAGCCTCCCTGAAGGCCAGAGGGAGTCAGGAATTATACTGAGTGAATATTGAAAGGAGACACTGAAAACAAAGTTAGGGGCTGGAGGGACATGAAGCACTCTGTTTTCAAGGCTGAGCCCAACCTGTCAACCAGGAGGGAGTTTTCTCACCTCCCAGATGCTGATCCCTGCCAGCAATGAGATAGCAGATGGATGATGAGTTTCTGGGGTTTTCATATTTCAGAGAAGGCTGATGATGGAGCTAGCCTAGCTTATCTCCATCATCTGCACTGTGTCCAGGGCTGCAACACAGAGCCAAGTTGTGTCCAGGCCCTGAGATTTCTGATCAGAGCATGAAGGCAATGGAGTGGGGGAATAAAAGAAAGGATGGTCAGTCCTGATGGCAATATTTGCCCTAATGCAGATTTTCCCATGCAGATAGAGGAAGGTATTGCCTCATTCAGACCCATACTTCAAGGAGATTTTTTTTATTTATTATTATTTATTTTATTTTATTTTTAAACCCTAGTGGAAATGCTGCAGATGAGGGTGTCTCTTGTGTAAGAGAGGATCCTAGATGCTATCACCATGTCAGCCAAACCAGGGTTCCTGCAGGGTTCTGCAGGACTGTCTGGAAGAAGTATTCCAAGACTTCATGGTTTTAGTTTCCATCAGGGGAACCGAGCTGTGCTGAAAAGGGTATCCTGTAGGAAAGGATTGCTTACTGAAGCTTTCATTTCAGAGATAGATATATGGAATTAAATCTATCAAAACAAAAATGCTAATCGTTCGTGAAATGTTAAAAAAAAAGAAAAAAAAGGAAAAAGAAAAGAAAAAAGAGGAAAAATGTTTGAATGTTCCCAAACATTCAGATATTATTCTGAGCTTTTTAATTTTGTTTCTCCAGAAGAGACAAGGTTTTCAGTTTCCATCTTTTTTTGTGAGATGAAAATGAAAGATCCCTAGTGATGGGCTCCACTGGTCCAGGAGGATGGAAAAGGCTCATTGCTCATTGGGAGAGAACTAAAATGTTGTGAAAGAGGGGAAAATGGGGCTGGAGGGATTTTCTGCTGAAAATCCCCAAGACGAGCACGAGTTCTTTAGTGTGTCTTATAAATCTTGAATGCTCTCCTTCAGAAAAGATTTGGCATGGGATATTGTGAGAGTATGAAGAACGAACAGTACACAAGCAGAGAGCTAAAACAGCCTTACCCCAAATAGAGACATCAAAAACACTTGGGGGGTGGGGGGGAGGGAATGTAAGGCCTCAGGTCTCTCCCTGCAGTGAGGAAGGACAGCAATCACCTGAATTGGGCATGCAATCTTCCCACTGCATTTTAAGCCATGGATGTTAAATCATCACAAAAAGTGGTGACAAAGAAGCTTTTAGGAAATTACTTGGCCAGCAGGCTTGCTGGAGATGGGAAGAGGAATGAACGAACCCTGTCTTCCCATTTTATCCATGGTTATTAGGAAAACAGGGAACACACCCCCCAACACTGCAGCAGGCACCCCAGAGTGCTCATTGCCGTAGTAAAAAACAGCTGGAGCAAAGAAATAAAGTTCTTCAGAGCTGCTGGAGCCTTCCCAGCTCCCTGGGGTCCAGGTGCCCAGCGCAGGGAAGGGGTAGAGGGAGAAAAGAAGCGGAGGGTGGGGATCAGCAGTGAGGAAGGAGGAGGAGGAAGAGGGTCGGATAGGGAAAGGTTCCGTTTTTTCCCCCGGGGCTGTGAGGCTGCTCGTGCTGCAGGAGGAAAGTTGGCCCCGCTGCCACGCAGGGCTGCTTCTCCTGTCTCCCTCCGCCTGCCTCCCTCCTCCCTCCCTCTCTCCCTCCTCCCTCTCCTCCTCCTCCATCACCTCCCCGCGAGTTACGCGCACAGTGCAGCTAAGCAGTGCTGGCGGCTCAGCCCTGCCCGGCCCCGCTCTCCGGTGTCCCCCGCCGCCGGGATGCTGCCGGGCACCGCGACCGGGCGCTGAGCCCGGGCAGCCCCGCCGCCCCTCCCGCAGCCCCGGGCGGGCGGATCGCGCTGCAGGTCACCTTGCAGGGAGGAGGAGGTGAGTGACCCCCCCCCCCCCTCCGCCCCACTCCCCAGTCACCGCATCTCCTCCGGGGAGCGATGCGCCGCATCTCCCCATCGCCAGCCCTCGGAGCGCGGCACGGGGGAAGGGCGGGGGGAGGAACGACGGCTGCCGCTGCGGAGAGGGGTCCCCGGGGGAGCGCAGGGACGCGGGGCCGCCCCCGGGCCGGGATCCTGCCTAAAAGCAGAGCGGGGCGCTGCGCGGCGGTGCTTCCCCTGTGTCCCGCATCAGCCGAGATCGCGGGGTCGGAGAGGGATCGGGTATTTCCCAGGGCCGAGGAGCACCTGGCGAGTTTTCTGGAAGGGAAACTGTGCGTGGGGTCCCCCTTTTTTCCCTTTCCCGGCTGAAATCCTCTCCGGTTCGCTGTGGCGGAGCATCCCTTGATCCCTGCCCTGCGCTCCGCCGAGCGGGGAAAGGTACCGTGCCGAGGCGTGTCGAGCCGGGGGGGCACGGCCCCGGGGCAGAGCCTGAGCCAGGCACTGCGGGAGGCCCGGCAGCCCACAGCCGCAGCCGCCCTCTGCCCTCACAGCTCTGCTCAAGAGCTGAGACAAGACACTGGGTTGGGTTTCTTTCCCTGTCCAGCCTCTAGTTTGTGGGCAGTGAGAGCCAAGTTGGAGAGAAGAGTAGGTACAGGCAAGGAGGCAAGAGCCGTCTCCACTATTTAGAGTGGTGACCTTGTGGAAGCCCACTCCTTCCTTCTGGGTACCACTAAAGCATTCCACAAAGGAAGGACCCCCTCCAGGTTGGCAATGCTTTGAGACCTTTCTGGAACTAGCAGTGCAAAAGTGCAAACCCTCCTGGAGCAGGGCTGGTAGGGTGTCAGCCCCAAGATTGTGCTCCAGGAGATGTGCAAAGCTCTGTCTGGGACTGGCTTTGTCCCCCCTAAAATCACGGAGCTACCCTTTGTCAGGAGTTGCTCCAGAGAGCAATCTGTTGAACCACCTCTTCAGAACAACTGGAGGGGAGGCTACAGCCTCAGAGTGTAATGAGAGAGATGAAAAAGAAAAAAAAAAAACAACAAAAAAACCCAAAAACCAACCAACAAGATCTGAACTTCCCAAGAGATTAAATATTCAAATCACAAATAATTAGACATTAATCCATTGTAAACAGGGCATTACCAACAATTAAAAGACGCTTTGATATTCTTAAAGCCGAGAAGATGACTTAACTGGTACTTTCCAGGGGATTACTGTGTATTATAGAATGCAGCCAGAGCAGAGAATGCTCTGCTTTTCTACGTTCATGTATTTAAATGACTTGTTCTTAATTATAGTTAATGAGCTATCAGCTTCAAATTGGCTGCGTTTGGATGCTCTCTATATTAGTTCCAAATGACTTCGCTCCAAAGAATAAGCCACGTCTCATTTTGCTGGCCAAGGTGACGTTTTTTTGGCAGTTTGGTAACGACAGGTCATGTCAGAGTGTGTGGCACATGAAGGCATCTGTAGGAATGAAGTTTTCCCTTAGGAAGCGGGCAAGCAGACGTCTGGCACCGCCAGTACCATAAGCTCTGGGACCAATCTCAGCGAGGCTCTTCGCTATACAAATGCAGATGTAATGCAGTAGTGGTGTACGCTGGCACCACCACGCCACGTTTCACATGGTGGATGCTGCGTGAGGATTTAAAACGCTTTGCCTTCTAAGGACAATGTTAGAGAAAAGGCACCAACGTCACTGGGCAAGGGTTTTTGTCTTTGCACTGTGAATTCGTGTCTGTAGATGTTTACAAGTCAGCCATAAATTCCTCTGTCCTGGAGGATTTGTAAGAGTGGTTGTCTGGTTATGAAGATTGCAGTCACATACTGGGACTTCCCTGTTTTGTTTTCTTTTCTCTGGAGGCTCAACATCGTACAGGTCAATGTACAGTGCTATTGAGGGGAAAAAAAAAAGAGGAAAAGAACTGCAGAGATTTAAAAACAGGAGGACAACCTTCTGCATGTTCAATGATTTTGTTCTGACAGAACAGAATGAATCCTGTGTGTGTGTAAGCGTGTCAGGGCTGATCTCACATCTCCTGGCCATCAAATCAAATACCTCTCAATACTCTTTCTCTGGTAGAAGCTGGAAACCGCTGCAATGAGATCACAGCAAAATGCTGCCCAGCTAATGTTAATGTCAGCGACCCCAAGGATGCAGGTGAACTGACTGCTACCACCACTGCATCTGGCACAAAAGGTTTAGTGCTGAGAGTTTTGTGTCACAGCACTGGAAGAACGAGGAACTCTGGTTCTTCTCATTGCACCACTAAGGCTGCATTTTAAAATAGTGCTGCAGTACGTGAGAGGTATGACTCCATGCACGCCTTTAGCACTCCCAATTTTAAACATGGCATCACTGTAAATGTGTATCTGTGTGTACGTATCTATATAAAAACCGGGATGTGTAAAGTTCCCTCATTAACCATCCATCCAAATCCATGCTGTAAATTATTTCTGTCCCTAAGCTCCGAGGCTTCAGGTTGCTGTGGCATGAGAACGAGCTGACCGCTGACATGAGGGCACTGGACTCTGAGCAGAGTTCAGTGGGGTTAGGTGGGTTGGTGTGCTGTGATTGAGTAGAGCTCAGACCCCTCAAAAATCACAGTCAATCACAGGATGACAGAATTGCAGGGGTTGGAAGGGATCTCAGGAGATCATCGAGTCCAACCTCCTGCAAAAGGAGGTACCCTACAGTAGGTCACACAGGTAAATATTCTGAGGGTTCTTGAATATCTCTATAGAAAGAAACTCCACAGCCTCTCTGGGCAAATCCCCAGGGATAATGAAGATCTCTGCAAATTACATTTGCAACTGGATAATTTTCTTGGAAGATAATCATGGGATGATCAAACAGTGGAGTTCCTGAGTGGTCTCCTGCTCGTCCCATGAGATACTCTGCCTTGCACCAGGTCCTGCAGCACAGATGTGCTCAGCATCTCCTGCTGTGTGCAGCAGCTGATGCAGTTCTTGCTCAGTGCGTGGGGCACCTACCCCATCCACCCACCTTTCTTCTCCTATTCCTGCATGCTCAACAAAAAAACAACCTGACTTCTCCCCCACTGCATGTGGCTTGAGGACCATGGAGGTGATGTAGAGCAGAACTGGGAATAGAACTGGTGCCTCCCATGTGGAAATCTATTTCTCCGTGGGAAAGGTGAAGAGGGAGAACAATGCAGGGCTTTACTTCAAGCTCTGAATGTAAGTGAATGTAATGCCTCAAATGTAAGTGGCTGCTTAATCTAATCATCCTCGCCCTGATGAACTGGCACTAGCAATTCCATAGCATCACAGGAGCATTACTATAAGTGACTTACAGCCATGGAGTGCTTCGCTTGAGGCAGGAGAAACAAGTACCTTCGTTTTGCACAAAGGCAGCACCACCATGCTGCTTCCTTGCTCTGTCCTCTCTATGTTTCTTATCCCTGCTTCAGGAAGACCTTAAATCCCAGCATAGAGCATAGTGATGGTGTGTCACACCCAGAATGAGCACAAGATAGCTGCCTTGTTCTGTGCCTTGCTTCCTGAACACGGTGTAGCAAGGGGAAAAATGCTGCAGAGTGGGGTATACAGAGGACCCATCAGGAATGACACCTGAATGAGTCAGTGGGGTCAATGCTGGAGCAATACCTTGATGCTGACTTCTGTGACCAGCATGGTTTTGAGGTCACACAGAAGTACCAGCCTCAGCCAACAGGCAGACAGAGGGCCAGGAGATGTCATGAGGTTGGTATTTGCCTGAACACACACTCCTTGCGTACACTTAGAAGCTCCATTGTGTGCTGCAGAGGTTTTGACTCACTGCAGGCTTCCACAAGATACAGCATCAGGTTTACTCTAAGCTAGAGAATTTTAATTCTGTTGCAACACCAGGCATTGATGAAATTAGGCAGAGGGGATCTGCAGTAACTCAGTCCTCCCCCAGCCTCTAATTCTAGATTGACCCTCAGAAACAATCAAAGCTCCATAGTGTAGGAACCAACAGGATGGAGGCATTACAGCTTCTTACCTGAAGACACAGCTTATCTGACAAGTGAATAATTACATGCAGTGGAACAAGTACTTCAGCTATGTGTGAACTTTCACTCTGCAAAGCAAGGACTGTGGTTAGGGCCATGAGATTAATTGCTCTGGCACCAAGCTTGGCATGATCAGTGTGGGTCTTAGGTGAAGAGTTCCCCTTGAGCTGGAGCAGCTCTTGGGCAGAGTACTACAGCTGGGGAGAAATAACCACCTGTACATGGCAGGGGCTGGTCTGCCAGAGAGGAGCTTTGCAGAAAAGGACCATAAAGGTTGGCTGTGAAACAGCAGTGTGCCTTGGTGGCCAAGAAGGCCAATGGTATCCTGCAGTGCATTACAAAGAGTGTGGCCAGCCGGTTGAAGGAGGTGATCCACCCCCCCTGCTCTGCTGTGGTAAGGCCATCTGGAGTGCTGTGTCCAGTTCTGGGCTCCTCAGATCAAGAAAGACAGGGATCTCTTGGAGGGAGTCCAATGAAGACCACAGAGATGATGAAGGGCCTGGAGCATCTCCCATATGGGGAAAGGCTGAGAGAGCGGGAACTGTTCAGTCCAGGGAAAACAGAAGGCTGAGAGGGGATATTATCAATGTTTATAGTTATCTAAAAGTGGGGAATAAAAAAGATGGGGCCAGGCTCTTTTCGATGGCACCTGGTAACAGGACAAGGGGCAGTGGGCACATATTGAAACATGTATGGAACTTCCATACAAACATGAGGAACTTCCTTACTGTGAGGGTTACAGAGGACTGGCAGAAACTGCCCAGGGAGGTGGTGGAGTCTCTTTCTCTGGAGATACTTAAAATCTACCTGGACACTTTTCTGTGCAGCCTCCTGTAGGGAACCTGCTGCAGCAAGGGGTCAGACTCGATGATTTCCAGAGGTCCCCTCCAACCCCTACAATTCTGTGACTCTGACTCACATTAGATGAAATTTCTGTCAGTGAAGGCACTCTAAACAATTAAGAATGCAATTACACAGCCCAGAGCACAGCTGTATTCACTTGCTTTGAAAACAAAGGGCAGCACTACCTTCTGCACTTGCACACAGGTCTTTCAGCCTGACTGCTCTGCTCAAGGTACTGACTGGAGATGTTTCATTGTATGTGCTTCTATGTATTGTTTTGTGAAGGTAGTTTTATTGGGCTGGATGTAATTAGAGAGTTCTGCAGAACAACTTTTTGGGATGGCTGGAGGGAGAGGAAATGTTAGTTTGGCCATCTGTTGAGATGCCTTTTATAGCAAGAATCACTCCTCATGCCTCTGCCTTCTCAGTAATGGGATGGGCTGTGGGGGTGTTAGAGGGCTTTTGTGAGCTTAGATACACTTGGAGTTGTGTTTGGGATTGTCAGATGGCCCTATGCCTGGTTGTAACAGGTTCACCCTGGACATGCCAACCAATTGATCAAGGCTGATTCGCAGCACTCACGTGTCCAGGCATGGTTAGGGAGCTGATAATAGCTTTCTGACACTGAGCATTCCCCGATTATAAAGGTGGAATGAATTTCCTGCTTATAAAGGCACAGAGCCTGATTTTTGACTGCTTTCACTTTGAAAGTAATTGCTGTAAGTTGTGCAGATGGCAAGGTATTTTCTACTGGTACCTTCCACAACAGAGAGGGTTATTTACATTACAGCCAGGTGCCGTTATTCAGGTCAGTTATTTATTAGCTGGAAAGTGCAGCTCTGTCATCACATGAAAGAAGTTGTGAGTTTGGACTGAACTCAATAAGTAGTTGAGGCTGTCAAAACCAGTTGAGAAGGAGGATGGCTGGAAAAGCCTGGATGTGTCATCTTTTATTGGAGGCAACTCGAGGCAAATTGAACTAAAAGCCAGTTTGTTCAATTAAAAATAAATAAATGAAACATTATAATTCATTTTGGCTCATGTGAGATGCTTCCATCTGCTCAAAAGGAAATATTTTGTTGCAGGGGTAATGTTTTTTGTTTCAGGTCAACGTAAGGCAATTCCACCTTTCTCCCCCCATTCCTTGGTTCGGCACTGAATCAAGCAATCAATTATTCAGGCAGACCTAATATGCATATGGTAATTTTTTTCCAGATTTAAATATACCTCTGGACGGGCAATCAAGAGACCTGGATTTTATTTCCAGCTCTGCTCCTGTGTCTGACGTGACCTTGGGCATTTATTTGCACCCAAAGTCCTTTTTTTTTAGGGCAGGAGGGTGGATTTGCTGCTTATTGGTGATACTAAAATAGCAGGGAGGTCTTTTTACTTCCACAGCTAGCAATTAAACATTTAGGTATCACTAATGCATGCTTTTGGAACTTTCCCAGTGTGAGTTAGCTGCACTGCTTAACAAAACTCCCTGTAGTTTACTTAATAGGTCAAAAGGAATTTCAGCTGCTGAAATAGCAGCTCTTCCTTAAAACAAAACCGATTATAATGAGCCCTACTGAATCAAAGAAGGAAAACACAAAGGGGAAAGATTTTCCCTTTCTTTCCTGCAGTATTTCACTTTGTAATCAGCTCTCCAGATCTGTACTGATTTCTCTCAAGCAAAAGGTCCGTATGTGTTGCTGTAGTTTTTAGATGTTAGAAACCACTTAAAGCTTATTGCATTATGTGTTGAAAGACCCTGACACCTGAGGAGTTGCACCAGGAGAGCTGTGATCTCCAAATTCTAGATGCATTTTTTTATTAGGCTGCAGCTCTTTAGGAAAGCTTTCTGCTCGTGCTGACCTTTAGGTAGATGACCGTGTTCCAGAAGGCTGAAAGAAGCTGAGGCTGTGTTAGAGCTGTGTGAAGGGGGAACCTCCATGGCAGGGCAACAACATCCCACTGGGTTACAGAGGAAAGGAATTTGGGGACAATGTGCAGTAGCAGAGTTGGCTTGTGCTCATTGTCTGGAAGAGCCTAGGGCACAGCATTTAGCTCTTTTCTCCTTGCCCTCTTTGCAGCTTGCATCTCTCTGTCTCACACCCTTTGCTTAATTAGTTTGTCAGCCACTGTCACCATAGCAGAGGAGTCTGCAGAGCACCCAGCAGAGCACAGCCCTCACTGCAGCTACAGTAGTTGAGCTCTGCCGTCACACAAGTGATAGCTTAATAAACCACAGCGTTGCAAATGAGATATCTTGGCACTGGCTGCAGCTACTTATTAAAATAGGGACG